>NC_056741.1:627010223-627322723 GCF_019279795.1 Protopterus annectens
AAAACAGATATGCTTCAGTGTTGTGTTCTTTGAAACCAACACCTCAAATTAAAGATTCATCTTCCTCTATATTTTTCATACCTAGGACTCTCTATTCACCTACAGTTGACCCATTTCCAGACAGACTTCCTTCTCCTTTCTTGAAAAGACCTAGATCACCACCTGTCATGTCCACGTGTTCTTCCAGAAGTCTTACTGAAGATGGCGTGGAGAGATTGGTGAGGAAAATTCTCTGGGCGCAAGGTGTGACAGGGACCACCTCAGTTCCTACCCTCATGGGTCAGGGACTTCAGTCTTCAACTATTCATCTTTTAATTCTTCCTCTAACTTCACTAGAAGCTTCAGAGACCATGATTCTGAACTGTCTGGTACCAACTACATCAGGTCCAAAGACATTCTCACCTCTGGATCCAACAATCGCTCTGAATTCTTTGGTTCAGTTAGAACTGCAGACTCCTTGGAGCCGTATCTGTCCTGTCAATGAGTGGCTGGAGTCAATTCCTGTTTTTCCGTGGCCATCTCTGCTCCTCAGAGTTTCAGCATGGATCAGCTCAGCTTCAGCTTCTGCATCGGGGGGATCTCCTCAGGGTGGGGAGGTGCCACAGCTCTGAGGTCCACCATCTCGGATTCAGGATCCTTTCCTTCTCTGTGGGTGTCTGCTTTTGAGGCTATGGAGAAAGGTATGTTTCTGTCAGTCAGTCTGTCAGTCAGTTCCTTCCCTCTTGGAACAGCCAACTCTGTCACATTTTCATTCAGAACCTCAACCATTGCCTCCACAGTGAATACCAAAGCCTCAGGTTGCCAAGTAGGGTGCCCCCTCTTCTTCCAACACCTTCCCAGAACACCCCACTGAGGAGGTCCCTAGGAAGAAGAAGTGCAAGAAGAAGCACTTGGATTCTCCAGAAGAATATATCACAGAAGACACTGATTTTTTTGAGGGTGAAGGAAGGATCCCCAAGGTCAGCTCCTGATGATGTCTCATTTGGAGACATTCTAGAAATCCTTAAGCAGAGAGGTGATTGGAAGTCTATCAATCTTTCATCTGAGGAATCTGTGGACCTGCAGGACTTTGGTAACCACCCATCTACCTCTTGGGTAACTCCACCCACTGATGAGCTCATTGAGTTGATCTCTTGATGAGCATGGAAAGCCCCTGATTCCATTGAGCTGATTCCCCTGAGACAGGACAAAATTACCACTGCCCCTGAGGATAAACCATTCTGGACAAAAGATTTTCCTGTGGATGCCATGTTCATGGCAGCAGCCACAACAAGGAACTAGCATAGGAGAGTTCCTCTCTCCATCTACCCAACAAGGAGTCTTGGATGATGGATAGATTTGGGAGGCGAGTTTCTGCATCAATGAGCTTTGCCTTATGGTCCTTGAACTACCTGGCACATTTCACTAGGCTACAGAAGGATTTGATTAAATAACTTTCAGATACCCTCTCAGAAGCCATTTCTGAAGAGGTATGGGAGTCTGTTACCTCTCTGTTGTCCACCCTACATTCAATATCTAATTCTTTCATTGGCCTCATTTTGCATGTAGCCAAAGGTACAACCAGAACAGTGGGTTCATTAATTTCCATAAGAAGTTATGCTTGGATGTGCTTGTGTGATTTTGAGGAGCCCTTTAAGTCTTTGTTCAATGCTCCTTTTGATGGCACATCATTGTTTGGCCCTAAAGTTAATGACACAGTGACTAGGTGTGAGGAAAGACGGGGAAACCCTTTCTGCTGTGGGCATACATTTTTCCACTCTGCAAAGATCCTTCTCAAGGAATCAATACAGCAGTGGAAAAATGTTGTTCAGGAAATACCAAGGGTCTTCTCAGGGCACACATGGTGGTGGTTCCCCCAGGGACGGGGGGGGGACTCTAATGGGAGTCATTGCCCTTGTGGCAGAGGGAGACCAGGGTACAGAGATTCTTTCTTTGGTAAAACTTTTCAGCGCTCCTGAAAGGAGGTCCAATTGTCCTCCTCTGGAGACAGTCAGGGGTCACTGGTCCCTGCATCATAGAGCCTGACTACAGATGACTTCTGATACATAGGTGTAGAGGATAATATCCAGAGGTTATATTATACCATCTTCCCTTCCTCTGTCTACTTGCAAAAGAATCCCAGATGCTCCATCCAGTCAAAGGGAAGAAGCAGCACTAAAAATACAACAGCTGCTGGAAAAAAGAGTAATCTAGGAGGTCCCACCTGGCAAAACAGAATCCAGGATTTGCTCAAGGTTCTTTTTAGTGCCAAAAAAGACAGGGCACTGGTGACCGATTTTGGATCTCAGCAAGCTAAACAAATCAATTTGGCGAACCAAATTCCAGATGGTCATAGTTCAGTCCATTTTTCCTTTTTTGGAACAGGGTGACTGGATGTGCTCAATAGATATTTAGGATGCTTACTATCACATAAAGATGCACAGATGATCCAGAAGGTTCTTGCACTTCTGGCTAGGTGCCAGTCACTACCAATTCTACCAATTCAGAGTACTGCCCTTTGACATCACTACAGAACCCTGGGTGTTCACTAAGTGCATGGTAGTAGTAGCAGCTCACTTGAGACTGCAAGGATTCTGGGTGTTTTGATATTTGGATGACTGGCTTATCACCACCATGACCAGGCATCAACTGCTAGAGGCAAGAGAAAAAGTGCTGCAAACATGATCTTTCCTTGCTATTACCATAAATTACGCAAAATTTCACCTACAACCAACACACATGCTGGATTTCATAGGGGCTTCCTTAAACACAAAGCCCACAATTGCCGCCCTTCCCCTACAAAGACTGGAGACAATCTGATTTCAAGTCAGGATAATAGTCAACAGCAACAATGTACCAGCAAGATTAGTTCTTCAGGCACTGGGGTCCATGGCAGCATCGATAACACTTGATCCCATGGCCAGATTTCACATGAGAATTTTACACTGGCTGCTTGCAACACAATGGTCCATCCTTTATCATGTCAACACCAATTATAATCACCAGTATCTGCAAAAGAGATCTTACTTGTCGGATTGAATTGGATCAAATTTTGCAGGATCATCTTTTCATTCCCCCTCAGTCCAAGGCCACAGTGACAACGGCACTTCCCAGCTAGGGTAGAGCAGGGTGCATTTTCTGGGGAGGATGGTTCAAGGCACTTGGTCCCAGGTAGGGGCCAATTTGCACATCAAAGTCCTAGAGATGAGAGCAGTGCTTTTAGCATTGCAGGCCTTGCATGATGCTCTTCCCTCAGGAACAATTGCAATTCAGATGGACAACATGTCAGTAGTTTGGCACATCAACAAACAAGGAGGAACCAGATCTTACCCATTGTGTCAAGAAGCTCTCAGAGTGTGGCAATGGGTGGTCTCATCCAACCATTTTTTCATAGCAATACATATTCTGCGTAAGTCTAATTTGATAGTGGACAAATTGAGCAGGTGCATACATTTACCTCATGAATGGTCCCGCAATCAGAAAGTGTCGGAAAGGATATTCCGAAGATTAGGTCAGCCATGCTGTGATCTGTTTGCCTCTCCCCTAAATGACATGTGCAGCAACGTTTTTGTCCTGATCCCTCCAGAGGGGGAGCTACCAAGAGATTATTTTTTTCACAATTGGCCCCCCAGTCAACTACATGCCTTTCTACCAATTAAATTAATTTCCAAGTTCCGACAGCAAGTAATCAGGTTGAAGAGCACAGTTATTCTCATTGCACCTTATTTGCCTAAACAGACTTTGTTCCCCTTCCTTTAGCCTCACCTAATCCGACAGCCTTGGATTCTGGATCCATTGCCAGATCACCTGTGTTACTCCAACAGGCATGGTTCCTCCAGAGATTCCAAATCTCAAGCTGACAGCTTGGTTTCTCCAGTTCCATTAGTAGCCAGGTAACCTATGCTCTCTTCCCCTTGTCCAGCACATACTGTTATCTTCTCATAAACCTTCTTCACAAAAGCTTTATTCTAGTAAATGGAAGAAGTTTGCATATTAGGTGCTCCAGAATGACAGTGAACCTTCTCTTGGCTCCAATTCATGATATTCTACACTTTTTAGCTGCCCTTTTCAATAACAGAACTTTGGCTTCCACAATTAGTACAGTTAGCAGCTGTATACAATGTTCACATTGGGTCCTCAGTTGCTTCTCACAAAAGCTTCTTTGAGGGTTACTCTTCTTTTAAAGCCTCCTTACAAAGATCCTACTCCCTTTGGGACCTGAATTTAGTGTTACAAGCAATCAGTCAATCTCCCTTTGAATCAGCTAATGAGTGTGATATTAAGTTCCTGACTTGGAAAACTATTTTCTTAGTGGCAGCAACTTCTGCAAGAAGGATTTCAGAGATCCAGGCTTTGTCACCAAAACCTCCATATCCAATTTTTCACAAAGATAGAGTCTCGCTCAGAACCAGACCCTCATTTTTACCTAAGGTGGTTTCAGAGACCAAAATCAACCAATGTATTAACCTGCCAGTATTCTTCCCCAACTTCTCTAACAAAGGTGAATATTACTTTCATTTGCTGGATGTTCCTAGATGATTAAGATTCTGTCTTCATAGAACAAAAGATTTCTGGAAGTCAGACCAATTATTTATTTCCTTCTCGCATATCGGACTGGGAAAACCTGTGACCAAAGTAACTTTAACCAGATGGCTCACAAATTGTATCTCATTCATTTATACCATATTGGGCGTTTCCTTGTCAAAATCCTTGTGAGCTCATTAAACCAGGGCTGTAGCAATGTCATCTGTATTCAAGTCTAGATCTTCTATGGATGATATCTGTGTAGCAGCAACTGGGGCTACTCCCCATACCTTTATTGCTCATTACAAAGTGGATCTGGTCTCCAGGGTAGCGCATCATTCATCTCAATGGTGCTTAGGAGCATCCTTCTTTAAGTCCACCCAAGTTATAAAGTAGCTGAGGACTCTGTCCCACAGGTTGAGGATATAATGGAAAATTGACAACATGAGATAAAGAAGTTATGTGCTCATCAGCACGTTCCATCTGCGTTGTCCATTTTCATTCTTCCTCAAATCCCCACCCTCCAGTCCCCTTCCATTGACTTCTGGAAGAATGGGTAATAAATGGATTATTACCTTTTTTGATATATGTATGTTTACAGTTCCAGATACAGTGTCCATGAAAGCATTAGTCCTTTTTTATCAGTAAACTTGATCTGAGGTAATTAGGACAGGTGCATTGTGGATAAGGGATGGGCTCGAGAGGTTTTGGTTCCCACGAGCTATTGTAGTGGCCAAGTCAGTTCCAAGGATCGGAACCAAACCCACAGGTTGAGGAAGAATGAAAAAGGACAACACAGATGGAATATTATGATGAGTAGATAGCTTCTTTTTCAATACCCCATTCATTACTATTCAAAGAATTAATCAAAATAAACAACATGCAGCCCATTGCCTTTACATTATAATATCAATTCATCTATATATCCATCATATTCAACTACATTAATAATCATAAAAATATTAGTGAAAATGAAAAGCCTTTCAAATTCTGCCATAAATATATTTGTATATATGGAAGCATATGGGGCACCTGTGGCTGTGCCCTTCCTTTGAATAAATCACTTATTTTAATATTTAAAAACATTGTGTGTTGGTGAAAAATGCAACAAGGAGAAAATATAACAGGAAAAGGGGCTTTCACTCAAATAATGGGAAATTGCTTTGATGCCAATGTGATGTTGTATTGATATATATAAACTTTTAACAACACAACATAATCCATAATAACCGTCACAAAACTTTATAGTTTTAAATATTCTCATTGCCTCAGAAGTATTTTAATGTAAGATTTTGTTTTGTCAAGAAAACATTTTAAGAATGCTCCCAATCAAAATTTCCACTCTTTTTAAATAACCTTCTGCACCAGATATTGTAGGATAACTGGCAGAGCTATGTAAAGACTGATGTATTTTTGAAACAATGTGAAAAAAGAGGACACACTGGATGCTTATGAAGGACACATCTACATCCTTTTCATTTAAAAGACAAAGCATGCATTCAGTCAGTCTGCTATTTATGCCCCAACCCATAAATATTTTCCTTAAACTGTTTTAAGGTGAGGTCCACTTGGGTTGCCAGGAGTACCTGGCAGAAATTAATAGACTTGTACGTGCCAAATCCTCCAGCCTCACCTATTGCTGTGCTCTTGCCTGATATGTTAGTGTACTGAGGAATGCTAACTAATCAGAGTAAAGATCACAGGTGCATGGGGTGATATTACAGCATTTAGTGCAGTTTCTGAAGTGCACCATACATAAGTAACATAGCATTTTTAAATTAAAATAAGAGTCTTTATGTGAGATATTCACAAAGATTAACAATATGCAGTAATGTACCTTTAGAGAACAGGCTATGATTCTCCATGAGGGTGTTAATGTACAGATAATGCCCAATGAATCTATTGCTTCACAGCACCTCATTAGGGTTCCGTGAAGCTTTGATAGAAAAAAACAAGACAAATGACCACTATTTTTTACACTTGCTAAATGTGGCATTGCTGTTTATCAAATGTAAAATTAGAAAAAAGAAGAAAAGATAAAGTATGTATGTCACATAGGAGCGGCCTTCGGTCAACTGAAGACCTAGGCAAAAGGGCTCCACGACACCCCCCACACAACCTGGTGCCCCCATCCTGGTCTACTTACACCAAATAAATGCTGGAAAAGCACCCCTGTTAGAGTGGCGCCCTAGGCGGCCGCCTAGTTGGCCTATGCAGCATGTTTGTGTTTGTGTGTGTGTATTTGTGTATATGACTGAGACAGAGGGAGAGAGAGAGATATAAAGACAGAAAAAGACAGCGTGAGAGAGAGAGAGAGAGAGAGAGAGCGAGAGAGGCATTACATTTTAACTGCAATCTGTAGACAATCGAAAGGTATTTTCTAAACAATAAGAAGTACGAAACTCTAATGTCTGACATTATTGACTGAGTTTAATCCTCAGAGATTTACCAACACATAAAACATTCTAGAGAGGGACAGAGCAGAAAAATGCAACAAAATCAGGGACAGTTAAGATGCATGGGATCATTGCAGTGAGATTCAGAGGTGTATTCACTCAACAAAGTGGCTGTAACTGCTGGGTCTTTGCACGTGTGTGTGTGTGTGTGTGTGTGTGTGTGTGTGTGTGTGTGTGTGTGTGTGTGTGTGTGTGTGTGTGTGTGTGTGTGTGTGTGTGTGAGTGTGTGTGTGCGTGTGTGTGTGTGTGTGAGTGTATCTGTGTTTGTGTCTGCACACTCCTGTGAGTGTGCACTCATGTGTGAGTGCATGCATGTGTGTTTGAGTGTGTTTCTTTGTTCATGTGTGTGACTCTGTCTAGACATTAAATAGTTACATAACAACTTGTATTTTTGATATAAAATACTTCCTCCAGCAACAATTACATATGATGCAGCAAGTTTGAAACATTAAACAGAGGAACTGTTTTACATGAAAAAATAGAAAAGCCAAATACAAAACATTTTAATGAACGGCCCATTCTCAAACTACAATGGTGCCCTTGAGGGTGTGTTATTGGGACCTCACAATGCCCTTGCATGGGCATTAGTTCCCTAATAAAAACATTCTGTTGGGCATTATTGCTTGCTTATTGCTCAGTTTACTGGTTTCTTTTTCAGTGTTCAGATATTACTTTATATAACCAGTGCCTTCTGTGCACAGAAGAATTTATCATAAGCATTTATTCAGAACCCATATATAATGCATTACTCTTAGCAGCCTCCCTCTCGTGACTAAATTTTAAAGACATAGAAACAAAAAACGGAAGCTGTTCACAACAAAGCACACACGCAAAGGCTAATACTTAACATCTCAGTTAATATCCAAACTCATACTGCTAACCATTCTCACTAGCTAGCAACATTTCTAAACTACTATCTCCACACTTACCACACCTACCCAACAGCTCTCTAAAAAACGAAACTTAAACATGACAATAAATGCCTGGTTATACAACAATTCCATCAACCATCTCAGACCCTAATACTTACAGTCAAAATTATCGAATTATAAACATAAATGATTTCAGGCTTCTAAACAAACTATATTATGCATTTAATCAAAATCAGAAAATGAACTTCTTCAACCTTTAAATCTGTGGTGACAAGAAATCTAGAATCCTTATTCTCCAGTCTCCCCAAAAGCCATCTGTCTTGGAATACAATGCCAGTACTCAAAACAGCATACATAAGATCTAGTATTACATGCCTAGTCGGCCACTTATCAGCCAGATATTTTGGCCATAACAGAGGCATGGCTAGAATTTAAAATGAGGGATGAGGAAATTATGCCACCTGGATACACTATACTATAGTTATTTCATTAAATGTACGAGAAGTACAGTGCTAATACACTCCAAGCATCCAGACACAAGAAAGCACTCAAATAATAACACCAAAATTTAACAAAGCTAAAATTATGCTAACTTACAAACAGAAACTCTGAGAAAAACTTCATATAACAACAATTTATATAATACCCAGTTCAGAAAATACAAACATTAATATCTTATAAGACATCCTTTTCATGGCTAATATCCAGCATACAATTAGACATGTTATTAAATGATATCGGCATTAAATGGTCCATAACTAATTCAGACAAAAAGACACATTGACAATATCCTAACATCAACATCTATGGTCTCTGAGACAACCTAACTCATAATGCACCCTACTAGAATAGACAGAGCAACAGGAAAGGAAAAGTATATTAGAATTACTTCTAGCATGAAACCTGACCAAATAACAAAAATAGTATACTATCAGGCTGATTATGAGACCACCATGAAATCTGTGTTATCTAGAACAGTTATGTAACAAGAAGATATCCAGAGGCCAAGGAATACAGAACTTTTTATTAAAACAAAAAATGGTAAGCTCTTTCGCGGTCGTCTGCTTCTTCAGACCATACTACAAACAAAAGGATACAAGCCTTAAATACAGCACTTAAACCGATCACAGATAAAACCAAGTAAATACAGCACTGTTTAAACCGGGGGCATGTTAGCTCTAACATCAATAATCCATCTTAGTTCTGCATATTCAGTGTTGTTTGTCAGATCACCCTCCCTTGCACTTGCACAAACAATTTGTAAAACCAAAAACGTAAAACAATGTGAATCACCTGCTTCTTGTACATATTTAGCTAATGCATTAATCAATTTTAAATTACGAATGTCATTTAAATGTTCCATCACCCTTTCTTTTAAAGTTCTGTTACTCTTTCCAATATTGAAACAGTCACAGGAGCAGCATTTTGCCAGGTAGACAATATTCTTAGTCAATCAATCAGAATAAAAAGAAAAGTCCAGTTGACACAGTGTTCTGGGGTGCATTATAACACTTGAAGACCATACATATTTGCAGATTCTACAGGATCAACATGCAAATGTGCCCTTACGTTCTGAAACAGGAAAAGGGACCTGTGTTTGTTTATGACATAATCTGCATTTCAAGGACTTGCTATTCTTGAAAGTGAAGTGGGGTTGTGTGCCCACTGCCTTACACACCTCTGGGTCCATCAGTAGGATGGGCCGATTTCTTTTCACAATGTCGCATATCCTACTTACATCACTAGAGTAGGTGAGGGTAACCCTGCTAGTATTCGCCAATCGGTTTTCTTGACCTTTAGTTGTTAACTGTTCACACCTTTCTGAAAAATAAGGTCGTGTGTTAACACAGTCACTACACTTTGTATATGCTATAGCCCTCTCTATATCACCTATCCTATATTCTCTGTCCAACAAATCAACCCGAAGCTTATCTAATGCTTCCTCTAGGTCCTTATTCTCTGTATGTAACCTGATACATCTCATTACTTACTTCATTACTATTTTCAGAAAGGCATAAATACTTTCAAGAATAGCAAGTCCTTGAAATGCAGATTATGTTATAAACAAACACAGGTCCCTTTTCCTGTTTCAGAATGTAAGGGCAGATTTGCATGTAGATCCTGTAGAATCTGTAAATATGTATGGTCTTCCAGTGTTATAATGCACCCCAGAACACTGTGTCAACTGGACTTTTCTTTTTATTCTGATTGATTGACTAAGAATATTGTCTACCTGGCAAAATGCTGCTCCTGTGACTGTTTCTATACTGGAAAGAGTAACAGAACTTTAAGAGAAAGGGTGATGGAACATTTAAATGACATTCGTAATTTAAAATTGACTAATGCATTAGCTAAACATGTACAAGAAGCAGGTGATTCACATTGTTTTACGTTTTTGGTTTTACAAATTGTTTGTGCAAGTGCAAGGGAGGGTGATCTGACAAACAACACTGAATATGCAGAACTAAGATGGATTATTGATGTTAGAGCTAACATGCCCCCGGTTTAAACAGTGCTGTTTCTCTAAAACCAGCACTGAAGAAGAAAGGCTTACTGCACTAATTATCTAATTCGTTTTATCTGTGATCGGTTTAAGTGCTGTATTTAAGGCTTGTGTCCTTTTGTTTGTAGTATGGTCTGAAGAAGCGGATGACCATGAAAGCACTTACCATTTTTTGTTTTAATAAAGAGTTTTGTATTCCTTGGCCTCTGGATATCTTCTTGTTACATAACTTACTTTGGATTTAATCCAGGTTCCACTACACATTTTTTTGGATGCATATTATCTAGAACAGTACTAGAGTACATAAAATCATTAGCTATAGCTGGATTCAGAACTTAAAAAAATTAATAAGAATACAATCAAATCACTACTTAAAAATGCAACTGGCAACCAATGAAAACATTGTGTCTAAATAAAACTGTAATGTATTTCAGTAAACCCTTTCTGTACAAACTCAACTCCTTAAGTCATCTATGAGGAAAATACTAAAATGCATATCAGCCCTGTGGATGACACATAAATAAGCACTCCACCAGACTTGGGTATAATGCATGGAAAGAGTGCCAAACAAGTAAATCACCCTGACATTTACAAACATATAGAACCTACAAAATTAGGTAAAATATGATAAAACTGATAAGAAAAATCATTACAAAAAGCTGCAAACTTACCACAAACAAAATTTAAAGTATTTCTGGAACCCCAATAATAAGTTCATAGCTATGTACTAGACTAATGACCACAAGGGCCTTTTTAAGCCTAGCTATGCATCCCAAATCTCTGACAAGTTCTGGTAACCTAGATAAGTCTAAGCAAGGGCTTGGGAGATGAAACATTTACAAGCAGGGGCCTGAGAGATGAACCATTTACAGGCTACATGTGTTCATTAGAGGCACAGGTGCCAAGTCAGGGATGCATTTCTTGTTCCTCATCCAATTGTTACACTTGAATTGAGTTAGGGAGGAACTCTGCTTCACATGGATGGGAAGCTTGTTCCAGAGAGAGGTAGTCTCTGGAATATCTGTCTCTCCAGCAGGTACTTTTTATAACAAAAGCAAGGTTTAAGTTTTTAGAATGTATAATTCTGGTGATGCTTGTTTTGTGGATATGCAGGAGGTCCATCAGGGTGGGGTCTGACAATGCCATGTATGTCAGGAATAGGTCTCCCATCAGCTGCCTGTAGAAGACACAATACAGAGATAAGGCCTTGAGGTGGTCTGCAGAAGACATTTTACTTATGCCCTGTATTCTTTTAGTGAGGAACATCTGTGGACATTCCAGTTGTTAGATATGCCTAGTCAGGTACATACCAAAGGGGGTATTGTACTCAATGATAGGTCTAATGAATGCTGAATACAGTGGGACAATGACCTACTTGGAACTAGATGCCACACCTTTGTTTATAAATTGCACAATATACAATGATTTTTCTCACTACTGTAGACACATGATGATCAAAGGCAAGATTTCTGTTTACGTGTGTTCCCAAGTCCATGACTGCTGGCTCAACTCTTAGGGGTGTGTTGTTGATATGATAGTTACTAGGAGTGGATGACTTCCTGAATGATAGTATTATGGCATTTAGTTTTAGTCAATGGCTCTGACACAAGTTATTTGACTGTATCAGCCCGTCCTGTAGAACATCAGTATTGGTTGGGTATTCTATGACTGCTCCTAATTTGGAATTGTCTGCAAATTTGGTCAGTCAGAGGGCCTTGACATTGGCCTTGACTTTAGAGAAGTTAATGTCAAAAAGGAGCAGTCCCAGGACTGATCCCTAAGGGACTCTTTGTGTGATTGACCTCTTTTTTAGTGGTGGACTCCCCAGTTGTAACTTCCTGTGATCTGTCTGTGAGCGAGCTGGCTATCTACCAGGTGACAAAAGGGTTTATACCTAACCTCTTGAGTTTATCAACAATGCCTAAGTGGGGTTATGTATCAAATGCCTTAGCCAGGTCAAAGTAGGCAGCGTGAACAGTTTTGCCCTCATTCATTGCTTTGGTGTTCTTCTCAAAGAAGTCCACCAGGTTGAGTAGGTTTGACCTGCCCCTGGAGAAGCCAAACTGAGTTGAGTCCAGTGTTTGTATGATTCCTATGCCATTATTGATCATTCCCATGCTAATTATTTCCATGGCTTTGCATATGAGACTAGTTAGATGTATGGGTCTGTAGTTCCAGGGTCCACCTTTGTGCACAGGTATGACTGTTGTTGTTTCCCATTCAGGAGACATAAAGCCTATTTGGAGACTACAGTTGAATAACAATTCAAGAGTTCCTGATAAGTCATGTTTCATACTATTTAGAAATCATCCTGGGATACTGTATGGGTCCATCAATGCAGTGCTCTTGGCCTCAGAGAGTGCATTAATTAATAATCTTCTCAAACAAATAAAGAAGCCTTAGCCTAATTCACTCTCAAATAAAATAGGCTGTACAATAGCCTGTAACATGAATTTATGTTTTATAAAACTTGTCACCTCCCTGATAAAAATAAATATACTTCCCAGGAAATCTTCCATCAAATAGTTACAAAGGAGTGTTCATCTTTGTCTAGTCGCAACTGTTATTGTCGAAAGTATTTTATAATTAAAACCTATCATCTTAGCACCTGACCATTTGCTTTCTGAAAATCTTATAATCATATACTGTATCTTTCTTGATAAATAGATCCATTAAAGAATCATATGTTCCAACTCAGAAGAAGCAGTCTTATATCCTTCCTTACCACAAGGGATGTAATGTCCTTGAACTCATGAATTATAGGCCAGTTGCTATGGAATGTCATCTCTCTAAAGTATTACAAAGATGCTTACACAAACATTAATGTATCTACCGAGTAGTAATTTATCTCACTTTCACAACATGACTTCAGACCAGGGCACAACACTGAAACTGTCCTTTTATCTTTACTCTGTAATGTTTATCAGAAAATGGGCCAAGGAAAACAAGTAGCACCCCTTATTCCTTGACCTCTCTAAAGCTTTCAGCACTGTACCACTACTTCTAGCTACTCTATCAAAACTCATCAAGAGTTAGTTATTCTTTAGTTAAATGGTTTAAAAGCTACCTCACTCAATGTAGAAGGACAGTGACTGGCAAAACTCCTCCCTTTCCTTCCTACTTATAACAGTAGGCTTCCAACAAGGCTCAGTCAAGGGACCATTACTATTAACTGTGTTCATAAATGAAATCCTGCATACAGTAGCTATTTGCTCAGTTTGTTTTTTGTAATCTTTATAATATATCTTTACCATCTCAAAAGTGCTTACTCCTCTCTGTACTCTTCTTTTCTAGACCTAACACCACTCTTAAGTATTCAACTGCGGTACCACCTTTATCATTCTTATAAGAAAAGCGCAGTCTGGGTCTGAACTGTCTGCAAACAGCTAAAGTTAACTTTGAGTATGTGTCTACCTGTTTGAGCCAATATTCATTTTCCCCTGGAGAGCACTCTGCTTTGGCTTGTAAGCAACCCCCCCCCACACACACACACACACACACACACACACACACACACACACACACACACACACACACACACACACACACACACACACACTCATCTTCCACTTTCTCTCTTATTCCCTTCTGTTAGCAAATAGTATCCATAACTGATCAATACTGTTTGTTTGTTAATTTAAACTGAGACCACAGTAGCCTACTGATACAAGGTTATACTGTTTTTCCACCTGAAAAATGGTTAAGAAATGACTTACAGTTTCAGAGCAGTCCTTGGTCAATTGTGATTGTTTCTTAAACACAAACTTGTCTTTGCTTTGGCTCATTAGCAGCAGTACAAAGAACTGCCTGCTCACACCCTTGTTCTCCCCTCCCCCTTCCCTGTTTATTACCTTAAGGAAATCCCAAAGTTAATAAATATTACCTGTGGCAGGCACCATTTTTAAAACTACAACCACCCTTGTCACTATCATATGTTCCTTTATCAGTTAACTCTGTTACCTGATTGTTTCCAGCCCACCCTGCCCCCTATTCCCTCCCGCCCCCAGTGGTCCCTCCTTTATTACACTCACAAACCCCTCCCATCTTTCCAATAGCCAACCACAGTGCTAACCCAACACTACCTCCTCCATCTTCCCACTACTATCACACCTCCTCAACTAACATGTACAAGCATACCTTACCTATGCTCACTGCATGCACTCTCCTTGCATATCTTACATCCTACCAAAACTCCATCATTCCCCCATTCAACCACTACCACTGTACTACTACTCACACCACCACTCATGTCTCACCCTCACTCAGCTCCCCTCCCACCAACTCAAGAACCATCCCTATGTACCCCCACATATTCTACCAGCTATATTACTCAAACATAAAGCATCCTTGCAACTTAACATAGTAACCCTCCCTCCATACCTATTACCCACAGAGCACAATCATAAAGTTTCCCTTATAAACAAACACATTCAAAAACTGAGAAAACTAATAACCTCATGCATATCAAAACTAGCCCTAAGTGGAGACATCCACCCCAACCCTGGCCCTACCATCTCCAACCCCAATCCTCATAATCAGACTAGAAACCACAACTTCTCCCATATTACAGCCAATAGAAAGCCAAGTGACTTCCTTCTACTAAGCCTAAATATTAGAAGTATATCCAACAAAGTCCATGAACTCCATGCACCATAGACTTGTACTCCCCAGATACAGTCATCCTGTCAGAAACCTGGCTAAAACCTCACATTACCAGTGAGCAAATACTTCCTACAGGTTATGGCATACTAAGAGTAGACCGGCTAAACAAGAAAGGAGGCGGTGTAGCTATAATATTTAAACAGCATCTAAACATCCAGATCTTAAAATAATCAGCTCCACAAATAGGAACTGAAGAAATAACATATACCAACCTCAAAATAAACCAAAATAAAACCATCAGCATAATTGGATGCTACTTCCCACCTGGCCAAAACACCCCTCCATTAGAAAACCTCCTCAGCTGGTCTAGCCACCATCTCCCCCAAGAAATTATCATTTTAGGTGATTTCAATATTGATTGGCAATCCTGTTCTGGCAACCATCCAACCCATCATGTAAACCTTCATGGCTTCACCCAACTAGTCCAGTCACCAACCAGGATAAATAAAAACTCCAGCAAGCGCACTACCCTGGATTGGATACTAGTCAGTAAGAGCCCCCAGTGAAATATAACAGGCTGCTTATCAGATAGCCTCACTGATCACTCCCCAACATTCCTACCCAAAAAATACCTATACCAATCTAAACCTGTCATCTACCAGCAAATACGTAAAAAAACAAACTTTAACCCATTCACATTCATCTCATCCCTCAAAGAATGTAACTGGCATCCTCTAAAGTACCTCAGTCTTGATGATGCAGTTGAATTTTTTAATACTACCTTCCTGAGCATCCTTAATTACCATGCCCCCATAAGACTTTCCAAAACCAAAGCACGACCCTCCCCATCGCTACAGAAAACCACTAAGTCAAAAATGAAAAACGGGGATAAAGCCTGGGAGCACTGGCACAAAACCAAAATCCCCTCAACTAGACAGAAATTCCTATAACTACACAATAGAGTCAAAAAGCTAATAAAACAGGACAAATTCCAATACTACCAGTCTGCCCTAGACTCCTCCCAACACAGCCCCAAACAATTCTGGTCCTCCATAAACTCCATCCTCCACCCAGGTAAAGTCAGTACCCCTCCTCCTAACATCCCTCACTCCTCAGAAAATATTGCTGCCTCATTCAACACACACTTCACACAAACCATACTATCACTAGCTAAACAACATAACTCCCCTCCCCTCAAACCCACACCTTCAACTAGTAATCTCCCCACTGCCTTCTCTTTTTCTCCTGTACCTACCTCCAACATAAAAAAACTCTTAACTAAACTTAAGCCCACCAAATTAGCAGCAGACAACCTCCCAAGTGAATACCTACAAATCGCAGCTGATGCTCTGGCCTATCCAGTATCCATCTTGATTAACCAATCTCTGTCAGAAAGTTACGTTCCCACACTCTGGAAAGTATCACATATAATTCACCTCCACAAAGGTGGACCCTCCACAGACCTAACCAATTACCGCCCCATAGCTAATATCTCTCCACTCTCCAAAATACTAGAGAGATGCATACACTCTCAGGTCTCAGACTACCTCCTTACTAACAACCTCCTTTCCAATACTCAGCATGGTTTCCGACCAAACCATAGCACCACCACTGCCTTACTCTCCTTTACTAACACTATCCTTCAGCATAAAAACAATGGCTATTTCTCCTCTGCTACTTTCCTAGACCTATCTAAAGCATTTGACATGGTCCCACACAAGCAACTTATCTTTGTCCTCAATAACCTATCCTTCTCTCAATCAGTCACCATCTAGTTTCAGAGTTACCTGTCTGACCGCCAACAATCCATTGTATGGCAGAATGACATATCTCCCCAACTACCTGTCTCCATAGGGGTTCCCCAAGGATCCATCCTTGGACCCCTACTCTTCTCTGTTTTCACCAATAATCTAGCCTCTGCCACCAAACATGGCACACTCATACAATACGCAGATGACTCAACCATCATCTGCTCAGCCCAGTCCCTACTCAAACTGCAAAAAGTCACACAGGAAGCCTTTTCCTCTGTTGAAACTTGGTTATCTGATGCCCAATTAATACTCACCCCAAACAAAACTAAACTACTCATCTTCCAACCCACCAAACATACTCAAAACAACTCTCACTTTAACATCACAGCAAAAGACAACACCACTATATACCCAACTGAAAACACCAAATTGCTAGGAGTGGAAATAGACAATAAACTAAAATTTGACATTCACATATCCATGACCATAAAAAAAGTCCACAAAAAACTAACAGCGTTATACAGAAATAAGCAAATTCTCACCAAAGCAGCAAATATTTCAATAGCAAATTCCCACCTTATCTCCACCCTACTTTACGCCTCTCCAATATATACCAACCTAAGGCAATACGATCTAAACAAGCTAGAGACCTGCTACAACAAAATCGCCAAATTTGCCACAGGGGCATCCTACCATAGTCACCACTGTCTCTCACTTGCTGAACTGGGCTGGATTGAACTCCCTCACCTCCTTCAATGGTATCAACTCTCACTCGCCCACAAACTAGTAAACCATCCAATAAATGACCCATCCCTCCAGAATCTACTCCAACCCTATCGCACCACCAGACCACTAAGATCCAGCAACAAAAATCACTTGCAGATCACTAAAGCCAATAACTCTGCTGGTGATGCACTATTCTCTTGCACCATAGCCAAATTATGGAACTCCCTCCCACCCACAATTACCTCTGTACCATCATGCACCCACTTCAAAACTTTACTAAAAGTGCACCTAAAAACATGCTGGCTATGCCCTTGCAACTCCCACTCTAAAATCACCCACCCCATCCAACCACTACCTTTCTTTCCACTCCACTAACTACCTTGATTATAGCAAGCTCAGATGCTCATAAGCCTAGTACTTATTATACAGCAGGAACTTCTTATTGTAACATTTGTTAATGTCTGTTATGTACTTCACAGATAAAGATTCTAGTTGTCTGCTGATGTACTATGTTCTTCATCTGTAAATATGTTGTAAGTAATTGCTATGTTATATTGTTAATCACTATGTAATCCAATGTAACTACTGTCTGTTTATTTTAACTGTGGAGCTTTTCTCCCCGGGCCTCCGCTGAAAATGGACCTACGTCCAGTCGGACACTCCCGGTCAACACATGTAAATAAAATAAAATAAATAAATAAAATAAATAAATGTGTACATCCATAGAACAGGGAACAATAGTTAAATATGCAGATGACTTAACATTTACATGCTCACACCCTTAACTGACCATCTACTATGCCTAACACACAAAATCTTTCTTGTCCTGAAAATTGGCTCAGTCATAGTTGTTAGTAAACTGAAAAATAAAGCAAAACAAAATTCAGTACCAGAAAACCAAAAAGAAATAAACATCACATCATGCAAGAATGCCATAATTGAATAAGTAACTCAAACCAAACTATTTGGAGTTATCTTTTTTTAAACAAGAAACATCTTTATTAAATGATCATGTATGACATAGGCAATCATACATTTATATACATGAAAACAAACCTCTTTTTTTCCTTTCAGCAACTCCCATTAGGGTCACCACAGCAGATCATCTATTTCCATTTCTTCCTGTCCTCTGCGTCTTGCTATGTCACACCAACCACCTACATGTCCTCTCTCACCACATCCATAAACCTTATCTTAGACATTTTTCTTTTCCTCTTACCTGGCAGCTCCATCCTTAGCATCCTTCTTCCAATATACCTAGCATCCCTCCTCAGCACATGTCCAAACCAATGCAATCTCACCTTTCTGGCTTTGTCTCCAGACCATTCAACCTGAGCTGACCCTCTAATATATTAATTTCTAATCCTGTCCATCATCATCACATCCAATGCAAATCTTAACATTTTTAACTCTGCCACCTCCAGCTCTGACTCCTGTGTTTTCATCAGTGCCACAGTCTCCAACCCATATAACATAGCTGGTCTCACTACCATGTTGTAGACATTCCCTTTCACTCTTACTGGTTCCTATTTGTCACAAATCACTCCTGACAGTCTTCTCCACCCACTAAACCCTGCCTGCACTCTCTTCTTCACTTCTCTTCCACACTCACCATTACCCTGAACTGTTGATGCTAAGTATTTAAACTCATCCACCTTTGCCAGCTGTACTCTCTGCATCCTCACTAGTCCTCTGTTTTCCCTCTCATTCACACACATATATTCTTAGTTCTGCTAACCTTCATTCCTATCCTCTCCAGAGAATATATCCACTTTTTCAGGGTCTCCTCAACCTGTTCACTACTCTCACTACAAATCACAATGTCATCAGCAAACAACATAGTCCACGGGGACTCTTGTCTGATCTCATCTGTCAACCTGTCCTTCAGCACTGGAAATAAGAAAAGGCTCAGAGTCAGAGATGATCCTTGATGTAATCCCACTTTTACCTTGAATGCATCCATCACTCTTATGGCAGGCCTCACCACTGTCACACTGCCCTTTTACATATTCTGTACCACTCTTACATACCTCTCTGCCACTCCTGCCTTCTTCATACAATACCACAGCTCCTCTCCAGGCACCCAGTTATATGCTTTCTCTAAGCCCACAAAGACACAATGCAACTCCTTCTGACCTTCTCTATACTTCCCCATCAACACCCTCAGAGCAAACATCACATCTGTAGTGCTCTTTCCTGGCATGAAACCATACTGCTGTTCACTAATCATCAACTTCCTTCTTAACCTAACTTCCACTACTCTTTCCCATAACTTCATGCTGTGGCTGATCAATTTTATCCCTATGTAGTTACTACAGCTCTGCACATCACCCTTATTCTTAAAAAAATGGTACCAATACACTTTTTTCCACTCCTCAGACATCCTCTCACCTTCCAAGATTTTGTTAAACAATCTGCTTAAAAAAACACTGCCTTCTCTCCTAAACACCTCCATACTTCCACTGGTATGTCATCTGGACCGACAGCCTTTCCATTCTTCATTCTCTTCATAGCTATCCTTACTTCATCCTTGCTAATCCATTGTACTTCATGATTCACTATCCCTACATCATCCAACCTTCTCTCCCTCTCATTCTCTTCATTCATCAGCCCCTCAAAGTACTCTTTCCATCTACTCAACACACTCTCCTCACTTGTGAGTATGTTTCCCTCATTATCCTTTATCATCCTAATGTTCTGCACATCTTTCCTAGTTTGGCCCCTCTATCTAGCTAATCAGTACAGGTTCTTTTCTCCCTCTTTAGTATCCAACCTTTTGTATAATTCATCATACTTCTTCAACCCAGCCACTGGGGGATGCATAAGCCAGTGTATTTTTTTATGATGGTCCTAAGTCCAGATAGATAGAGAGGATTACGTCAAGAAGATCATGTGGTGTAAAATCTTTGCCAGATCAAATATGCACACAACAACAAATGAAAACAAACCATATTGACATAATTTTAGTTGTAAGCATTATACATTATCTATAATCTATCCAGTCATTGTCAGTCAAACATTACATCACTCATTCAAATCTGCCTTCTTTTATACCGTGTTCCCCCTCTGCATGTATTGTTCCTACAATTCCCATTTTCCCTATGTAATTTGCTCCTACCATTTTCTAAAGATCCCAATTCCAGTTGTTTTATCTCTGTTACTATATTCACTACTTCTAGTAAAGTTGGTTTAGACTTTGATTTCCACTTTTTAGTAATTGCTTTTTTGGCAGCCACCATAATTAAACTCAGTAAGGCCTTAATATGTCTAGGCAATTCTGATTCTGTATCATAGCTCAAAAACTCATTTTCTTAGTAACTCCAATTTGCTCAGCCAGTACATTGGACAGAGTAGTCTGCAGGGAATCTTTAACTTATTACACTCCCAGAAAATATATTCCCATTTACCTCTTTCTTCCCCATCATACCACCAATATTTGCTGTCTACTTGAGGAAAATTCTTTGGAGTCTACTTGGAGTATAAAAATACCTATGTAAACACTTTCAAGCAAAGATCCCAAATCTTGTAGACTTTGTTGCATATTTGGGAGACATACATATATCCCCCCATTGTTTTTTTTTTTTTTTGTAAATTGCTTATCCAATCTCTCTTCCCAATCCTTTCTAACCTCTTCTGATTGATTATTGTAGTTATCATGCAATATTTTGTTTGTTTGTTTGTCTTTCGGCTTTTCCCGGTAAGGGGTCGCCACAGCGGAACTTCGGTCTGCTAATGATTGGCAGTAGATTTTTACAAAATGCCGAGGTGCCAGCTCAACGTCCAACCTTCAACGAAGGCATGCCCATTTACACACGCATGTCTTTCGAACGCTACCCAACCGTGGGGAGGACATGCAGACTCCACACAGAAGGCACTCCCAAGCCAAGCCAAGAATCGAACGGGAGAACCTCTTGCTGTGAGGTAACAACACTACCACCGTACCAGCGTGGCATATCATGCAATATTTTGTATGCTCTACTAATTATTCCTTTTTTAACAGTGGCTTCTGTTCTAGATTCTACTAAAAATTCTACCAGTGCTGATCTTTTGCTTAGTATCCCCCTATTTCTTTTTCTGCCTATACACTGATACAGTAGCGGCTAGTGACTTCAAATTAAAGAGGGGCTGCAGGAGACAGCTGAATGGGTGGGGCCAATGGGAAGTGGTGTGGCCAACAAGAAAGGGGTAGAGCTACGCTCAAAACCACAACAACTGGAACTTTAATTAAATATGCTGCCCTGGGTGCCAAACCATCATTATGAAAGTCCAATCAATGCAAAATGAAGTGTAGAAGAAAAAATATTTCAATGCATTGGCTACATGACAACTTACTTAATATCTAGATGGAAACACAAAGGTTGTGATGCATGAAAAAATATATCACTTTTTAAATACATTACTGGAATGCCAGTCAAAATCAAGTATAAAAAAAAAAACAAGCTGCACTCAACTCAAACCACTTCTCCTTGCACTGCAATTCTAATTATAATTTATATTCAGCTTTATAAAATTACCAAGTAACATGCCAAAAGTAACAATCTCTGTGTGATACCCCCACTTGTAAAAATGTTTCTTATCCAAAAAAGACCTGCTGCCTGACAACAACTATCTACTTGTTTCATGGGGAAGACATTATCAAAGTAAAAAATGAACAGCAAAGAAACAAGCTTAAAGGATTACTGCACAAGTTATGGACCACACACATGCATTCTGTTTAGTTTATGGGTAAAGACTGCAAAGATGACATCAAGTCTCTAACAAATGTAATGAGCTTCTGAAAATACTGTAATCCTGTCCTTTATTGCAAATACTGTTATATGCATTCAATACCTAAGGCTTATATGTTATCTAGTTATGTAAATATTCTCTGCATGGCAACAACGAAAAGGCTTTTAATGTTTGTAATTCTTTAACAGTATGCTTATTAAAGCTTACTTGCATCTTATAATCTCTGAAAAGCTTACCTGATGGTCATTAAAGCATTGCTACTTAAACACAGGGCATTGTGACAGCATGCATTTTCTGAATAATAAGAAGCATAAATAAACAGTATAAAAATATGACAGAAAACCAGAACATTCTACAAAATCAAGGACAGATGAAAAGCCACGGTCGTACTTGTGGTCTACCTTGGATGGGGGAATACTCTGCACACTTACACTGCATAACTGCTCCTTGCCTTGCTTGGACACATCCAGAGCCACTGCAATGGGGGGTGGGGTGCAACAAGTATGTCACAATTTGAAATGTCTCTGGCTGACAGTGATGGCTCTGACACTCATACCTCACAACTTCAGAGCAAGAAATCTGGACAAAGCCATACATAGAAGTGGGACACAGGCCCAAAAATAAGGACAATTTTTAAATATTGCTCTTATAAACTTAGAAAGTAGTAGGTCTTGCATTAGTATGAATTTTCTGAAGGGTATGAACTCTAAAACTCAAATGTCTACCATTATTTTTTAACTTCACTCTTTAATGATTTGCCACTAATTTGCCAGAAAACCACAATTTTATGAAAAACAGACCAAAAATGTGATGCAAAAATATAAAATTGCCACACAATACAGCTGGGAACCTGTCAAAGAAGGGACACCTTTTTAATATTAGTACTGTTAGCTTGAGCAGCTGACAAAATAAGAGCATCTAGATGCATTTCTAAAATAAAAATAATCTCTAACTCTGATCATTACAGTTATTTATAATTGTAAACCCTCCACATTTTCTTCCAAAGTTGCCATTTTGCAGAGGGATTATTAGGGGGAGAGCAACATTTTGAGCCAAAATTGGGGACAGTTGAGAGGTTTGGATATTCCTAATTCTATAAAGCGATTTATTTGTATGTACCTCTCAACCTCTTAATGCAGGAAATCTGGACAAGGCCAAATATATTGGGGGAACATACAAACAATGCTATAAATTGCTCTTGTATAAACTTAAGACAGTTAATAGGATAACAGGTCTTGCTTTAGCATGCATTTTTCTGAAGGTTATGATGTCTGAAACTCAATGTCTGTCATTATTTAGTGACTTCATTCCTAAATGATTTGCCAGAAAACCACAAATTTTATGAGGAACAAACCAAAAATAAGAAACAAAAATCTATTCATTCTGCAAAAATCTGGACCGTTGAGAGGTATAGTTCAGCTGGGGCTGTCTTTGAGTTTGCTGCTCTTCCCCCCTCACAAAATCATGGTCGAATGGAGCCTCCCCCCCTGCAGCCATTCCAGTGTCCCATTCCTTGGTTATTTCACCCCATTTACCATAAACACTGTAATGTGCATACTGCTTTACTTCTGCGATGATTTGGATTTCATTTGAAATTTTTATTTTGCATTTTACAGCACAAACTTTAATTGATATCTGCTAAACAAAGCAATACAGTCTCACAATGAAAATAGACTTAGCATTAAAACTTTTCTGCCCTTGAAACTCACATTCATTGAAACAGCATTGAAACATACATTCAAAGAAAATACATTTTGCCAGTGGCAGATAAAGATTAACTTTGGTCTGTTTTCAAATCATAGGCCCCTTGAACAGGAAACATACACGTGCTCTTTGATACACCTTCCTGATTGTATTAAATTATATTCCTTGTACAATACAGTACAGTTGTTAGACGGCATTTTAAATTTATCGTTTTGAACATTTTTCCAGTAAACAACGAAACAAAATGCATGCACCATTAATGACAAAACTGCCCAATTCAGAACATTTCTATCATAAAAGTCTACTCAAACTTCTACAGTCCACCAGTATCAGTAAATATGCACAACCTCTGAAGAAGTAAAAGTCATCTAAATAATTCCACATTAAAGAAATCTGTAATTAATGAAGAGGTTGCTGCTAGCAAACAACTTTATATGTCATTGTTTCATCTACAAATAAAGTGCCTGTTGCCCTTGAGGAATAAATTGCCTATGTTGCATTAATAAAATGATAAGCTAGTAATATCGCAATAGGGAATGGATGGCAAACTGATAACAGGTTCATAGTTACTAGGTATCTTTGCCAAAAAGGACTGCAGCATCCACACCTTTTACAATGCAGTACAGTATCAGCAATGCATCTACTTACTGCGGGAGTAGAACCCACACTCTTCTGCATCAAAAGCAAGTACATTACCTGTTGTGCTATTATCAATGCAAGCAGACTCAACATAAGCAGCACTAAACTGTTGTTTCCCTGCAGCTCTCAACTCTTTGTACAATCTACTCGACACTCAGCTGTATCTCTGAACTTTGCAGCACAAGAAATCTGGAAAAACCCAAAATTCATTGGGGGGGGGGGGGCAAAAGCCCAAAAACCAGGGACACATTTTAAACATTGCTTGTATAATGTTGGAAAGTTGCTAGAATAAAATGATGTGTTACCACCATACATTTTACTGCCAAGTCTTGAACCCAAGGGACCCTGTGCAGAACAGTCAGAGCAACATACCACTATGCCAACTCATTTGTTTTGTGAAAGGGAGGAAGACTGAAACTTAAATGGCTACCATTTAGTGAATTCAGTTCTCACCATAGCTGTCAACCTCTTAGCACAAAACACCTGAACAAAGCCAATAATGGGAGAATGCAGCCTCCAAACATATTCAGTGAATTCAGTTCTCATCATAGCTCTCAACCTTAGCACAAAAAAACCTGGACAAAGTCAATAACGGGGGAATACAGTCCCAAAAATAAGGACATATTTCAAATATCCATGTTATAAACTTAGAAAATTGCTAGAATAAAAGGTTTTGTGTTACCATGTACTTTCTGAAGAATATGAAGTCTGAAATTCAAATGCCTATTATTTTTATTTAACATTTGTTAACCAGGAAAGTCTGACTTGGAACAAAAGCCAGTTTTCAGCAGAGCAGGGAGAAACACTCCAGACACATGTTCTTTGTAAGATGGGAGGACATGCAGACACCACACAGAAGGCACCCCAGCCAAGAATCAAACCAGAGAACCTGTAGCTGTCAGGCAACAATGCTACCAGTACACCACAGCACTACTGACTTTTCAAAGAAAAACAAACGCACAGAAACCACACATTGTATGAGGAACAGAACAAATATGAGGCAAAAGTCTGCAAATTCTTTTACAAAAGGTGGTGGGTAGGGAATTCAGGCCCTTGCCACCTGCACCCAAGGTACAGGGCTCAAGTCTGAGTACTCTCTACCCACCACCATGTGTTCTCTCTAGCCACTCCTCTGTAGGTAATTTAGTCTTTGTCCCCTGAAGCAAGCTCTTCTCCTCAGCCCCCACAAGCTAACAGCTGGTTTCCAGTTCAGCTGGCACCACAAGAATGCAGATGAAGCAGTCCAGTTTCCTTATCTTCCTCTTCTGTGCAGTCATCACCGCACAGGGCAGAGATGCCTTTCTCCTCTACCCGGACTGCCTAACACAGCAGTTTGGATTTCTGTGAGTACCAGGCACTCGTGATTTTTTTTTTTTAATTTTCTTCTTTCTTTTCTACAGGTGGGGGGCTGCAGTCCTATAGCACGAGCCACCCCTGCACTGATATCAATCCTTGATAGGGAATACAACCTATGTCTTGCAGACTAAATAAATTCTTGGCCTCTTCCCATTATATTACCTTTCCTTGAAAAATTATTTGCTCCCAATACCTTGGTTCTTTTACGTTTTCTCCAATAAATTCCAGCCTCCTCTTGCATATTGTTTGCATCACTAATTGCAGACACCCCTTTCAGTAGAATCTCCTTTCTCCATTCCTGTGTTGGCTCATTTCTTGTAATACTTGCTGCTACTTTATGAATATAATATTCTGCATGGTTATTGTTATTCTGCTTAAGGATTTGCATCCAAAATCCCAGTCTCTCCTTGTTTCTTGAGCTTCCCCCATTTCATCATCATCTCTTTCCACTTTGAATTATAGGTTTCTGTTTGTGCTATGTATAGGAACCTTAACTGTGTAGCTCTGAAATACCCTTTCAAATTGGGTAATCCCAAAGCACCTTGTTCAATTGGAAGAATCAGCTTATCCCACTTAGCTCTTGCTGTCTTCCCCTTCCAGATAAAATCCTTCAGCTGTTTATTAATTGTTACCCACAACTTCTCCTCTGGTTGATAAAAATAAGCCTGACCTGTGCATCAAACTAAAAGGACTAAAACATTTTAACTACTTGTATCTTGCTATCCATATTATATAACAGCGCTTTCAATTTCTCAATTTTTGTATTATCTTTTGTTTATTCTCTTCCCACATATCCTTAGCTGCTACACCAAAATCTTTTTAATACATACTCCTAAGTACTTCATTTTATTATGTCCCAATAAATATGGATATTGCTGAACCAATTCACGTGTGGGTACATAATTTACAGCTATTACCTTTGTTTTAACTTCCTTAATTTTGTATCACGAAAAGATTTTCCACAACACTGAAATGTCATTTTCTGGTTTTATCAGGTATAGAATAATATCATCTTGCAAAACAGAGACAGCTTTTCTTGACTACCATACCAGTTATATCCTTAAATATCTGAGTCTCTTATTGTATTTGCCAATGGTTCTAAATATAGTGCAAATAACAAAGAGGAAAGAGGACACCCCTGTCTGGTTTCTCTGCTCAAACAGAAATTATCAGAGACAAACTTTCTACTTTAATTTCCGCCCCTTATCCCTCATATATCTTCCTAATCAACCTTATACTTTCTTCATTGAGTGCAAATGCTTCCATTGCCCTGCTCATAAACTCCTAGCTTACTCTAACAAATGCTTTCTCTGCATCAAAACCCACCAACAACAGTGGTATTTTTTTATATTTTCCTTTGGATCATCAGTGTTCTTTTAATGTTGTCAAATGTTTGCCTCCTATCCACAAAATCACATTGATCCATATATATTAATTTTGACATCCCCTTTGCCATTCTTTAGCCATTATAGACATGAACACTTTATAATCATGGTTTAAGATTGAAATGGGTCTGTATGTAGCTTGATCTGATGTGTCTTTACCCTCTTGGGTATTACAGCCACCACTACTTCCAGGATGTTGGTGCTTCTCCTCCTCTTAAAATAGTATTAAACAAAATCTTCCAGATCTTTATCAGTTTTTCCCCTCCTAGCTTTCAGACTTCCTCAGGAATACCATCTATTCCTGGGGACTTTCCTGTTGATCTGTTATACATCACCATTTTTATCATATCTCTTTCTATCATAACTATTAGTAATTGATCCTCATCTACCTCTAACCTTGGCATATTTAATTCTTCCATAAACATTTTCATTTGCACCTTTTCTTGATCTCCATATTTCTCTGCTTAACACAGACTTTCATAAAATTTCTTAAATATTTCTAGTACCTGTACAGGATCTCTTATCTTCCTTATTATAGAATCCAGAAGATTGGCGACAACCCTTTCTACTTTCTGTTGCCTTAGTCATTGAGCTAAAAGTTTTTGTCCTCTGGAATTATTATCAAAAACAATTGCTTAATAGTAATCTTTCTAAACTCATGCATATTATTGAAATAATCCTTTATTTTCTGCTCAGCATTCTGCAATTACTCCTCTTCTTCTGTGAGATTCCTCCTATTCTGCAATACTTTAACATGTCAGTCCCTTTAAATGACTCTTGTTGCTTCTTAACCATATCGCTCCTTCTTTTATTTCCAGCCTATATTTACACTCCACTTTAATTTTATCCCACTCCCTATCTATATTTTCAAAAGAAATTCTTGTCTTCTTTAATAACTCATGAGTAATTTCCATTACATATTCCTTAAATTCCTCTCTTTTTAGCAGATAGGTGGGAAAAGTGCCAGTGTCTAATTTTTATTCCATTTCCATGCATTTTTATTTTAGTTATTATTGATGTGGGATCTTAACTAGTTATTGGATGCATATCAAAACTTTCAATTAAATGCACATTTCAATTAAATATAAGTTCTGTCTAGCTTAGCCCAGTTTTGTATCTTGGGGAATAATATGTAAATGCACTCCAAACCCCTACTACTGAATTCACATCTTCCATGCCAAATATTTTCATAAATTTCTTCAAAAATCTAGACACCTTTGTTATATGTTCCCTTCTGCTGCCCTCAACACATCTTCCCTGCTGCAAATAAAATTCCAGTCCTCAACTATAAGTAATACTCCCTGCTGAAAAACAATTATTTCTTCCAGAATTTTCTTAAGCTCCATTATAGCAGTTTTAGGTGGAATATTAAGGGTCTATATTAGAAGACTGACTGTTTAGGTGATCGAACACCTAAACATCGATCTTCTAATATCGAACCACACAATGTCGAACGTCCTAGGAAAACACGTCCCTCAGCCACAACACAAAAAACATTACTTTACATATAAATTAAGTAGGGAGCTTCACCCCCACACCCCCCTAACTAAATATACCAACTCTGAGATCGCTCAACAGTAGGGAAATAGCAAACTTTGGCAAACAGCCAAGGGAAATATTTCCCTGCATTAAATAGGCCGTTTGTCATTTTTTTGCTTTTGATATTATAAGATCCGTGTTTAGATGTTCGATCACCTAAGCATTCGGTCTTCTGATATAGACCTGAATATTAATACATGCCAGTGTAATCCTCCTCCCTTGCCGGTAGCCCCTTAGTAGTATATATCTATCATTATTATCTTTTTTATCCACTTCCATCACTATTGGAACTCTTCTTGCAATTAATATAAGTACTCCTCTTTTTGTTTGTCCCAGGTATTCTGTTGAATAATAATCCTGAAAAACTTTCTTTATCAAATACACATATTCAGTTCTTTCCAAATGTGTCTCTTGTAGCATAGCTATTTGTACTCTACATTTTTAATATAATCCTCTACTCTTTCTTTTTTGTATATATCTCTGAGACCATTAACATTTAAAGATAATATCAAAAAGCCTATTATGTTAAAAAGTTTTCACACCTTTTATTTTCACAGATTTTTTTGTTAAGTAGCTTTTGTGCTACATACACGCTAATGTTAGGGGGGGGTTGACCTTTTATACAGTTGTTTGTTGTCATATCCATTTGAGCCCACTGAAAACAAATACACCTCCAATACACGCCCAAAACCTGTTAACTTAATATTAACATACAAAACTATGTACATATTCAAATATTGAAATTTTACCTTTCTAATTGGAACAATTGTCCCAAATTGACATCCAAAATCATAGACTTGCATTAACCTAAAAGGAACGTTATCTATGCTAAGATGCATGGTAGAGCCTATGTTTCAACTAAGTGCTGTTTTGTCTTATCTTTACTGACCTGGCAGAAGGAGAAAACACTTGAATGCTTTCAGAAAAAAATATATATTTCCTAGCCATTGAAAAAAAGAAAAGTATTCTGTTTTTATTGCTCTTTATCAGATTGTCGCCATGGTAAGATGAGAGCCAGATACAGAATTACTTTTCCAAGTATTTATCTATCTATTTATTCATTTATTTATTTGGTAGAGGATAGCTTTATTATATTCAATGTTCCTTTTTATCAATTCGCTTTTTTCTTAGAACTTGTTCTTAGATAAAACCAAGAGCATTAATCCAGTCTTTCCCCTATGCAAGAATGAGAAAAAGCACATACTTTTTTCTTGTATCATACTCTTTTGAACATATTTTTCTTCTTTTTTTACATTGCTGTGCCTACATTTCTTAAAACTGAACAAGGAGAAAGAGAAAAGAAGGAGACAACAGGGGTGTCTGTTTACTTTAGTATCCCCATTACACTTGAAAATAACAGAGAAAACTTTACTTTATAGCATGCACCACACAACTATTACTGTTAAGAACAAACATTTGTTTTACTTACAGTTAACTCTTTCCTGCCTCTTCCCCTCTCCTAAGTGTTCCTCCAAACATTAATGACATGAAGTAGGGCATATCGAAGCACTGGAAAAGGTTTTACTGACACAGTCTTCTCTGTGGTCTTTATTACCAGAAGAACAAGAAATAGTATCTCCTTCTATTTCACAGCTCACTTTTTGTTGGACAAACTTTTGTATTTCTTCTTTAGCATGTTCTGCATCAAAAAATGATTGTGTCCCTCCTGGAAAGAATATTATGAAGATAGCTGGATACAGTAGTTTGAATCTCACACCTGCTTTTCAACATTCCCTGATTAGTGGAATACATTTACTCCTCTTCTGCCTGGTGTACAATGAGTTATAATTTTTCACACACAGTGCAGACTGGAAAAGAAGTTGTTGACTGCAACTGAGCTGAAAATATAAGTATCTTGATCTTTTTGATTATTTTTACAGATTACTGTTTTTAAAATTTAATATATATATACAATGAGTTATAATTTTTCACAACCACTCTACTGTTTCCCACTTTTAGTACTTTGTCCTTTTGCAATAGTTTTATCAGAATCAACTCCTTCTGTTGGTAGGATTGCATCTTTACTATTAAAAGTCTAGGTTGCTTTCTTATCGTCAGGTTTGGAGCATACACATAATGTGCCCTTTCAGTTAACAACTCCTGCTGTGGAATACTATTCCAGTTGCTTATTTGTGCTTTCATAAAATTAATACAGTCTGTTCCTTCCAGCTTCTCTGCTACAGAAGAAAATCTCAGGTTTTCCCTACATGCTCTGTCCTCTCATTCTATTATTTTGTTGAAACATCTCTTCCTGAGCAGTCTCATATTCAGCCAGCCTTTTCTTCATTTTGACCTCCAATTTTTACAGTTTTATGACCTCATTTGAATATTTATTTAAAGCTTCTTCCATTTTATCCAGCCTTTTCATTATTTGAGTTGATATACTCCATCAGTGATTCGTTTATTTTAATCAGTTCTAAGTACATTTGACTTTTTTTCCTCTAGGTTACTGGAAGTCATGTCTTGCACTAAAGCTAGAGATTGCACCACTTTTTGCTGAACAGCTGCAGAATTCTTCCCAGTCAGTATTTTTTCCTCACCCTTCGTGATTGATTTTCTTTCAGGTTTTTTGAATTTCTTTTTTGCTGACAACACTTACTAGCCAGTTATTGAATATTTCTCCCAAAAATGAGTTCAAGGGCTTTCTCTTCTGAGTTTCTGTTTTCACACTGGGAGAGCTGAAATTAAGCTGTTACAAAAGAGTCAGTTACTTTCTACAGGCAGAACAAAAGGCACACTAGTCCTTCATAGACATAGATAGTGGCAGTTTAAAAAGAGGGTCAATTACTTTTTTAGATAGCTTGACAAAAGTTACTTTAAACACCCCACAGGGTGCACTGTAGGAAAACTATTTAAATAAGAAAATAAGAGGTCAGTTTCTTAATGCAGACAGCTCATCAAAATGTTCTTTAAATACCCTACAAGGAGTGCTATAGCAAACTCCATCCTTACCCTCTAGTCGGTCATGTCCTTTATTACTTTAACAGATGGACAGTACAATGCCCATCAGAGGGCTACTTATTCCCTGCACCTATCCCCACAGTTGATTTTATGTATGTATAGTGGGGTTAGCAGCCCCCTTGTTGTATATTGGCATTCTTCTCTTGCTAGCAGTCATTCCAAGCCATGCCCAACCATGGTGAAAACAATGTGGGGTACTTTAAATAAGGTAATCAATAGCTCTTACCCCTAGCAATTATAGCTACTTTTGTGCACTCTTCAGATGTTTGTGATAAGAAATGACAACCATGAACTGATTTCAGCTCTATTGCATGAATCTGTAGCTACACTTTATAAAGTATTCCAAGATGCTTTGCACAAATTACACTGATCTTGCAAATGTACACTACTCCTGCAAAGGCTGATAATGACTGCTTAAAATAAGAAAAAAACAAAAAAAGGACAGTTACTTTCTACAGACAATGCCCACCCCCACCCAGCAGTTATAGCTAAAATGTATGGCTGTGCATTGTATTTTAGCTTTGTTCCATGGAAACAGTAGACACACATTAAAGTATTCTAAGTTATTTCACGTAAATCACAGTCACCCTGCAAATTACAAATGCTGACTCTTTAAACTGACAAATTAAGAGTGTAATTTACTTTCTACAGTCAGATCCTACTCCCACACATCAGTTATTACTAAAAATGACAGCCATGGATTGCATTTCAGCTTTGTTCCATGGAAACAGTAATCACACATTAAAGTATTCTATGTTTCTTCACACTAATCACAGTAATCCTGCAATGTCAGAATAATGAGCAAAAAGCAATAATTACTCATATTTCCCCACAGACACACCAGCATTTTTCTGTTATTCAGATTCATCCAGTTAGTAGAGCAACAGATTTTGCATCAACAAACATTTTCTGAGGAAAAAGAATTGTAAAAAAATACCTCTTAACCTCTCACTGCAAATATATGGACAAAATCAAAAATATTGGAGGGATAAAGAACCAAAATCAGGGACAGAATTTAAATACTGTTTTTATAAACTTAAGAAGCTGACAGAATATCAGTTGTTTCATTATAATGCATTTTTCCTGAAGGATATGAAATCTGAAACTTATATGTCTGTTGTTCTTTAGTGACTACTGTCCTCGCTGATTTATCAGAAAAATACAATTTGTGGAACATTTCAAATGTAAGAAGAAAAAGTCAAGACAGTTGAGAGGTATGCAGAGGCCAGGGTCAAGGTAAATAAAATCAGGCATGTTCTGCAAAATTAGAGATAGATGAGGACTAGTCAGCACCCCAGCCATCCAAAAGTTCTGTCTGCCAGTAAAAAAAAACTTACCTCGTGCCATTGCTGAGCTTTCTCTTTGCACTAGTCTGTGTCTGTTTTGAACTGGCTGACTTCTTGTTCTGGCTCAGTCATGATCGACCTGATTCATTAACAAGGTATATCACTGGCAGCATGAGCAGGAGGAAAACAAATCGAATGACAGTATTGGCTGGACTTCCTCCCTGGAGTAGTGCTCTTGCTTCTTTGGTAGGGACACTTTTCCATTATTTATTTATTTTTTGTAGAAAAGAAATGCCACTTTGCTTCAACATAAAAAATAAATATCTGAATAGTGCCCCTACAAAAGAAGCAATGGCAGTTTCCTAGGTGGCAGCCTAGCTGGCATAGACTTAAGGCCAGCCATGATTATTACTATTATAGAAACAGCCAGAAGTATCAGAGGTTCACTCTTCAGAAAGACACTCCTGACCTGAAGTCAAGAAATTTTCTTGGGACTCTTTTTCCGTATACTTTTGGAATATTATGTTGGAGACAAAACATGACCCCTAAGTATTTGAAAGCAGCAACTTTTTCTGATGTACTACTTCTTTTGGTTTTGTTAGGGCTTAGTGGGTTTCTTTTTTTCCCATCACATTGTAGCACCAGATACTACATATTTGTTGGCATCTGACAGAGTTTGTGGAGAGTGAACCATGCACAAATATTGTTGAAGTCAGTAATTAATGTTGCTTCAGCCACTGTGACAGAGTATCCAGTCTAAGTTCACTCGGTCATTAAGTAAGTAAAAATGCCTGACAGGGTGTGTGTTAATTGGTAATTAACACCCACACAGAGGCACTCCTGGAAGGGCATTAATTACACATTAATACACACTGGAGGACATTATTGCACTTAGAGAATGGGCTCTCTGTAAAACACAACAATCTCTCTGTCTCATACACAGTCTCTTCTGCTTTCACATGCACACATACATATACACAAATTCTCCTCTGGTTTCATATTTGCATTCACTCACACAAGCATAAACTTATAAATTTAGAAAATTGTAGAATACATTTCCTGAACGATATAAAGCCTGAAACTCAAATGCCTGTCATTATTAAGTGAATTCATTCCTCACTGATTTGCCACAAAACTTCAGAAAACCACAAATGTTATGAGGAACAGACAAAAAATATGAGACAAAAAATCTGGACATTTTGCAAAAAATGTGGACAGTTGAGAGCTATGCACACAAGACCGCTCTCTCTCGATCTCACACATCGTCTCCTCTGCTTTCATACATGCATTCACTCACACATGCAGACAGAAACATAAACACATTCTTACACATACATACATACACATCCACTTTTTTCTGTTTGGTTTTGTTTTTTACACTCACTAAACAGCAAAACCACTGCTTAGCAAGTGTAAAGTAATGGCAGCTTTACTGTTTTTGCAGTCCGAGCTTGATATGCTACCATGAAGCGGTGGACTTGTTTTTCAGTGGGCATTACTTGTACATTAATACCCTGCTGGAGAATGTTTGTTCTCTAGTCAGCATGCTGATGTACAGTTCATAGGCTCATAGGTAGGTACTAGGCTATCGGCCCTAGGGCCCATACAAGCCTAGCCAAAAAATGTACCCTGGCTTTCGCCACCCAAGAAAATTATTTTCCTGTGCCCCTGTCGAGCAGAGCCACAGAAGTGATCCCCGGGGTGAATTTCCCATTTCTCATCCAATCATCAAGATTTTTCTTGAAGAGTGCTAATGAGGAGCTCTGTTTGACATAGATAGGTAGTCTGTTCCAGAGTATGGGAAGCCTCTGGGACAGGAATCTATCCCTCCGGCATGTTCTGTTTATTGTGGTGACAAGGTTAAGGTCCCTAGAGCGTGTAGCTCGGAGGGATTGGGATTTCTTTAAGTGGAGCATGTCCAACAGCTCTGGGTTTGACATAGCTTTGTATGTTAGGCAGAGATTGCCCCTGAGTAGGCGATATGCGATGGAGTAAAGCTGTAGTTTTTTGAGACGGTCTGCATAGGGCATATGTTTGAGGCCAGTAATCCTCTTTGTGAGGTATTTCTGTGGTCTTTCCAGTTGTTGTAGATGTCTTGTGAGGTACATACCAAAAGGGGCGTTGTACTCTATAATGGGTCTAATGAGTGATGAGTAGAGGGGAACAATGACCTCTTTTTTTCTGGATGAGAATCCTTTTGTGATGAGATTGCCCATTCTCTAACATGTAGTATAGCAGCGATGCTTTTAATACAATGCAATATGATGTTCCTACAGTTGGTGGAGTGCAGAAACTAAAGCTCTGGCAGTACATCAGATGTGATGTCCTGTGAAGAGACTACAAAAAATGTACTCTTGTTTCATCAGTCTATCCTGTAATTTATATAATTGCTAGCAGTCACTATTTCATTACAGTGATTACAAAATAACATGTTTTTATTATTTTTTACAAAGTTTTATGCAGTAGCTGCAGTTGCTCTGCATGAGCAGGAAAGACAACATTCGTTAGGATCTATACATATTTAGGGAAATATTATGGGGGGAATTCAATAAACCCTACATGATTTTTTTTCATGTATGTATCGCAGCACAATGCGTACATGAGCATGAACAATTTCAGATTCAGTAAATCTCACTCAGCAGCTTGCGAACAAGGAAAGATCTGTGTAATGCGAATTCCTGCATAACAAGGTGAATTATATGCAAATTAGGCAGTGGAACCAATCCAACAGCTAGAAAGTCATCTGTGTAGACTTTGTGTCCGTGTTCGTAGTGTACTCAGAAATCTTTTCACATACATGAATCTACACAGACAGTAGGGGATGAAAATGTCCACAAATATGGATATAGCACCTCTGAAAAGGGTATATCACAAGGAGTATTGGGGAAAAATACATTGTGGATGTGGAAAAATGCATAGGGAAATGTAAAATCAATAATATTTTTTTTAAATAAATCTCTGCTTGTTTGCGCTATGCTCTGTGGTGCGCAAATGCACTTAATGCAAACCCCCCCCCCAAAAAAAAAAAATTATTAAAAAAAATGATAAATATATGTCATAGAAATATACTGTAGAACCTTGCATTGGGCCTGTACAATGGTGCATTCATGCTGTTGCCTGGCACACGGGTATGATCCATGTAGTTTCTAGGCTGTCAGCACGAATATGTATGCAAATGAGGTGAATTTGTTGACTTGCTAAAATGAGCAACTGTGTCCATGGATCCCTTTCTTGTAGGCTCCTACACAGTGTTGACATTCTCAGTGAATGTGGATAACATCAGGGGAGTTTGTCATGTTTACATTTAGCAGATTTTGTGGTAGCTGTGCGTGTTTGCATGGTGAGCCATGTAGCTAAGTGTGTTCACATGACTGCTCCCTCCAAGGCACAGTGGTGACGTAGGAAGCTATCAATTAATACCAGAAATATTCAATTGAGAATATTTACTTTTCTGTGCTAAGTTATGTGACGAGCAATGCCACTGCATGCAAATAACTAGGGCCTTTAAATCATGTTAATTATATTCTAAGCAGCTGACATGCATCCAAATTAGCCAATCCCACATGGTGGATCTACACCACAACTGTATAAAGTATGCATAGACCCTACATTCTGGTTTTCCCTCAATACTCTGCACCACTAGAGTACAGACTTGGGAATTTTAAACTGAATAACGCCAAGGGCTGCTGCAGCATGCTACATCTGCATGTGCTAGAGGCCGAAGTCAGTGCTGCTGGTGCTGATGATCACAGACCTAGACTGAGGAGGAGAAGAGTGCTCAGGCCCAGGGTTACCTACCAGGAGCTACATGATTGGAGATTGAAGAGTTCTACAGGGAGGACAGGGACATACTACAACAGCTCACTGAGCTCTGCTGCCCTCAACTCAGAGCCAGAGCTAACAGAGGGGAACCTGTCCCAGTGGAAACTAATGTATGTATAGCCCTTAGGATACTAGCTACAGGTATTTTGCAAAGACCAACTGGGGACATGATGGGGGTCTCACCGACATCTCTATCCAGGATACTCCACCAAATTCTGGATCTTATGCTCACAAATGCCAGTGAGCACATATCTTTTTCCCTTGACCCTGAAGTGAGGGCCATCACTATGCAACATTTCTATCATGTAGCACACTACCCTGAAGTACTGAATGCCACAGATTGCACTCATGTACACATCAAGGCACCACCTGGTGAGCAGGGTAGAATCTACTTTAACTGCAAGGGATAGCACTCCATCAACTGCCAAGTCATGTGCAATGCCCTGGGGATTATCATGAGTGTGTGTGCTGGCAACCCTGGCAGTTATCACAACTCCCATATCTGGCACACATTAGAGTTGTACCAGATGTTTGCCAGGGGAGACATCCCTCAGGGCTATTTACCGGGGGATGCTGGCTACACCCTGGAACTGTGGATGATGACTCCCATCAGATATACACCCACACCCACAGAAGAATGCCATAATGAGACACACACACAAACTAGGAACATCATAGAATGTGTGTTTGGGCTTCTGAAGACACAGTTTCGGTGCCTTAGTATATCTGGTGGAGCACGGCAGTATACCCCAGCCACATGTGCACAGATATTCACAGTATGTGCTATGTTACACAATCTGATCCTGTGGAAACAGCTGCAGCAGGATAAGCAAAGGGAAGGGATACACTGCCCCCCACCAGTGCCTAGGTCACCACAGCCACAGTCACAATAGGACTCAGAGGGGGACACTCCTGCTGATGTCCCTGTGGGCAGATGTAGGCATGCCCAGTATGCCCTGGCTTTGGCTAACAGACAATGTATAGCACATTCACTGACAACCTAGGAACCTAGCAACTAACATCTTACTCCTATTCATATGCAGACAGTAACAGTGATGCCAGCCAACTCACACAACCTGTACCTATCCATGTAATGGCTGTGTACTGCTTGCATCACACAGAGTCAGCCCTGAAATACAGTATTGTTAACTGCTGCACTTCCAAGGTAAGCCCATAATGTACACAGCATTACAGTGGATTGTTATGTTAGGTCATCATAGCTATGGACAAGGTACAATATGCAGGCTACTATACTGGCATATTTGGACAGACGGTGCATCCACATGGAACTTCCGACAACCATTCCACTAACATGTCATCATTTGTAGTTGGTAGGCCTCATGCATGGAATATTCATGCAGTTCTGCTGCAACAGATTACTGGTACATTATTCAAGGGACATGTTGGAAAGGGAGGTTAACTGATAGATTACTGTGTCCTGGCAGATCATTTGTGATACTTCCCCACCCCACAAAACTGCACTGTCCCCATATAACTGGCATAACACTAAAGTTATGCTGTATGACCTTTCACACAGCATCAGTACAGTAATGCACAATCTGAACATACATTTCATGTGTAATTTAATTGACAATAGTGCAGAACATGTTTATATAGGTGATGATGTGATGAATGATTCCCTTCTCATTTACCAGCCTCTGTGGCTGAAAGGAATAAGGCAGTTAAATTGTGTGATGGTGTCAAGTGTTCTAATCCTGACATATCTGATTATTATGCATGTGAAGTAGCAATACATATATCTTTTTAAAGATTGTCTCTGTGTGTACTATACTAGTATGATTCTATTTCATATAGTAATTACACATGTGCATCTGTGCTACAGTTATAAGACCTATTTAATAAGTACATTGTTACTAATGAATAATTTATTAGCAGAACTGTAAAGGCTGGGATATAAAAACACATATCAGCATGCATATGTAGAAAACACATCCAGTACCTCCTGTAACATGATGTAGTGTAACAATATAATAACAGTTGTGAATTAAGGATTGTGCTGTGATGTGATTCACTTGGAACTGACAGACCCATAAGCAACACACTGATCACTATATCAGAACAACTAGGTATTCATGCACTCAGGAGATGATAGATAGCTGCATGGCCTACATATAGGACATGGCAAGTATCATACAGCAATTGGACAAGTGATATTTATTGCTATAGTCAGGGTGTCCCACAGGGCTCTGTACTAGGCCTGACTTTCATTTCAGTTGTCTGAAGACCTATCTCTCACATCACAGTTATTCTACAGTCTGTATGCAGATGGCTTGAGATTGGGTATACTGTTTAAATGTGTTACAGATTGTGCATGTCTGCACAAGAAATGGGCCACAGGTGCATCATATGTTGTTAAATACATCAAAAAGTAAGCATATGACATTTGGAAGACAGAAAGAGAAAGATGACTATTAAATGCAGCACCCAGTGATTGAAACTGTAGATTAGGTGAGGAACTGGGTATATAGGTAGATCCAGATTGGAGTTTTCCAAGTCATCTCAGACTCCCAGCCTGGATTACACCTAGGTATGGGATGGAGTCAGTTTATGCAACAGGAAGTCTCAGGTGTTAGTAGTGCGCCTCTCATTAATGAGTTGCTAAGCAATGCGTAAACAAGCCAAAATGCCATTGAGCATGGTTACACACTTAGTTAAGCTGAATCTGTTGCTCAACGTGCTATTTTGTTTAGTAAAATATAGATAGCGTGTATATCTCTATATTTATAAACAAATATATATATATATATATATATATATATATATGTGTGTGTGTGTGTGTGTGTGTGAGTGTGTATGTCTGTATTGCCCTACATACACAGATCATGGATAGTAAAGCTGCACTATGACACGTAAAACATTGGAGGAAGGGACACAAGGAAAAGCTCAATATTACATAATGCACTTTCAGACATTTGCAACAGCATAGACTAACACGTGTTGAAATCTTAGGACTATTGGGATATTTGAAGTTCACAGTTCTGGCCGTCTTCACCCATTATGTGAAGATGATACCACATGTGACAGCAGAACACAATGTACTGTGAAACACACACAACCATGAGTCACAACTGTGTACTTGCAAACAGCTAGATGGTGGTGAGTCATACCATGTCTCCCTAACAGACCATGTGGAACCCTTGAAATATATGGCATGGCATAGGAATACATACATATATTGTGAAGTCATATGTATATAGCTACACCAGCAAAAACACTCACATTCACTACAGCCCACTGTGTCTGCTTCATTTCAACAAACACACATCAATAAATGTGAAACTGATGTAGTGTATTATGTTGTGTGCCCACTCATTGCCTGGGTAAATTTTCTTTTGCTGCAGGTCTGTCCATCTACATGCAAACAGACTCATATGCCCAACACAGGCTACAAAACAGTTGTCTCACTGTTAGGCTACTAGTTGCAGTTAACAGTAGGAAGCTGTGTGATTATGCGTCTCTACCAAGCCATTAAACACAGGGCTTCTTTATGTTCTCTATGATAACATCATCTGCAGTCATTTGTGATATCACACTTGTGGTGTGTGCGATAAGTATTGTGATCTGTCGTGTATAACAATAGATAGGTAGGGGTTCTAATCTCACTACAGCCCACTTGCTACGTGAGTGTGTATGTGATCTACCTTCCAAACAAATGTAAAATTAAAACTGAAATGGATTTATACTTTTTGGCCTTTGCAGTTGATGCAGGCCCCCCAAAGTCTCCTCCCCCACAAGGCCTGCTCATGTCATCTATCATAAGAGTACCTAAAGCCATGTCACAGTCAGAATTAAACTGTGGCACACACAATAATTACTGTGATCTGTAGTATGTAAGACTAGATAGATGGGGGTTCTAATCTCACTCAAGCCCACTTGCTGTCTACATGTATGTGCATCTCCACACAAACTAAGTGTGTATTCCACAATGCCTTAAATAGAGGCAGGTTTTGTACTGTTTTGGGCCTAGCAGGTAGTGCAGGCCTTTGAACTCTTCTCCACCATAAGGCCTGCTGATGTCAACTACCATAAGAGTACCTAAAGCCATATCAAAGTCAGACTTAAGCTGTGGCACATCCAATAAGTACTGTGATCTGTAGTGTGTAAGACTAGATAAGTAGGGGTTTTAATCTCACTGAAGCCCACTTGCCTTATGCATGTCTGTGCATTGCCACCCAACGCAAGTGTGTATTCCACAATGCCTTAAACAGAAACAGGGTTTTGCCCTGTTTTGGGCCTGGCAGGTGGTGCAGGCCTTTAAACTCTTCTCTACCACAAAGCCTGCTGATGTTAACTACCATAAGAGCACCTAAAGCCATATCAAAGTCAGACTTAAGCTGTGGCATATGTGATAAGTACTGTGGCCTGTAGTGTGCAACAGTAGATAGGTAGGGGTTCTAATCTCACTAAAGCCCACTTGCTGTATGTATCACCACACAAAACAAGTGTGTATTCCACAATGCCCTAAACAGAGGCAGGGTTTTGTATATAGCAGGTGGTGCAGGCCTTTGAACTCTTCCCCACCACAAGGCCTACTGATGTCAACTACCATAAGAGTACCTAAAACCATATCACTGTCAAACTTAAGTTATGGCAAGTGTGATAAGTATGTGATCCCTAGTATGTAAGGCTAGATAGGTAAGGGTTCTAAACTCACTCCAGCCCACTTGCCTTGTGTGTGTGCATGCTGTCCAGTGTTCTGCACACATAAATAGGTAGTGATCATGGTCTAACTGCATCCATGTTGGTGTGTATGGATGTTAGCCAGTGTTTTACATCAGCCTATGGTATCATAGCATCACTGGAATGTAGTAGGCTAATGGACCTAGGTCCCTCATATGCCTACCCACCTTTTACCCTTAGTAACACATTCAACACTTAGTGCCCCTGTCCAGGGTGTACACAGGTAGAACCAATGTGGTATAATTATGGTCACCCATCCAATCATACTGACTGCATCCATAAATGTACAATGAGGTGCTCAGTGTGACATGCAGTGGAAGTGTGTTCCAAAGGTGTCTTAACCTCTAGTAGACAATTGTCTCCCTCCAGCAGGTTTTATAAAAGTTATATACCATGTTAAAATCTTAACTGGGAGTAAACTGGTTATTCGTGTTACTTACACATGTGCAGTATGGCCAATAAAGCAGGGTTACAGATTGACTTGTATGCAAAGCAGAGATCACCTCTGAGTACTCTGTGTGATGCACACTAAATTGATGGTGATTTCAGACAATCCCCATAGGACAGATGCTGAAGACTTGCATCTGCCTTGTGAAGAAACTTTGTGGTTTCCCCAATCGCAACAGCTGTTTATTGAGTAACATACCAAAAGGGGCATTACATTCAAATATTGTCCTGATGAGGGAACAGTACATGGAGGTACTAACTACTTATACTGGAGAAAAAGCCTTCATGTATGACATGAGCAAGATATAATGACCTACTCACCACTGTGTAAACAAGGTGATCTAAGTTATGGTAGCTGTCAACATGTCTCACCAGGTCTTTCACCCCTGTGTATGTACTTAAGGTGTCGCTATTTATCTGGTACTTAGCAGGAACATTGCTGCTACCAAAATGAATGATAATATATATATTTGCATTGAGTTTAAGGCCATATGTTTGGCAAAAATTATCTGTTCATGTAACACAGTAATGTAGGATGTTGCCATATTATCTATATTATATGACCACTCACAGTTAGCAGGCATCATCAAACATTATCAGCCATAGTCATTTATGTTGTGCTTGTACTTTGGTGAAATGGATACCAAACAGTAGGTGAACCAGGACAGAAGCATCTGAAACACCACTGGTTACAGCTTAGCTGTTGGATGTGTCTTCCCCTATTGGACCATATGACTTGTATCAGTAAGGCAGTTAACAACTCCTATAATGATATAAGGGTTCAAGCCTAACTGGATGTGTTTTTTGATGATGCCTGCATGGGAGATAGTGTCAAATGCCTTATCTTAGTGCAGGTAGGCTGTGTGCACAGATTTCCCATCAGCCAGGTCCTTGGTAACTGTCTCAAACAAGTCCACCAGGATTAACAAGCATGATGTCACTTTGACATATCCATACTGAGTAGGGGCAAGTAACTGAATGTTACCTAAATTTTAGTTGATAATGTCCATGATAATCGGCCCCATGGCCTTGTAGATATAGATAATGATGCTGATATGCATGTAGTTTGTGGGGTCAGTGGATGCACCACATGTGTGCAATAGAAAAACTATGCCTGCTTTCCAGTCAGCTGTGATGAACCGTTGGTTGCACTATGATTGGGAAGAGTTCCAGGGGTGTTACAAGTCCATGTTGAAGCCCATGTAGTGCACAGCCTGGGATGTTATCAGATCCCATACATGCTTTGTTTCTGTCCTTACAGAGGCCAGTTATGATATGTCCTTCAGAGATACAAGTTAGTGGAGAGGTGGTAGGTATGTCATGGTGTACTGTACATGTGGTGGAGCAGGGGAGTGAGGTTTTTGCAGACCCACTCAGCCAAAACATGAGATATGTCTACAGCACCAGTATATATGGTATCATGAAGTACAAGTTTGGCACTAAACTGGACCCTTCCTTTTAGGTTACATATGTAAGTATAGAATGCCTTGTGGTTGTACTTTGTGTGTGTGTGTGGGGGGGGGGCTAATTTGGAGCAATCCTTTGTTTGGGAGGAATTCACAACAACTCTTATTTGCTTGTTCATGTAGATGAAGTAGTGTTTTCATGTCAGGGGGCTCTCTCCCTGCTGCTCTTAAAGAACAATGTCTCCTGCTTATTGTAAAGCCTGTTGATGGCAATAATCCACCAGGCAGGTTTGCTCTTCCATAATGAGCTTGTTTTGCACCTGTCAGGTACAGCCAATTCAATGCAGTTATACAGGTGTGTGTATAAAGCATTGGTGTACAACTCAGCATAGTTGCTAGTTCCTTCTCTGAAGGAAGGTGCAGTGAAGCTTGGTGGTAGTGCTTTACTTCTGGCGAGAGACAGAGAATAGGAGCTTTGTATCCCAACAGAGTGATGCCATGGTAAGACCAGCAGTAGTAGTAGCCAGGCAGCAGGAATTCAGGCTACTCTCCTCTTTTCAGCAGCTGTCACAAGGTAATTCTTTGTTTTTAATAGGCATTGCTTGACTAGTGTCTAATTTCAGAATACCTGCCTAAATACTCCATCCTTAGGTTTACAGGATGTGCATCTTAGTTTCATCTACAGTGTTTGGCAGTGCTCTGTACAAACTCAGACACCTTGGGCTTCATTTATGCTGGAAACCATGATGGAAATCACTCCAGTAAGGAGTTGCATACATGACCTTTCAGGGCCTCTGGATTTAGTATTTCACTGTAGCCACCAAACAGACATTGTACTTCAGGCATGTAGAACAGCAACAGTCATCCCTCTGCACAAAGGGGGGGCATCTACAGACACTGGTAGATGATTAATAGAGATGTAGTACACCCACAAAACACTGGACAAGACACAGTTTGGTTTAGTCATGGGCAGATCATGGCTACCCTACTTGGTGGACCTATTTGATAAGATTACCAAAGCAATGGATGAGGGACACATGAGTCACTCCACCTACCATGACCTGACAAGGCATTTCACTGCTGACAAACCCAAGTAGTTAGGTACAAAACAGTACGTCAGCCAGTGGATAGTCAAGTGGCTGACTTGACTGACAGGATCCATGATATTAGCAATGAGGAGTCCTCCTCTACAATGAGGCCAGTCACCGGTGGACTCCCTCACAAATTGTTCCTCACACTGCTCCTTTTTGGTAATAACTTCTCTGCAGTGCAGCCACTGCCAGTGGTTTGTGGGTGACAAAATTTGCTCATGATTGCAAATGAGGAGCTGTCATTGAATCCCACACTGACACAAATGTTATCCAGGAGGGGCTGACACAAACATACAGTTCATAGGTTCATAGGTTGGTACTAGGCTATTGGCCCTAGGGTCTATACAAGCCTAGTCATAACAATTCCCTGGCTATTTCTTCTCACAGTATTTACTTCCCTGGACCCCTGTCTAGCAGGGCGACTGACGTGATCCCCAGGGTGAATTTCCTATCTCCCATTGAATAATCAAGGTTCCTTTTGAAGAGGGCCAAAGAGGCACTCTGCTTGACATGTATGGGCAGTCCATTCCAGAGTCTGGGGAGTCTCTGGGTCAGGAACCTACCCCTCCAGCATGTTTTATTCATTGTGATGACCAGGTTTAGATCTCTGGAGCATGTGTCTCTGAGGGACTGGAATTTCTTTAAATGTAGCATGTCCAACAGCTCTGAGTTTGACATGGCCTTGTACATTAAGCAGATATTGCCTCTGAGTAGAAGATATGTGACAGAGTATAGGTGGAATTTTTTTAGATGGTCAGCATAGGGCATCTGCTTTAGGCCAATGATTCTTTTAGTGAGGTATTTCTGCGGCCTTTCCAGTTGTTGCAGATGTCTTGAGAGGTACATACCAAACAGGGCATTGTATTCTATAATGGGTCTAATGAGGGATGAGTACAGTGGGATAATGACCTCTTTTTTTCTGGATGAAAAGCCCTTAGTGATGAGGTGTGCCACATAGAAGGATTTCCTGACTGTTGTGGCGATGTGGTTATCAAAGGTGAGACTACTGTCTACCTGTGTCCCTAAGTCTCTTATCACACTTTTGGTGTTTAGTGTACTGCCACCTATGTGGTAATTCACGGGTACATGCTTTTTCCCAAAGGGGATAACTATACATTTCTTGGCATTGAGCTTGAGCCCATGGCTCTGGCACCAAGCATCTGTTTCTGTAAGGCACTGCTGGCAGAGCCATTGACCAACAGTGAATACCAAGAATTGCACAATACTGTCCTTTGCGGAGTGATCCAGCCATTGTAACTATTGTATTGACAGCACACCACCTACAGTTGACCCAGTAGTCAGAGACTTATGAACACATCGAAACTGATCTAGCCTTTGACTGAAATGTGTCAGTAACATTGGATAAAGCATTCCATGTAGCACAACCTGTAAAACAAGGTAGGGCAGGTAATTCCAAGGAAGTCATTGTCCCACTTATTCAGCATTCATCAGACCTAACATTGAGTGCAATGCCACCTTTGCCATGTAACCAACCAGGCCTATCCATCAACTGTAGCAGCCACAGAGGTTCCAGTAAACCATTACGCAGTGTATGTAACATGTCATATGGAGACTGCATTAAGGCCCTATCTGTATATTCTGTCTCCAATATGCTTTGGAGGGGAGGTGTATGCCTGCCATACAGGGTGGTTTCAGACCCCACTGTGGACCTCCTGCATATCCACAAAACAACTAGCACCAGAATGACCTGCTCTCCAGAGCTACACCTTGCCTGTGGTTTAAATGGGACATGCTGGAGAGACAGGTATATAAATCAGAGACTACACCCTATATGGAACAAGCTCCCCATCCATGTGAAGTTCTGCCCTAAATGGAAATCAAGTGCAAGTTACACATTTGGATGGGGAACAGGATAATCAGACATGGTTTAGTACCAATGTCTGGAATGGACACAGATAAAGTGGAGATTGTTCATCTCCCACACCCCGGCTTATAGATGTTTCAGCACCCAAAACCCTGCTTACACTCTTCCAGGGTATCAGCCCTTGTCACAGTTTAAGGATGCATGGCTAGGCTTCAAGAAGCCCTTGCATTCATTCGCTTATTAAACACATATGAACCCATGTTCCAATGCCCCTATAGTTACTTACCTTTATGCTGACATTTTCATCTGTGCTGACATTCAGTCCTGTGCTCTTATGTTGATGGTTTGATTGTATATGTGTAGGGATAGCTGTGTCCTACAGAATCCTGAAAGAATCATAGACATTTCCATGAGGCATCTTTCACTGTGTAACCACAAAGCCATTTCTACAACATCCATAGTAACATAACCACATGATATGAATCTAGGCTCATTATAAATGGCATTGTGCACTATCTGTAAATGAGCAGTACAAGTGGCATGCAAAAAAAGGCAATGGATGATAGGTCATAGTGATGCATAGTCACCCTGTGTATCAGACACATAGCTTTATTTCCCTGCATCCATGAGAAAGATGACAAGGATGTGGCACAGGTATCATCACTTGCACAGGGTGTTGTGTGGGGGTGGAGGAGGCCTAGGGTAACCCAATAGCTTGACATATGTGTGTGTGAGCCAGGCAGGGAAGTAGGCAAGATGGATCATAGAGATGTGGTGTGTGTGTCTGTAGGTGACCTGATTTTGACAGTGATGTGTGTGTGCGTGAACACAGCCAAGCTCATTGCTAGCCCTACATGTCTGTATGTTGGACAGCTGTGAGCCATCCATGGTAGAGCTGACAGTTCATTGTATCTGCCCCCGAACATGTGATCTGGCTCTGCAAGGAGTTGCACTGGCACCTTCATGCCCAAGGCCAGATGCTGTGCTACTACCTAAGGGTGACTGCTGACTGCTGGAAATAAGTTCTTCATGGGAATACCCAGGACCACAAGACCATGGTCTGCCGCGTCTTGGTGTGGACACCACACTCCGCTGTGGAGCACTGGATGTACTGCGTCTATGGGAGCACGACTGTGTATGGGTCATGCTGACTCTCAGCAGATGTAGTTGCTGACCTACGTCTATGAGGACAAAGCTCAACTCCAACCAGACATTCCATCACAGACACCATGCATTCCAAGGCTGATACTGTGTAATCTGTCTGGGACCAGCTTCTTTCCACTGAGTCAGTCTACCATTCCAGGGTATCAGCAACAAGGTGGAAACAGTCACAGATGTCAGACTGTGCTGCATCCATAACCCTGAGCATTCTGTCAGAGTACCTTTCAGAACATGCCTGTGCTTCCATGATGGCCCTAAACATTCACAGAGTGAGACGTGATGAGTAACCTGTAACAGGTGGTGGAGGGACAGCAGGCCTCCTATGAACACCCCTATCAATCCACCTTGGTGTAACCTCACCAACTGTTTGACTATGGCCAGGGTTGACACTCACTGCAGCCACAGTATCCACACTTCTCTGTTCAATGTCCCCACCCTCTGACTGCCCAATATCTGTGGACACAGGGGACTGGGTATACATAGGCATACTGGCTGTGTGCGATGACAATGAGGGCAGACAAGGGATGAACACCTCTATGTTAGATTCAGCCCCTGCAACTCACTCACTTTGGCCACCATCATCATCAGGTTGTGAAGAGGACAGAGGCTAACCTCCATGCTCACCTTTGAAAAAAGGGAACAGCATTACATTATTACTCTAACTGCTAAACTATGCATTACTATTTTGCAATATATGTTATGCTGTATACACTGCTGTATACACTGCTGTCAGTATCACAGACTTGTCTAACCTCCAAACTCTAATATTAGGACATGAGGACCTTATAGTCTAACCAAAATCTATATTTACCAGCTAATAAAATCTCTTTGAAGAAAAATCTCATGATCAGTATCTAAATGACATTCACCATGGACATTTTGAAAAACCCTTGCACAGTTGACATATCTTGCAATCTGTACCATCCTGACAATACTTGCAAATCTATCTCTGTGGGCACACCTACAGGGCATAGGCATGAGTGTAAACTGTGTACAATCAGAATCTAACTCTACAGTTGGCAATCAGGCAGACAGTACATTAATCCAGCCATCAAGCTTGGAAAGACAGTGTAGCATATCTTCTTCTTCTTTTGGCTTTTTCCCGGTTAGGGGTCACCACAGCGGATCACCTGTCCACTCATGATTTGCAGTGGAGTTTTTATGGTGTTGAGTTGCCGGCCCGACGCCCAACCTTTGACAGAAGGCATACTCACACACACACACACACACACACACACACACACACACACACACACACACACACACACACGCACACTCATGCCTAGGGCCAATTTAGAGTGTCCAGTCCACCTACAGCATGTCTTTGGGATGTGGGAGGAAACCGGAGCACCCGGAGGAAACCCACATGACCACAGGGAGGACATGCAGACTCCGCACAGAAGCACCCTAGTTGAGGATTGAACTGGAGAGCCTCTTGCTGTGAGGCAGCAACGCTAACTGCTGCACCACCGCGGCAGCCCCAAAGACAGTGTAGCATATACATTTCAATATATATATATATATATATATATATATATATATATATATATATATATATATATATGTAACAAAACAGTGTTGTGATTACCAGGAGCAGGACCATGGCCTCATCCAATTCCTGACATTCCCGAAAAGATTTGAGGGAGAAGTAATGTAAACTGCTCTGCATGTTATATTATAACATGGTATACATCAAAATATTTGACATTTACAATTGCCACTATGTAAACTGGTATGTTGGTCACAATCTGGCCTGAGACTCAAACTGTTTTTCTCCCAAAATAAAACCTGCCACCCACTTAAAATTATGTACATACTGACCCACTGAATGCTACAGTATTCCAATGATGATCCTACTGAGCATACCTGGATGCTCCTCTCATGTTGAAACAGTGGCACCCACATCCACAACATACTGTATGATGGAAGCCTGGAAGCTGTCTTGTGTACTTAGGCTTGCCAGGAATTCCCCAGTGGCTGACAATGGTTATTCTGCAGCAGGCCCTCCACCAGTGGCACCATGATCCCTGGCCTCATCCGGAGCTCTTCTGCATGCAGTGTGGAACATATCAGTGGCACAGTGTTGCACCTGCTCATATGTCCTGCTCTGCTGAGCAACTGCATTTATATTCTGGACCAGGTCAGCCCACAATACAGCAGTAAAGTGCAATTACTATGTTTTGCTTAAACCACCTGTTTTAATTAATAGCTGTGTGGCAGGTTAATGCACTGGTCTGCAAGTGCAATGGTCTTGGGTTTGATATAGGGCACATGTGTACATTTTGTACATGTTTATTATCATTTCAAACACATATATCATGATATCTCCATTTAGCTGAGCTCAGAGACACTGTGCAATGCACTGTGTCACACAGCATCCTGCAAAAAACTTCAAAGAAAAGAAAAATGGGGAGATAGGACACTGGTGAAAAGGGGTACAAGCAGGGGGGAAACATAGTGAAAAACAGATAGGTATGTGCAAGAAGGTGTAGGAAAGAAGCATAGCTATTCATTTCTTGTACAGCAGTGATCTGTGAACTTTGACAGAATTTTTAGATGAATTTGGACTGTCACCCCCTGAGAGAGGGGTGAGGACAACATAACTATTGTCAAGCCAATTATACCAAATTACATATGTCCAGTGGACATGTGTGCAACATGGAGAGCTATGTATGGGATAATTTTGTTGTGGGACAGGTGCCCATTTTTTTTAAGGAGAGAGTAGATGTTGGGGAAAGGACATAAGTACATGTGGGGGAGGTAAGTTGGGAAGGTGAGGAAGCTTTTGCAGGCAGACAAGACAGCAGACAGGGTTGTTGTGTGACACAAGAGGGGGTGAATACCTTGGATGGAGAGAGTGTTGTGGAATCCCAGTCTCAGGTGCATCCACAGGGTAGCAGTGCTACTCAAGTCCCCACCCATGAGACTGTTGGAATTGCTCCTTCACTGCCCCTGTGGTGGCAGTGGTGGAAGCTGGTGTCCAGGGTGAGACTGCCATACCAGGGTGATGAACATGCCCTCCATCTGGCACAGGCAACATCTGAAAGTTTCAAAGAGCAACCCAAATCTGGCACTTCATCACAGGTGACAAAATTACCTCCTCCACCGCCGCTCACAGAGAGGGACCCAGCCCAAGCCCGATGGGTGACACTAAATGACACAGCAGGTTGTGCAGGGGCAGCAGAGGGGAGCACCACCAGGCTGCTGCCCAGATGTCTGGAGCCCCGGGGCCATAGCCAGAGGAGCCAAGGTAGGTGGATCACCTGGAACCAGCCTAACTTTTCACACTGTAGTAAACTAGATATAAACATAAGTTAAGATTAGTAATAACCAAACTGATGTTAGTATTAACATAATGGAGCATAGTATTGATTAATGCAAATACATATTAAGGTATATTATGTGGAACACAACAATAAATAACATAACAGTAAGCATGTTAACAGCAAACCTGTTTGAAATAACCCATAAGGCCAACATAACAGTTAGTTTACAAAAAAATCCGCTTACGCACACAGCGACCTGAAACTCGGCACTTTATTGCTTAAAACGCTAAAAAATTACACACGTTTACACATGACATTTTAATAATATTTCAAGGAAATGAAAATCAGGCAATAGATATGATAAACTTCTTCAATAGGAGTACCAGTTTTTTGCGGTTCACTCATACATTCAATGAAGAATTTATAGCTTATTTGGATGTGAGCTTAAGCAAGAACATATCAAATGAATGTTATGAAGCGAACATTTTTAGGAAATCAACTTATTCCAACAAATTCCTGCATTTCTCTAGCCAACATCCTATACACCAGAAAAAATTGGTAGTAAAAGGACAACTTGTCAGGGCAGCACGTATGATTACAACTGATATAGAATTTGATAAAGAATGCTTGCTGTTAAAACAGATGTTCACTAATAGACAATATCCTTCTAGTTTCTTGGATCCCATATTAGAAGAAGTCAAAACAAAAAGACAAATTGGCTACTTCATTCCCATATTAAAATGGAAAGATGTTACCATTTCAGATGCAGGAGGTCAAAACATCGTTGAAGCATATATAACACCAAGAGAAGGACCAAACAACGAAAATTATAGTGCATCATGTATCCTAAGATATTCCATGGATTTTAACAGCATCAAAGAGATAATACTTAAAAACTGGAATATGTTTAAAGATGACCATGTCTTAATGGTCAAGTTAGGATTGATGCCTAAAATTATATGTAGGAAAGGATCTAACCTGAAAAATATTTTACAGAAACATCAGAACAATAGATCAGTAATAATGAATAGAGGGATGGGACAATGTGGAAATTGCCCTTACTGTTTTTACATGTCTTCAGGCATTTCATCAGTTATTAATGGTTACAAAATTTACATAAAGGGGAAATTTAATTGTAACTCGAAAGGAATAGTGTATTTGGCCTCTTGTCAATGTTGCCCCTGTTTCTATATTGGAAAGACGGAGCGGAGGCTAAGAGATAGGGTGTATGAGCATATAAGAAGCATCAATTAAAAAAAAGAAGACAATGCATTGTCAAGGCATGTAATGGAATATCCCAATCATAAATTTTGCTTTAAAGTTATTTTTCAACTTAAGCAAGACATGAGAGGAGGTCCATTCAATTTACTTTTAGAGAAAAGTGAACTGTTATGGCAAATCAAATTGAATGCATTTACCTACCCCGGTCTAAATGAAAAATGTTCAATAAGTAGTTTGTTAAAACTAAGAAGCTTGGAAAGATAATCAATTATATATATTAACAATTTTCATAAAAAATAAAAATAGATAATAAAAATGCCCCATATTTATTTATTTATTTATTTATTTATTTATTTATTTATTTAGTTAATTATTCACTTATTTATGGGTGTGTATATATACATCAATTATATTTTTAATATTTTTAATGTATTTTCAGTGTTTATGTATCTATAGTTGCCCATAATATACACAATACAAACATTTAAAGCGTTGCATAAAAGGAACATGTTTTAGTTATAATAGTTATAATTTTTTTACATCATGTCAATGAATTCAGACACTGACATGTAAGATATTTTATTATATAAATATATATAAATGTGGTAAGTAGGATCGGACCTTGGTCATAAATACATTGAGACAACTGCTAAGTGAATATCAGGTTATATTTAATGCTATTAATTAGCGTATGAGTTAGTTCATGTATTAATGCATAAAGCATAAATCTGTATATACATATATAATAATAAAAAATAATAATAAGGAAATGCTTATAGCTAATTTTTAATTTGTAATTTTTAATATTTAATATAAATTACGTACAATAATTTGTTCATAGTGATTGCCTTGCAAAATATGCTGCACATATTTAATGGTTTACAAACATCTTTATTTATGTTTAAAATAAATGATTCTAAGTGAGTTAGCCTAAAACGAACATTTAGGATTTCACATTGTTTAGTAAAATTTAGTTCGTAATATGAATGATACTCAATTTTATTTATTTTTTCATTTATTTATGTGTATTCCGTGTTTTAAAACACATTGTTATTAATATACATAGCGGAACAAATTTGTCAGTCAACCCAGGGGAAATATTTCAAATCAAATTAAAATAGACAACAAGAAGTTCATTCAAGTAATTTTTATGTTATTTCAAAAGTCACACTTGTGAAATAAGAACTGTGGCTTTAAAGACTTGTTGTATTGGTTTGAATTTTGGCGGGCACGGACTAATTGGTTGCTATATAACTGAATGGATTAAAGCAAGCCGGTGTTTGCCAATTTCTGATGAAGTTTAAACATAGGTTTAAACGAAAAACGTGTGTAATGTTTTAGCGTTTTAAGCAATAAAATGCCGAGTTTCAGGTCGCTGTGTGCATAAGCGGATTTTTTTGTAATATAACAGTTAGTTTAACAGAATATATTAATATTAAATCATAATAATAAATAATATTAATAAATTAAACAAGATAAAGGGTGGGGAGAGAGAGAGAGAGAGAAAAACATACCATTAGTGAACTCACAGATGATATTACTACACAGACTACTAATACATACTTCTACAAGTGTGCAGTGTTAGTACAGTGACCCCGATTATTCTATACATGATGTTGCATGTACATACCTCTCAAGCTGTTAGCATGGGGCAGTATGGGCCAAGCACTTACAGATGCAGGTACACAACTACACAAAACTGGTTTACATACTGTGCTCATACATTATTACCAAGGTCAACAAAATCCATGTCCAGTGAACAAACCAACTAAGAACAGACAACACTGGAACCTGGTGACCACAAAGGAATACCAAAAGTTTAGCGTATAAAACTCTTTATTCCAGCTTTCATCAAAGAGTTCATCAGAATGCATACCATATAAACAAGCCAAGTTTAAATATTAGAGTCAGCCAATGAAAATCAACAAATGGTTACATTTGATTACAAGTTAAAGGCTTCTTTTTGTTCCAAATCTATCTTATGGCAACTTAAGTTAGATTCTGATAAAGAACCTGGTATGAATGTTTATGTTAATATAAAATGTTTTTTTAAAATAAACGGAGAGTTTATTTACATAAATGATTGTAGTTTAAAAACTACTTGTTTATAATTTTGTAGTATTTTAGAAGTGATTTTAGAGATGGTGCCTTTAACTTGTAATCAAATTAGTAAAGTAGTAGCAAATATGCTTACATATCTGTGAGGCATGCCCATCCTAGCCTCTTAGACCTAGGTGTCCAAGGTTCCCCTGTTGCTTCACTTCAGGTTGTCATAGTGGTGACAGCACTGCTCACCAGTGTGGGGGATACCAGTAGCACTGGCAAGATCCCTGACCAACAGATCCCAGCCTTAAGCTTTACATTCTGAGCCCTGGTAATCACCCTGCAATATCCAGGGTTCATAGTTCTGGACCAGAAAGCGCACTCCCTCACCAACACCACCTGGTATAGCAAAAATTTACTACGGACTCCAATGAATGCTGTGAATTTCTGCCTATTGGCCTTAATATAAGCTGCTTTTACACCCTTACACATCATAGTGTAACATTTAAAAAAGCACCGCGTCGCTTTGCATCACACAAACCAACTTAGTGGAGCTGAGCATCGCGTAAAATCACACAACTGTTTTTTGCAGAGCTTAGCAACACACACACACAGGAATAGCCATTGACCATGTTTAAGCAGTGCTTAGCATCGTGCAGCTTTTCCAAATGTAACAATTTTGTTTTTGAATTAAACCGCCCTTTAGGCCACCTCACACATTTTCACAGCAATAAATGTAAAACGGTATGACTGATCAGGACTTGAAGCCAGGACCTACTGCACTTTAGGCCATGACTCTACCGATTTAGCTACTTGGATAGTGAGACAACTCACATATCTCCAACATATACTACTAGGCTACCTGTTAGCATTGCTAAGCACTGTACCAAGGAAATCGTCATTAAAAAAATAACATAAAAAAGCCTAGACAAAAATAAATAATTAATTACATCCAGTTTCCATTTTTAGATGTCTGGTAAGTGTCAGCTGTGTATGTGTAAGCGCAGCTTGGCACTGCTGCACTCCCCACCGTGCAAATGGGCATTAAAAATATTAAAGTTCACACTTATTTCTACACTAGCAGGGTACATTTTGTCTAGGCTCTCCACAGAACCTACATGGATTTGATTGAATCCTGGGGTATGTCTTTGTTATAATAACCTGAATTTATTACCACACATAACCCAAGTTTCCTTCTGGGGTAATTTTCAAGCCATTAATTTCATGATATTGAACTTAAATACATTAAAGTAAATATCATTGCTTTAAGGTATACATATCACATCCTATCCCTTCATCCTCAAGTATGCCATCATCTAGCTCACAGGAAATCAAATGACACAGGGATGCTCAATCCAGTACTGTCCAGATCAATGCATATCTTTTTGTTTCTGTGTCTATGACCATTAAAATGTCTCTTGTCATTGTTCAACACAATATATCCCTGCAATGAAGAAAGATGCCAAAAATTCTGTTTTTGTATTTATAATTTCTGTGTTATTTTTTTCTTTTGAATTTTGAATAGTGTTTCTTTTAAGCCTATATTCCACACATTTTCATTGCCAGCTCACATAGTTTATTGTTCAAATTTAGTTGCCAGAGTCTGAGAAATTGTGGTATAGTTTTTATATCATTTGCATAGGTTTCAGTTACTGCCTCAATGATGAGAAGCAACTAGCTGCACATAGCCATGCCATTCAGAGATTGAACACTTGAAGCTAATTGCAACAACAAATTAATGTCTGTAATGGCTGGCTGAAGTGTTCACTGGAGTTTTGTGGTGATTCCCTGAACTGAGTTACATCGTTCTGGCAATATATGAAAAAGGTTAACTGACAATGTCAACTTTTACAAGAAACAAAACAAAAAAGCAATAAACAAGTGCTTTTGCAGGGTGCAAAGCCACCTGTCCCACTCACTTCACATCTGCCCCATACCCATTGTTTAAATTTGTCATTTTTGCAATTGTTCAGCCATAACAATAAAGCACAACTTCCTTAACCCCAGAGCTTTGTAATCGTGCTGTTTGATGAAACTGGGAGTCGATGATATTTGATTAATGAATATCATTCTGATTAAATTCACATTAACAAAACACAGGTATCATGTTCACTGGGAGAGGAAGTAATGCACTGCAGATGATCATGAAAAAGACTGAAATAAAGGCAAGCTGGTCCCTAGTAATTGCTGTGAACTGGGAGTGCAGCTATTGTTCACAAGATAAACAGGCAGTGTGAAAAGTAATTATATGGTTTTATATGCAAATATTTTATTTATTTTATTTTACATTCAACCAGGTTAGTCCAACTGAGCCTGAGCCCATTTTCAGTGGAGACCTGAGGAGAAAAGCTCCAGTACATGACAAGCATTATGAAACAAACATTTTAAACAGTATATAGCTTGAAATATACACTGAAACAATAAATTGAAACATAATACATAGATTGAAACATTTGTTGAAACATAATTTGATACATCACTAAGCTGAGTGAGGCAGATATATAGAATAGTGGAACACTCTAGGAAGCTAGAGCTGACAAAAGAAAAAGAGTAAAGAAGGGGGGGGGTTATATCGGGCCCTGGCAGGAGCAGATCCATGAGTTAAAGAGAGTGTCTTTTAGTTGTTTTTTGAAGCTATTTATGTGAGTAATACTTCTTACATTGAAAGGGAGTTTGTTTCAGGCTTGCGATACTGACTATTTGTAGAGAAAATTGCCAGTGGTTTTATTGGACTTGTATATATCCAGGAGATGTTGGTCAGAGCTTTGGAGTGAACAATCTGGGGTGTAGCAGGATACTAGAGAAGAAAGAGTAGAGCAGGTAGTGGGTTTGTTGAGGATGGCGTGCATTATTTGAAGATGTGATAGAAGGAGTTGTTCGGGGAATTCTAGCTACTGTAGGTTCTTTAGTGAAAGGCAGTGGTGAGAGGTATAAGGTTGGTTTGTGGCAAATCTTGCAATGTTGTTATAAGTTTGTTCAAGCTTGGAGATTAAAGTAGATTGTAAGTTTGTTAGGAAAGGAGAGGCATAAAGTAGCCTGAGTAGAAGGTATGCCTGTACAAGAGAAATTTTGGAGTGTGTAGTCAGGAATTTTTTTGTTCCTGTAAAGCAGACAGAATTTTTGGTGTTTTTTTTTTTTTTTTGATACAGTGCTGAACGTGAAGGTCAAATTTTAAGTGATTGTCTATTATAGTACCAAGGAGCTTTGCGAGGAATTCAACTTTAATGAGTGTGTTACTAAGTGATGACATGGTAAAGGACAATTTGTGATGAGAGAGATTTTGGAAGGAAAATAATAAATTTGGCTTTATTGGGCTTAAGTATGAGCTGTTTTTCAGTAAGCCATCCTTCAACAGAAAAGAAAGAGTTTTGGGTAAGTGTGTGAAATAGAGAGAGATTGTCAGAAGAGGAGATTAGTGTAGAGTCATCTGCATATTGAATAAGAGAGGAGTGACTGCAAGCTGTGTGAAGGTTGTTGGTAAATATGCTGAATAGTAGAGGTCCAAGAATGGAGCCCTGGGGATATCTGTTTGGATAGGTAGAAAAGGGGAGAAGGAAGTATGCCATCTGACAGACTGCAGCCTGTTGATAAGGTAGCTGGAGAACCATTTGAGAGTGGAAGTGGAGAGGTTAAGGTCAGCTAAGTTTGTTAGTAGCTTGCAGTGTGAGACTGTGTCAAAGGCTTTTGAGAGGTCTAGGAACAGACAAAAGATATGTTTGTTGTTGTCTCTAGCTTCAGCTACAATACATGTGAATGATATAAGGCCAGTAGCAGTACTATGGTTGGTTGAAAACCGTGCTGGGTTTCTGTCAGAAGGTTTTCTTGAAGCAGTTGAAAAGCTGTGTGTGTATGCATTTTTCAAGGGTTTTTGAAATTGGGGACAGAACGACTGCAGCAAACAAAACTAAAGCTGGTGCCCTGTGCTTATCTAAGGATGAAATTATCTATCCAAAATGCTTCACAAAATAGGATTGTAGGATCACAGGAATTACAAAGACAAGTAAATAGAGAGACCAGTTGTCCCTTGTCAGTTCTGACAGTCATGATGTGTGCTGCTTCTAGAAGGACAGATCAAGTCAGGCCTAAAATGAAATTGCAGATCCTCATTTAACCATCATAGGTCATTTTGAAAGATTCCAGCATGTCACTCAGTTTTCATGTAATGGCAACTTGTTCCAGAAATAGGGTAAAGGTTGGGCAATATTTCTGTCCTTCCAGTGTGTTTTACTTATATGCTGGTGGAGATTTAAACTCTTAGTTTGAGTGCTTATGGTATAAGCTTTATGGTTTGCAAGTCAGAAAAGTATATGGCAAAAAGGATGGGTCCCTTTACTAAGCCCTAATGTACACCACTAGTTAACTTCTTACCTTCGGAGGTGTCATCTTAACTATGTGGGTTCTATCTTTCAGATGGTTTGCTATTCACTTTGCCATATAAGACTATACATTTAGGCTTATTAGCTTATTTGTAACACCATCATGTGGGCTGGTGTTAAATGTCTTGGCCAGATCCAGGCAGGCTGTTTGAACTGAAAAAACATTGCCTGTGTATCCTTTGTGAAGAAGTTTACTGAATTAAGCAGACACAACCTCCCCATGACAAAAAACAAACTATTGTAGGTCTTACTGTATGAAGATTTTGATATCATAGCTAATAAATTTAGATATGATCAAAATCTTCCCCAAAATTTAGATAGTGATTAACAATCACAGAACATACGAGCCAAGTTTGCATTGATTTCCATATTACATCTCCAACATGAATTACCATTTATTTTTGTGAATTTTGCTTTTCTTTCTGGTGTTTAAACATCATGGTGAATATTTTCTTAAGTGGAAACGTTCCTTGACATGGTCCTCACAAACCTGGTAGAATGTTGCACACTCCCTAATGTAGTCCTCACTGGTCAGGGCAGACCACAAGGCTGTCTGTTTTGAAGTAAAGGTTAAACCAGGTGCACCAGCTAATCCTGGAACTTTTAGGAATTATTCTAGGCCAAACTGCTTTCTACTAAGGGATGCCTTGGCAAACATTTAGGTCCCTACAAACCCTGAGAACATCTCTGCATATGAGAAATTGTTTACAGAAACCCTATATAGTCATATTAACAACTGCACAGAGACAGCTGTACCTACCCAGATTAAGTGCAGGAGCAACTCAAAAAACAAAGCTGTACTGGTGGAATCTCAGCATCAATAGTTTGTTTAATAAAATGAAGAAAGAGATGGCAGAAATTAGGAGGTGCAATGCCCAGTAAGGTAAAACAAAATCCCTCATCAACCTAAACATGCAACTCAGGGGGCTAATCAACTCTACCAAAGCCAAATATGAGGTAAAATTAGCCCCCAGGCCAAAGATAATGACAAAGCTTTCTTCAGATATGTCTGCAACCTTAAAAGCAATACACAGCAATGTACCAAATTTAGTTTAAATGGTGCCACCTATGCAGAACCACAAGATATAGAAAACCTCCTGGTGGACAAAATTCAGGTCCAAGTTTACCTTCTCTCTCCGCCAGATGCCCTACAGGAAATATAAACATCCATAACTCCCCCAACTGTCAGAAGAGAGCAGTAACTCAAGATGTTCTTCAAGGCCAAGAGCACTGCATTGTAAAGATATCTCAGGATGCCTCCTTAATAACATGAACTATCAGGCCCACTTGAATCACTATTTAACCACAACCTCTAAACAGACTTTGTGCCAAATAAATGGAGGACTGCAATGGAGATCCCACTGCAGAAGAGAAGGTCATTCACAGACCCAGTAATTATTTACCCATAAGACTGAATTTCCTGATATTCAAAGCTATGGAGAGAGTAATCATGGATATTCAAAATGACAACATGGGTAACTTACAAACACTGGACCCCAATCAGTTTGAGTTTGTCAAGGGCAGGTCTTGCCTACTCAGCTTGGTGGACTTTTTCGAGAAGGTCACCAAAGTAATGGATGAGGACAAAATGGTGCAAACTGCCTACCTCAACCTGGCCCAGTTATTTTACACACTACCCACTTTGACTTTGTAGAAAAGCTCAGTAAACTAGATATAAATTCCTACATCACCCTCGGGAGAGTAAACTGGCTTATAGACAGGACCCAAGAAGTTAGAATAGGGGAGTCCACCTCCAAAAAAAGGCCAGTTACCAGTAGGATGGCTCAGGCCCCAGTGCTGGGACTGCTCCGATTTGGCATCTACTTCTCTGAGCTGAAGGCTAATGTCATGGGCCTTTGGCTGACCAGGTTTGCTGATGATTGCAAATTAGATGCAGTCATTGAATCCTCCCAGGACTCACAAAAAATCCTTCAAGAAAGCCTGGCACAGACTAATAACTGGTGCCAGAGTCATGGTCTAAAACTCAATGCCAATAACTGCATCATAGCAAATTTCAGAAAGATGGCCATCTCAGCAAACTACTATATTGACAATACACCCCTAAGAGTCCACTCTGTAGTCGGGGATTTAAAAGAGCATGTAAACAATGATTTGGCATTTGGCCATCACATGTCTAAAGTTTATTTATTTATTTCTTGCATTTGTTTACTAGGCTAGCTGGACAGAAAGCTATCCCTTTTCAGTGGAGGCCAGGGGAGAAAGTTCTGGAAAAATCATAACATTACATAAAGAACATAGTGAAGAGAGGTATACAAGTAATCAACAAATATACATAATTTAAACAGAGTATCATCAATTAATATCAACATAATGTAAAAAGCTATGTAGTGAGAAAATTATTCTATATTGCACCACTTATAAGCAGGTATATGACATCTAGATCCAAGCATGTTATTATTCCATTGTACTCTGCTTTCATAAGACCAGTCATTAAGTACATTGGCCCCTACTGCATGTACTGGGTCAGCCTTATGCAAAAGTTGGCATGTCGCACGAAAAGAATACATGGTGTAGAAAGCAAGTCCTATGGGTCCACCTCAAAGCCTTGTCCTTATATTCAGTCTCCTACAAGCTGCTGAGAAGTAAGCTATGCCTGGCCTGTAAAACATCTTCCAATCCAGCCCCAAGGGACCTGTTGCACACCTTTAAAATAAATAGCATCAGGAACACCTTCTCCAGGGACCTAAATACCTGCAACATAAATAGACATGCTGGAGGGACAAGTATGTGTCTGAGAGGCTCCCCCTTCTCCCTCCCTGTGAAGCATCGTTCATCCTTGCACTTCCTCAAGCAAATCTTGGCTGAGTAGATAGGAACTGTGTGTGTGTGTGTGTGTGTGTGTGTGTGTATGCATATATATATAACTATATATATATATATATATATATATATATATATATATATATATACCCCTGGTCTGTCTCCTATGTCTCTGTTACAGAGACAAAGCCTGTAAATGCTCAGTCATCCATGCACAAGTATATATATATATATATATATATATATATATATATATATATATATATATATATATATATCTTTACAAAACCCTTGGGCGCCAATACTTATCAAATTTTATTGGGAAGCTTGAATATGCTTGGTCTCCTGGGTCGATAGCGTTCTATGACACAATGATACTATGATACATTTGAGGGGGTCATTGAAAAAAAAGTGCATAGTTTTTATTGTGTTAACAGGATGGATAGATAGAAAGGTCTGGGATTTTATTCCTTCTGAACTCATCATACTTAACATATACCCACATAAGTTGGTAAAGATGCTTTCTTTCTAGCTCCTTTGATATGAACATTAACAGCAGTGTAGTATAAAATATGTTAGGGCGGCAGATATCATATCTCAGATGGCTAAAGAAGTAAAACATATTGAAACTGACAGAAAACAATACCAGCAAGTAGACATCAAAAATTAGCAACAAAATCAAACTCTAGAATATTTATAAGCCCTCTATATCTCTATTCATGCAAACTAGCGGAGTACAAATAATTCTGATCTTATTGTCGTAATCCATATAGTAGTATAGTAACTTTTGGGTTGAATCTTTTCCTAAACACCCTTTTCTACTCCTGCCTTCCTCATACTTTCGCTTTGATCTGTTTTTTTTTTACCACTTCATTTCCTTTGCCTGTCTTCTCTTAATGTATTCATAATTTTTGTTATGAATTTACACCATTGCATAAAATACCAGTACTTTATTTCTAATAACAAAAAGTACTGGTATTTATGCAATGGTGTAAATACAGAATTATCTCACAGGACATCACATGCATATTTTCACTGCATGTAGCAAAATATTGTAAACAATCTATGTAGACTGATTCTTCTGGCTTTGAATATGTAACTGTTTGAAATTCATTCTGCTGCGCATATACAGACAATGTATAATTGTAGTAATATGCTTTCTATACTTTTAACACTTCCAGTTAATGTTTATATACTTATTGATAGTAATTTTCTTGTTTGTTTTTCTAGTAACAAATATAATGTGTAGCAATTTTGTTTTTTTCACCTGCAAATGTATGTAAATGGTAATACTGCAATACATTATTTTGTTTGCTGTGAGTGATTTCTCATTGATGGGACTTATGAAAATAAAATGATGGACATCTTAAGCTTTACTGTGTGATCCAAAACTACCATGGACCTCAATCCATAGTACTGTATTCTTGTGCCATAACTATCACAGATGTTATTTTTGGCAGTAGTGTGACAATCTCAATCCCTTATTCTGATTGGCCTGGTACATGCACATTTACTGAAGCTGTCACTTCAAAGTAATGTGAAAGAACTGCATACTCATCATATAATGTACAGGGACTTTCATTGCCAGGGGTCTCCCCATTTCATGTAATGTTTATACTAATGCTCATTATCTGGGGCATACATCCCCACATCCCTTTGTTGTTCAGTGAAGCACCATTCCCCATCCTAGTGTACTGCTGACAGCGATATGGTGAATGATGTCATCAATGTGCTGCACTAATGGCTTGTTAGCAGAAATTTGTATATATCCTTGTTGTCATAGTGCTCTGTACGCGTGGCAAAATCCTGAGTCAGCATGCAAAATGTGCTGGGATGTCATGCTGCGGATAGAGAGGCCCCACACACTAAGGAAATGATCAGATTTGCAGCAATTCCCTTCCCTAAAACACTAGAACCCAGTAAGTATTCAAAGTTATGGTCATAGGAAGATGGCCACTATACTAGGCTGGTTTATAGGTTATTGATGTGTGCAGTGGCTCTATCACTTAGTGACCTCCGCAGGCTAAGCACTAAAAACAGCAGTCAGTACAGTAAAGCAAAACATGAATTTTGTGTTCCATTATAGTCAAGTCTTTGTACTGATGTAAGCAGCATTAACTCCTTCATGAAGATTTGTGTTAGAAGGCAATATTAATGATTGGGCATTTATGAATATCAGTGTTCCACACCGCCACCAATACACTTTTATAGCATGCGCGTCATAATACCTCTCAACCTGCAGACATTGAAAGTAAGTACAAAGGACCTTGGAAAGTAGGTGCATCTGGACATCTAATCACCTTAAAATCAGAATATCATATAGGACAAAACTCTTCCTGCTATCAATAAGAATGTGGGCTGCTACTCAGAAGCACATTTAAACAATAGACAGTGACAAGAATGATGGAAGGATGTAAGCATATTATCAAAGAGGCAGTGTAAAATATGTACAGTTTAATGAACTGTATTGCAAAATTCTAATGTATGAGGTCATTTATTTTTACTTCTGAAAAAGAGAGATGTTAGATGTGTGTCATCTTTCTTTAAATTATTTATGCCACTTGTATGTGGTTCATGCATTGCAGAATTCTATCTACTAGACAAAAATCATGTGTGAGGAGGGGGATTCAGAAAATTGTGTTAAGGGGTAAATCAAGCATGAAAATATAGATATGTCTCCAAAAATAGGTAAATTCTGTGTAGGACTAAATCAGGTCTGAACATATGTACATTCTTCCAAAATATGGAGGGTTGAGAGGTAAAGGATGCAACCAAACATTCACAACAAAGTAAACATTCATGAATTCCATGCATTATTGGCATTAAATGCACTTTGCAACCATAGTGTATAGCAGCTGTAATATGGCCTTGTTATATATTATCTGTTTTGCCTCTGACTTGAACCATGGCTGAAAGGATACATTAGATCAGCAAATCTATGAAGTTAGCAAATGTGTAAATAAATGATTTACAAATGAATAAATAAAGGGATCAAGGTCCAGGAAACTCATTGTTGTACAGAGGAGGTTTTCTATTCACTTTTAAATCCTATTTGGTCACCAGGGACCTCTTATGACACAGATTTGCTAGTGGCATACAGTAAAATTACTAAGTCACACACCCTGCTTATGCTGCTATTCACACGTAGCACACTGAGCTGTCAGAATATCTGAGAAGGCTGTCATATGCTCTGTATGAATGATGCCAAGTGTAGTCTGACCTTTTATATAGATTGTTAACCCAACGTCTCTTATAGTTTGCCACGAGAAGGTTTGTGGATAGTATGCCATATTTTTAGATAGTTTGAAGTGGTAACTTAATTCTTGAAGGTTAACTGACCCATTGCACACATTCCTCCTGTGACTTCAGTATAAGTTCCATTCTTATTTTAGTCTGGCCAGATAAATGTTCCCTCTTACTGTGTAACTGCTCAGCTGTGTAACAGCACAATCACATCCCTGTCAATAGAGAAGGGGGCCCCTTCAGAACACCAGCTGCGCAGCTAAGCAGCTAATCACTTTTTCCAGTACAGCTATCCCACTTTTCATAGAAGTTCTCACCAAACTGTATGTGTATTACTTAGCAAGCTTGTAAAATGAAATGAATTTAAAATGTGATCGATTAATCAATGCTTACAAAAATTCACTTAGACACAAACACACATACAAATAGATAAATAAAAACAGAAGGAACAAAAAAAAAAAACATTTTCCTGAAAGTAATATCATGCCAGGTCTGTGCTCCACAAAACTGGAAACTAAAGAATGCTAAACAGATTAAGCTGCGTTGCAATGGGAATTACTGCAGTATTAATCAAGAAGAATAACAGAAATAGCAACAAAGCACTGTTGGAATGAACTGTTTACTGAACTGCACAAAGGTTACAGCAAGTATTTTTAACTTCATGCCTGTAGTACAGTACTTTATATTATTTATTGCTTGGCTGCTGCCATGAGATGGCTCATCATTTGTGGTAAAAGGCAATTACTCTAGTGAGAAAAATGGTGTTGTGTTAGCACAATTTAGAACAATGTATTTACTTTTAACTTTTTACAGTTCCACTTTGAACCACTGAGTTACCACAGGATGAAGCTACCGCCAGACAAACTCAACTCATTTGACCAAAGTTTGTCTGGATGAAAAAAAAAATTGCAGGGGCCAAGCCCCTGTATCTCTATATGAAGAAACCAAAGTCTTTCATACCCCTTACTTATATTTTAATTCCCCAGTCATATAACTATGGAGAAAATAACAAAAATATTTTTGAATCACTGCTATTGCTGTAATAGGAACAGTGCTATCAGTGATTTTTTTATAAGAAACACTAATCAGTGAGTTGTAACATCTACATTTTATCAACTTTATCCACATTACACTCAATCAAGGACAAGGAATCTTGTATTTATTTCTCAATTTAAGTTTCTGCTTAAAACCTTTGAGCTGCAGCAAAGCTACAAAGTTGCTATTTTGTAAGAGAATGTGAACAAACATGAAGAAACTAGAAAAATACCTTAGAAAATGACCTTACTTAATAAGGATTTGTTATGAAATGTTCAAACCTGGAAGAGCATGTCCCAGTACCATAAACAATTTAACAGCAGCAATAGGAAAAGCCACATGTATGACCTTTTAGCGGAGAAATGCTTAGATGGACTATACAGGGATAGGCAATGATGGTGGAGAATGCAAAACCAAATTTGGCTGGGTGTTAATTAGAAATACATGATAGCAAATTGAAATATAATATACAAATTGAAATATAACTTTATTATCATGCTTATAATTAATTATCCATCCATCCACAAGCCCAGAATGATACCATAAAATCATTATGGGACTTCCGGTGTGGCAGGAGCAATGTGAGAAGTGGAATTAGAAGCTCTGTCAAGGGAATCACAAAAAATAACAAAAAGCTGGTAAATATAGCACTGATTGCACAAAGCAGATTACTTCTGCCGTGGGTATGAGCCCTACTTCTTTTTTTCCTTCAGCTGCTCCGGTAGGGGTCACCACAGCAGATCATCTGTTTCCATTTCCTCCTGTCCTCTGCATCTTGCTCTGTCACACCAACCCAAACATTTCCTCTCTCACCACGTCAATAAACCTTATCTTAGGCCTTCCTGTTTTCCTCTTACCCGGCAGCTCCATCCATAGCATCCTTTTCCCATTATACCCAGCATCCCTCCTCAACACATGTCTAAACCAATGCAATCTCGTCTCTCTGGCTTTGTCTCCAAACTATCCAACTTGAGCTGACCCTCTAATATAATAATTTCTAATCCTGTCCATCCTCATCACACCCAATGCAAATCTTAACATCTTTAACTCTGCCACCTCCAGCTCTGACTTAGGTTTTTCATCAGTGACACCGTCTCCAACCCATATAACATAGCTGTTATCATTACCATCTTGCAGACCCTCCCTTTCACTCTTACTGGTACCCATCTGTTACAAATCATTCTTGACACTCTTCTGCACCCATTTCACCCTGCCTGCACTCTCTTCTCCACCTCTCTTTCACACTCACAATTACTCTGAAGTGTTGATCCCATGTATTTAAACTCATCCACCTTCGCCAACTCTACTCCCGCCATCCTCACCATTCCTCTGTTTTCCTTCTCATTCACACACATATATTCTTAGTCCCGCTGACCTTCATTCCTCTCCTCTCTAGAGCATATCTCCACTTCTCCAGGGTCTCCTCAACCTGTTCTCTATTTTCACTATAAATCACAATGTCATCCGCAAACATCATAGTCCACAGGGGCTCCTATTTGATGTCGTCTGTCAACCTGTTCATCACCATTGCAAATAAGAAAGGGCTCAGAACTGATCCTTGATGTAATACCACCTCCACCTTGAACGCATCTGTTATTCCTACTGCAGACCTCACCACTGTCACACTGCCCTCGTACATATCCTGTACCTCTCTTACATACTTCTTTGCCACTCCCTACTTCCACATACAATGCCACAACTCCTCTCTAGGTACTCTGTCATATGCTTTCTCTAAGTCCACAATGACACAATGCAGCTCCTTCTGACCTTCTCTATACTTCTCCATCAAAACCCTCAGAGCAAACATCGCATCTGTAGTGCTCTTTCCTGGCATGAAACCATACTGTTGATCACTAATCATCACCTCCCTTCTTAACCTAGCTTCCACTACTCTTTCCCATAACTTCATGCTGTGGCTGATCAATTTTATCCCTCTGGAGTTACTACAGCTCTGCACATCCCCCTTATTCTTATGGCTATGAGACCTAAGGGAACAAACAATGTTGGAGGGAAGTCTGATAAAGTTAGAGGAAACTCAATCACATTACAGAAAACTGTTGACTGCAGTATGGGACAACTGGGACAATGGTAAAAAAAGAACAATAAAGAATGGCAGCTGCAGAAGGAAAGTCCACAAAAGCTTTAGGGAAAGAGATAGATCAGATACTTAAGGTAACATGTACGATCAGTAACACATTGACTGAGTATATGTCCTTGAACAACAAAGGACTGCAAGAACTAGAGGATGTTGTGCCTAATCACTCAAATAAAATAACAGGAATCCAGGCTAATGTGGAACAAATAAAAGAACATGGATCATTATGAAATGAGATTAGAGGAGATGAACCAAGAGTAACAGAGCTGGAAGACAGAACAAAAAACCGAATGTGAGATTTTTGGCATTCCTGGAAAAAAATTGAGAGAAGTGACTGCAGTGAGTTTATGAGAGACTGTCCCAGCACATGGACAGGCATATTAAAAATAATATAAAAATAGAAAGAGCTGACAGTGTGAATGTGATGGGCTCAAGAGTCAGGAAACAAACCAGGCCAAGTTTAGTTAAACTGCAATTCTTTCAACAAAAATATATATAGTCCATACTCCAGGAGAGGAGCAGTCCTGAAAGTGGGTGAAATTACACTGTTTATGGATAATGATTTTTGCACCCAAACAGTAAGTAAGAGAAGAACATTCATTCCTGCTGTGTGAAAATACAGAGACATACATTTGCGGTTGAAACCAATATACTCATCCATTTTTAGAGTCTACTATCCATTAGTATCAACATCAGTTGATTAGTAGTTAATAGTGGAAGAAATTACTAGAAGAGCTAAACAGGAAAGAAGGTGGGGAAAGTCTTGGTATCCAGTGGAACAACAATGGAAGTAGCAATGTGACGCCATCCTTGGAAATTATGCCAACAGATCTGTTTCCACTTTTCCAAAGAAAATGTTAAAAAGAACCAAAAAGGTGAAAGAGTATTCCAGAAAAGTGAGGGACATGGGAAATGCAAATTGACTGGGCATCGTTCACAAAGTTGCTAATCAACCCCTGAAAGACAGGAGACAAAAGATAAAATGTGATACTATGGGGGAACAGTATTTGGACTATACTTTTAAAATACTTTGTTGGTTAATTGCAGTAAGTACAGTACTTAATTACTGCAGATACAATGGTTCTTCATATACAGAGACAGCTATCTTTTAGGTAATCTCTTGTTTGTGCCTTAACGAGTTGGTGTTTATTGCGTTTCTTTGAGTTGGAGGAAGGGAGATCCAATTTTTGGCCAGGAAGGAGGAGTACAATGAGTCACCAGCTGAGTTGTTAGTTTTTGTAACAGTAACATTTTGTCAGTTGATCTTAGCTGTCTACTTGGGTTATAAAGTTGGAGAATATTTTTCAAACTAGGGCATTTGTCTGTATAATAGATGAGTTTACGGGAAGTGACTAGTTGGAAAGTGTAAGGTAATGCCTTAGCTCTAACCACGGAAGTGTTTTAAGGCCAGGCAATGATGTGTCCTATAATGATGATAGGGAGCAAATTTGCCAACTTATTATAGCATTGTTCTAAGAGTGAGAGTTAAGTGGATAGTAGATCAATTAAGATGGAAGTATCATAAAATAGTGTAGGGATGAAATGGGATCGAGCAATAATTTTTCTGCCTTTATCTGTGGGAACTGTTTGACTCTCTAGAGAGCACCCAGCTTTTGGTAGGTGTTTTTTTACTGCTTGTTGTATGTGGTGATCAAGTTTTAAACTTTAGTCAGTACTGACTCCTAAAAGCTTAGTTTGACTTACTAGTTCTCTGTTGGTGTTGTTAGAGGAAGTAATATTGAAATTATATTTGTAGTGTGTTGAAAGCTTTGGGGTAAATAAGATCATTTTTTTTCAGGTTTAAGGAGCAACTATGTGTGAAACAGCCAGGCTTCTATGGTAGAGAAAAACCCTTGGGTAAGTTGTTTTAATTTAGCTATGCTTTTAGCAGAGCAGATAATTGTTGAAACATCTACATACTGTATGATAATGGCTTGTTTAGAAGCTAGATAGAGATCATTAATGAATATACATTGAACAACAGAGGACCTAAAATGGATACTTGAGGGATATCCACTGTAATTAGAAGGAAAAGGGGTTGGGAGGGTGGCCTAATGGCTAAGGTGTTTGCCTTACAAACTCAAGGTTCAGGATTTGTGTCTCACAAGGGATAATTGGCTAGGCTTAAAATGGCTCGCAAGGACAGTTAGCTTTGTACTAATCTATGAACCTATAAAAAGGAGATACCATTTTGCCACTTTACTACCTGTTACCTATTTGAGAGGAAGCTGTAGAATCAAGTTAGTGATGTTTCCTGTATTCCTAGGCAAGTTAATTTTTGAAGCAATTTATATTGGGATACCATGTTGAAAGCTTTGAACAAATCTAGGAAAAGTGCTAAGACTAAGTTCATAGAGTTTTGATATTGGTTAACAGATGTTATAAAACTAAGGAGAGATGTACACGTTCTATGAAAAGGATGAAAACTGTGCTATGTAGGGGAAAGGAGGCAGTGTCAGTGAGAAAGCTGAGGAGTTGAGACTAGATACACTTCTCCAGAATGTTTGAGACTGGAGGAAGTATGGCTACAAGCCTGAAGTTTACTTTATAGCTATACTTTTCTCATGGTGTGTGTTATTTAAATGATGATTATTTATTATGAATATTGCAACATTTTGTATATCACATTATGTTGCTAGCCTTTGTAGTTGAATCATTTCCAGATTATGAGTAGGTTTATATACTGCAAATCAAGGGTATAAAAGTATGTTAAATTTTTCTGCTAGTTTTTCCTAATGAGTTATTTTCAGCCTGTAAAAGGTTTATGTAATGTTAAAAAAGGGTATAGGATAATTGTTTTACCATTTAGCACCTTCTCTGTAAAATCCTTCTAGGAACTGAAAACATTTATTCACACATTCTAACTGGATGATAAACTAAGCTTTATGGTGTATTATCTCAGTGGGTGAAGAGTTGTCTCAAGGAGACAACTCTTTAAAAACTAGTTTATAAATATTATGTCTAACTACTTTGAATTATTGAGGTAAGTGTGTGTGTGCGTCTGTGTTTGTGTGTGTGTGTGTGTGTGTGTGTGTGTGTGTGCATGTGTGTGTGTGTATTTGTATGTGTTTATTTTAGTGTTTAGTTATGTAGTTAACATTCTCTTTGAATTATATTTGCAAAGTAGAAGGAAACTTTAGGATTAGGTTCAACAGTTCGAACTGCTGAAACATATTACTGTAATGCACAGTTTTGTTTTTTCTTGTAATTGCAGTAAAGCAGTTTTTAGACTGGTTCATATTCAGTTTCTGTAATTTAAATTTAAAAACAAAATTGCGACACCCTGTGTGGCAGCAGCTGCTTTGGATTCCCACAGAAAAGTGCACTATTTGTCTTGTTTTTCATCAGAAACAGCAAAAAAAAAACAGATTTAAGGGCAAGAAATGAAGGTATGATTAACTACAATGCTAAGAATCTTCTGGAAATCCAATCTCATATCTCACTGTGCTGCAGGCTTGATGAACTGCTAGCAGGGAGGCCTGTAAACTCAAACACACCCCAGGAACTCCTGCAGCTGGGAACCATACTGGAACATGGTAAAAACTGCAGAAACCTGCCAAACCTGTCTAACCAGTTGACAGTTGGGCAGAATGAAATCCACACAGGCCTGCACTTCATTCCATGCTCCTGGTAAATGTACACTCTCTGCAGAGCAAACTGGACTATTTAAGGATGGAGCTTTCCACACAATCTAAGGTGAGAAATAGTTGTTTACTTGTGTTAACTGAAATTTGGCTGAACTCCAGTGTAAATGATAGTATACTATATGTGGAGGGGATGCCATTATGCCATTATTTCGTGCTGACAGAAATCAGTCTGTCTGTGGCAAATCTCATGGACAGGGTGTTTGCGTGTTTATCAACAACTGGTGTATAAATTGTGAAATAATTGCTTCTCACTGCTCAGAGAACATTGACTTCATGTCACTAAAATGCAGACCTTTCTACTTGCCTAGGGAATTCAATGGAGTGAGCACAACAGCTGTTTACATCCCCCTAGTGCTAATACCAATGTGGCACTGAACGTTCTGTATATGTCAATAAATTACCTCCAGAATAAGAACCCTGAGTTTGCCCCTATAATTGCAGGTGATTTCAATCAAGCTGACTTGAAATCCTTATTACCCCATTACCATCAACATGTGAACTTTGCAGCAAGAGGGGAGAATACTCTGGAATAGGTGTACACAAATGCAAAACTGGCCTACAAAGCAGTACCTTATCCACATCTGGGCAACTCAGACCATCTGACCATCATGCTGCATCCTGCATACACACCACTGCTGAAAAGAGGCAAACCTACAACCAAGCAAGTAAGGATATAGCCTGAAGGAGCAGTTGTGGCACTAAAGGACTGCTTCGAATGTACAAACTAGTCAGTGTTTACAGATGCAGCTGTAAAAAACCACCATACTGACCTGGAGGAGTATACGGAATCTGTAATCCCTATATTTCAAAATGTGTTGATGAAGTAACAGTCATCAAATGCATCACCATGCATGGTAATCAGAAACCCTGGCTATCTCGGTGAAGTATATAAGCTCTTAAAGGAGTGAAATGTTGCATTTAAATCAAAAGACAAGGACGCCCCAAGAGAGGCCAGAGCAAATCTAAGTACAGGTATAAAGGAGGCTAAGAGGACCTACAGACATAAAATTCAGGGACATTTCTCTGACAAAAGGAACTCCAGAAGTCTCTGGCAAGGCATTGAAGCCATAGCCAATTACACTGCATCCTTCCTATGTGATGACAACACAGAATTTCTGAACAAACTAAAACCTACTTCAGCAGATTTGATATGGACAGCTACACTGTGCCAAATAAGCTCCCTGTTGAACAGGGTGAGGAGGTGCTATGTCCAAGAACATTTGATGTTCTGAAGACCATGATGCGAGTAAACCCAAGAAAAGCAGCTGATGCTGATAATATTATGGGAAGGGTTCTAAGAGACTGTGCTACACAACTGTCCACTGTACTAACAGATATATTCAATACATCCCTCCAACTAGCCATTGTAATCAGTTGCTTCAAAAATACAACAATCATTCCCTTACCCCAAAAATCCCAGTCAACAAGCCTAAATGATTACCAGCCAGTTACTCTTACATCAACAGTAATGAAGTGTTTTGAAAGATTGATCAAGAACAATATCTCTTCAAGCCTACCTGCAACACTAGATACATTACAGTTAGTTATAGATTATAGCTAGTTATCGATCTAACCGCTGCATCATTGATTCAATAGCCATATGCCAGAATGCTGTTCATCGATTTTAGTTCCACCTTTAACACTGTCATCCCCAGAATCTGATATCGAAGCTGATCCAGCTGTGCATCAACACCCCACTATGCAACTGAATACTGGACTTTCTCATCAACAGACCCCAAAAAGTATGTGTGGGAAATAGTTCAATCAGTATTACATTGAGCACGAGTGCCCCTCGGGGCTACGTCCTAAATGCTTTGCTGTTCACCTTGTTGATGCATGACTGCATAGCCAAGCATGAATCCAACAAAATCATCAAGTTCGCAGATAATACCACTGTCATAGGTCTTGTCAAAAATGGCGAGGATACATTGTTTAATTCCACCTTTTCTGAAACCCACTTGAAAATGTCATTAAAAACTGAACTCAAGAATTAGTCCTATCCTCTTGCAATAAAATTAAGTGGTTGATAATAAAGTCAAATTATAACTGAAAAACATTCTTGCCTTATACTAAAATGACAACATTTCTTTTGATATCAGGTAGACTGCTTTAAAATGGACAGTTTGGAGATATTCAATTGCTTAGCTACAGATTTACAAAGAAAATGCCTACAAGAAAAACAGCAGCCAGGGCAAGAAATTCAGGAAATTAATAGTGAACTACAGGTTCCACGGTGGTGCAGCGGTAGCATTGTTGCCTCACAGCAAGAGGTTCTCCCATTCGATTCTCAACTGGAGTGCGGGGAGTGCCTTCTGTGTGGAGTCTGCATGTCCTCCCCATGGTTGGGTGGGCATTCGAAAGACATGCGTAAATGGGCATGCCTTCGTTGAAGGTTGAACGTCGAACTGGCACCTCGGCATTCGTGAAAATCTACTGCCAATCATTAGCGGACCGGAGTTCTGCTGTGGCGACCCCTAACTGGGAAAAGCCAAAAGACAACAACAATAGTGAACTACAGATTAAAACTGGCACTTCTTAATTGTCAATCTTAAAAATCAGTTCACATGATAATATCTTTATTAAATTCTGAATGGTTTCCATATTCTCAGAATGAGGCCATATGCCATCTCAGTTACTTGCCAGTATTTAAAACGTAATCATCCTAGCAGCAGCATTACTTCGATACATGATGATGGGGTATTCAGAGTCGAATGATACTTTAGTCACCATTCTACAGTATGTATTGCAAAGCAAGCCTTTCCAGATTTGGTAAGACTATTGATCAATTTTTAAACTTCACTCAGTTGAAGACTTCACTCATTAATCTAGATAAGATTTCAGCAGGTCAGAAGTAAAGGAGGCAGTTCATATCCTAAAATGGGACAAAGTATCTGGACTGTTAAGTTTTGATATGTCTTATTAGGAAAACTTTAGACAACGGCTTCAATTCCAGCCCAGGGTTACAATCACATAGGGATTCAAGATATAAAAGATACTAGCTATAACTAATTTTCCGCATAAAAACTGCAAGCTTATTTTTTTAATAAATATTGACATTAAAATGATGATAAAGATTGTGAAATAAGCTCCATGGAGCAGGGGATAAAACCTTTGTATCCCAGATGACCTCTGTTCAGTTAGTGATATGGGCACCGGAAGGTCTGTAAGGATAAGAGGGAAGAGCGCAACCGATGTTGGATTACCCATCTTGCTGGGAGAGAGGCAACCTACATTTGGTGCAATAAGAAAAGTATAAGACTGATGACTGAGCCTCTCCATATGGTCATGCGGATGTACCTCCTGAGGACAGTGATTATGGGACTGGTAAGGCTGCTTCAAGGTGGTGAGAGATATGCCAGATTTGTATGACACTGCACCCGTGTTCTCGGTCTCCTCATTGGTAATGGACATGTGTCACATTGGTAATGGACATGTGTCACATTGAGCACAGGGAATGTTAAAACAAATACGGTAGCCGTGGTGAATGAGGAGAGGAGCTGGTGGCAGCTGATGGCTAGCTACAGGAACAAAAAAATGATTCCTGTGCAACCTTTCAAGTCACCAACAATTTCATCATGTATGAGGGTTTATGAAGCACAGGCAAACTCGAACTAACAACATTATGCTTGAAACAGTTACATATCATAAGAACTCTATAATTATACAAATGAATCTGTCATTACTCTTGACATCAGTAAGACTGTCAATAAAGTATGCATAATTTTATATTTAAACTGTTAATGAAATTTAATTTCGTTTTTTCTTTTTGACATATCTTCATTTGGATGGCTCTGCCTCTACTAGCCAGTAATAGATATATTTCAATGCATATTAAAATTGGCTCCTGACAAGGCTTTCTCTATCGTCATATCTTTTTATCTTATTTATGGAACATCTCATTAAGAGAATTTCTTGTAGCTCATTGTATTAAGCTTGCAGATTTGCTAACTCTTACATTAAAACAATTTGAGTTGCAGAATATGTTTTGTCTTATCTTCACGACTTGAATTCTTCTTTCAAGCATATACTTCATATAGTTCATTATTATTATTGGAGAATTTTTAACTATAGATTGAATTTGCATGCATTAATCTTATTTTCTTTAAATTCAGATAGCTATTTTATAAGCTTGATTGATTCTCAACATCTAACCATTTCTCTAAATGAAGTCAAATACTTTGTAAAACACAAATTCAATTCAAAATTCCTTTTTACTTCTAACATTGGCAGTATTTTGAGTCAAATTAGGTTAGATTTAGAATGATGGAACAAAATGCAATCCAATCCTTTGCCAAGCATTTTGATGATAAAAATTTATTTATGTCAAACTATTTTGCTTCTGAAATAATTGCATATATTCAAATTTTAGATTACTTAAAAAATTCTTTAGTTACACCCTCTTTCAGCTCTAACTGCTTAGTGCACACTGCAGCTCTTTAGGGTATTAAAACATTTTCCCATCTTACCTTTAAAATCTGCAACATCTACTGCAGGGCCACCAGTTACTGGACACCCCTATTCTGCTGCTCAGTAGTCATCTTGGGATTAGTGCTTCTGTTTTGCTCCTTGTGAGAGAATGAGCACATGAACATTATTTCCTGGGGACTGCTGAACACTGAAAAGCCAAATAACTGCTTCATAGGTGCCAACTTGAAATTTTTGCTTATATTTTGCTCCTGGTGAGAGAAGGAACAGAATGGATATATTCCTGACTCTTTCTGGTTGGGAAGTGAGTGTCTCTGCTTGATATTCTTAATTGCTCTGGTTGCTATTTAAGGCATCTACCAGGAAAAGGCTACAAGCCTACAGTCCCTTACATAATCTGGGACAAGACTGTGGCTCACCAAACAGGCTGTGGCCTGCTTCTCATCTTGGGATTGGTGCTGCTGTTTTACTTCTGGTGAGAGCAAAGAAACATTGTACCCCAGCAGAGTGAAGCTGTGGTGGGGGCCAACACTAGTATTATACCATGACCCCCCATTAATATTCCAAAACGTGCACGCTGATTGGCCAGCGTGCACGTTGTAAATCGACTTATACTAATGGAAAAAGGTCCGGTCGCCCGGACTTTTTCCATTAGTATAAGTTTCTTTTAAAACACTGTCTCGCTATGTTAAAAGAGTTTAACATAGCGACACAGGTTTAAAAAAAGCAACAGAGATCTCCGTTGCTTTTTTTAAAGCTGTCTCGCTATGTTAAACTCCTTTAACATAGCAACAGAGTGTGTAAAAAGCAACAGAGATCTTGCTTTCTCTGTTGCTTTTTTTTAAACCTGTCTCGCTATGTTAAATGGGTTTAACATAGCGAGACAGCTTTAAAATAAGCAACAAAGATCTCCGTTGCTTATTTTAAAACTGTCTCGCTATGTTAAACCCATTTAACATAGCAAGACAGGTTTAAAAAAAAAAAAAGCAACGGAGAAAGCAAGATCTCCATTGCTTTTTACTGTTTCGCTATGTTAAATGGGTTTAACATAGCGAGACAGCTTTAAAATAAGCAACGGACATCTCCGTTGCTTATTTTAAAGCTGTCTCGCTATGTTAAACCCATTTAACATGGTGAAACAGTAAAAAGCAATGGAGATCTTGCTTTCTCCATTGCTTTTGACCACAGCTCTGATGTACTGCATAGGCATGCGCAGTACATCAGAACTGCCGCGGATTCCAGCCAGCTGCGGAAGGGCAGCAAAGAGGCATTATACAATGCCATTATTTAAGAAAAGTAATTATTTATTTTCTTAAATAATGTCATAGTATAATAGGAATAACCCACTTCTGGGTGTGGGTAATGCGGGATTTACCCACGGTTGTCTTTGTTTGGTCCCGAGGGCGAAGGTAAATCCCACATTACCCACACCCAGGCGTGGGTTATTGCTATAAGTAGTCAAGCAGTAGCCATTCATGTGACTCCCTCTTTTTATCATTCATGACAAGCTAATTCTTTACTTTCAGTAAGTACTGCTTGATTTGCTTCTAACTTCACAATATCTGCTTAAATACTTCATTCATAAATCATCAGTTTATGTTATTTATTAGTTTCCCATCAAGGGTTTGGCAGTGCCCTGTATGGCTACAGACACCTTGAACTGACATTTGTACTGTATAAGCACCATTAAATTTCACCAATACCTAGTTGCAAACAGAATACCTAGTTTGCAGTCACAGGCACTGTCCCCAGAGTTGCAAATCAGATACTCCTGATGTTACTTTATATTCTCACTCCAACTGTCTAATCAATACAAAAATGGGTCTATTGCCATGGATATGAACTTTCCCACTACCTCTATTACCAGTTGGTGGATATGGGCATCTTGAGGCAATTTAGAAATTGTCTCATGTTTACTGACAACCAGTTAATTCTCAACTGACATGGTATGTGAGAGATGTATTTACACAAAGGTCTCATATAAAAGTAGTCCTAATGTCAGTAAGGTTGTCAGTAGTACACACTCAGCACTCATCACACACAATTCAAAGCAGGCACAGAGACCCACATATGCTGAGGCACTTAAATGTCACTCTCTTAAACTCCAGAGACATCCTAGATGAAGTTCACATGACAAGAACCCTCAGCAGTCCTGAATACACTCTTTCAAAACAACACCCAACATCAACACATAGCAGCCACATCTCATGGAGCCTCTACTTCTAAGCCTATAAGGCAAGGCACCACAAATCCAACATTCTGGTCATTGGAGACTCCATTGTGAGACACACTGATGTCCCCCTCACCAGACTGAGTAAGGAGAAAGTCACGGTCAGTTGTTTATCAAGGGCCAGGATCTGCCACATTACACATGCACTCAGGTCATTGGACCACAAGTACCACTATGACACAGTCATAGTCCATGTGGGTGTAAAGGACCTGAGTTGTAACTCCCTAGACTATATGAAGAGAGATATCATGGAGCTCTCAGAATATGTGTCCTAGGCTGGTATGAGCCTAGCACTGAGCAAAATTTGACTTTCTCCAAGGATGATGCCACAGTAAGAACAAAAGATGAATTACTTTAATAATTGGCTTAGTTTCTCATTTCATTCTGAGGGGTGGGGGGTGGGGGTTAATATTTTACAAAATGGAAGGAGATGGTCAACAGACCATGCTGCTTTGTCAGGGATGGTCTGCACCTCTCCCCTTTGGGCTTTTGGATATTAACTAAAACATTGTACTTCCCCATAGTGCCTTTTTTAGGCAATGTCAAACTGAAAGTATTTCTGACATATCAAATCAAAACCAAGAAAATCTAAAGGTGTTACTACTCAATGTTAGGAGTCTAAACAAAAAAAAAAATCCACTCCTGAGAAGCTCTCTTCACCCTAGAGAATGCTGATCTGTGCGGTCACTGAGACATGGTTTAAAGCTGTGGAGGAAACACCAACAGTGCAAGGTTACAATGTCTTCCATACATTTAGGCCAGCTACTACACAGACAGGACTAAAGGAGCAGGTGTCTCGTTTTACATAAAAAATGAATATATCTAAGGGCTTGTGAAAAAGGACAGTGCACTTGAACTTTTCCACATTCAAATCACCATAGGCAAAACCCAATGCCACTTCCTAGCAAGCCGTAAGCCTCTACAATCCTGGAAACCTATACCATGTATTTAAACTTATTGGAAACACTCACTATCCAACCCAATACCATATTCATGGGTGACTTCAATTACCCCACTAGTAAATGAGAATCATATATGACACCAAATGTACAGGCACAGAAATTGCTGGACTTTGTAAACACAAACTCCCTGGAATAGACTGTCAATACACCAACTGGGGGTGCAACTAACTATACTGGAACTGGGCCTTACTAATATGGGAGAGTGCTGCACACCCCCTAGTGTAATGCCTTCTCTGATAAGGTGAGACCACAAAATGGTCTACTTTGAAGTAAAAATAAAACCTGGAATCTTAGCTAATCCTGGAATATACAAAAAAAACAAAACAAAACAAAAAAAAAAACAAAAGGAGCTGTAGTACTACAGCTCCTGTTGTTTTGTTGTAGTTTCTTTTTTTTTTCGTGTTTCTGCTAATCATGGAATATTCAAAACTGCTCTAAGGCTAACTTCCTACTATTAAGTGATAGCCTGGCAACATTTCAAGCCCCCATAAATCCCGAGAACACTGCTGTCTATGCAGAAATGTTCATAAAAACTCTATACAAGTATGTTAATAGCTGCATAGAGGCAGCTGCACTCACCAGGAAGAAGTATAGAACTAACTCATAAAACTGGCAACCCTGGTAGAATCACAAAATCAGTCATTTGTATAACAGAATGAAGAAAATCACGGCAAAGATTAGGAGGTGCAGCACCCAGCAGGATAAAAGCACTCTCATCAAACTAGACAAACAACTCAGAGGACAAATAAAGTCTATCAAAGCCAAATTTGAAATAAATTTAGCCTCCCATGGCAAGGATAAGCACAAGACATTCTTTAGGTATGTTCGCAACCTCAAAGGCAATACATAACTGTGTGCAGAGCTCATTGTTAATGGAACCACCTATAATGAGCCATAAGATACAGCAAATGTACTGGACAACAAATTCAGTTCCAGCATTACCCTTCTCTCCCCCTCAGTCTTCCCTCAGGAAATGCAACTAATATAACTCCACCTGCTATCACTAAGAAACAGGTCCTAAATGCTGTCTCTAAGGCCAAGAACACTGCATCAATGGGCCCAAACAATAACCCAGGATGCCTTCTAAATAGCATGAAGTATGACCTATCAGGTCTTCTGGGATTTCTGTTTAACTGTAGCCTCCAAACAAGCTTTATGCCTCAAGCAGTGACAAGTGGAGTACCACATGGTTCCGTCCTGGGACCTCTCCTGTTTGGTATTTACTTCTCTGAAGTACAGGCTAACACAGAATGCCTCTGGCTAATGAAGTTCGCAGATGACTGCAAACTAGTAGCCATAGTCAAGTCCCCAAATGATGTGGACATCCTACAGAAGGGCCTCACTCAGACAGATGCCTGGTGTCAGAACCATGGCCTCTAGCTCAATGCCAAAAAGTGAGTGCAGTATCATCCCCTTTGGTAAAAACTCTGTACCCATGAACTACCACATAGGCAGCAATCTACTTAACACCGAATGTGTGATAAGAGACCTTGGGACCCTGGTGGACAGTAGTCTCCCTTTTGATAGTCACATCACCACAGTGTTCAGGAAGTCCTTCTAAGTGGCACACCTCATCATAAAAGGGTTCTCTTCCAGGAAAAAAAGAGGTCATTGTTTCCCTCTGCTCGACACTCATTAGACCCATTATAGAGTACAACACCCCTTTTGGAATGTACCTCACAAGACATCTGCAGCAGCGGGAAAGGCCACAGAAGTACCTCACAAAGAGGATTACTGGCCTCAAACAAATGCCCTACACTGACCACCTCAAAAAACTCCAGCTTTACTCCGTAGCATATTGCCTACTCTGAGGTGATCTCTGCCTAACATATAAAGCTATGTCAAATCCAGAGCTGTTGGACATGCTACACCTAAAGAAATTCCAATCCCTTCCAGCTACACGCTTTAGGGACCTAAACCTTGTCACCACAATAAACAGGACATGCTGGAGGGATAGATTCCTGTTCCAGAGACTTCCCATACTCTGGAACAGGCTACCCATCTATGTCAAGCAAAGGTCTTCATTATCACTCTTCAAGAAAAATCTTGATGAGTGGATGGGAAATAGGAAATACACCCCGGGGATCACTTCTGTGTCTCTGCTCGACAGTGGCACAGGAAAATAACTTTCTTGGGTGGCATAAGCCAGGGAACCTTGTTGGCTAGGCTTACGTAGGCCCTTAGGCCGATAGCCTAGTACCCACCTATGAACCTATGAATCTATGAATGGAGAACAGCAACAGTCATCCCTCTGCACAAAGGTGGGCCATCTACAGATCCTGGAAACTACAGATCCATAACTCTCACTAGTTTCATATGTAAAGCCATGAAAAGAATCATCATAGAAATGATCAGTTATGACATAGGAAACCTCCAGACACTGGACCTAACCCAGTTTGGTTTCATCAAGAGCAGGTCATGCCTACTCAGTCTGGGGGACTTCTTTGAGAAGGTAACCAAAGCAATGACGAGGGCAAAAAGTTTCACACTGCCTACCTTGACCTAGCCAAGACATTTGACACAATACCCCACTTGGGCATTGTTGACAAATGTAAGAGGTTAGGTACAAATCCTGTTGTTACCCGGTGGATAGCCAGCTGGCTCACAGATAGGGTGCAGGAAGTTAGAACTGGGGAGTCCACCTCTACAAAGAGGCCATTTTCAAGTGGACACCCTCAAGGATCGGTCCTGGTACTGCTCATTTTGCATTTACTTTTCTGAAGTCAAGGCCAATGCCAATGGCCTCTGGCTGACTAAATTTGCAGATGACTGCAAATTAGGAACTGTCATTGAATCACCCACCAACACAAATGTTTTCTGGGAAGGACTGACATAAACAACTGGTGTCAAAGCCATGGACTAAAACTAAATGCCAAGAAATGTATAATAGTTTCCTTCAGGAAGTTATCCACCCCAGTAGCTGTCATATTGACAATACTCCCCTAAGAGTTGATCCAGTAGCCAGGGACTTGAAGACACACATAAACAGTATTCTAGTCTTTGACCATCCCATCATGCCTTGCGGCTAAGAAAAGCCACACTTTGACTCACACTCCATTTCTTTGCTTCTATACCCCTATTGTGGTTGTGTGCACAAGCTGACCAGGTAAGCGCTTAACTTAAAGTCTTACTCAGGATTCAAATGCTGTAATTTGGCTATGTTTCTTGATTTTTAGACTCTTGATATACTCATACGTACCTCGCGAGTAAGCTATGCTCTGTACTATATTGCGTGGTTACTATTTTTGCTTTTGAATGAGTTTGACAAACAGTGCCTTGTTTATGATTGTATTCATTTCCTTTTGGATTTAAATGTATGTTAAAGCTAAACTGCCCTCTGCTTTTACATGTTATCCACCTTATACATGCGTTTAAATGTTAGAATGGCATCCTTATTTTAAACTAACATTGCCATAGGCTTCATTAGCATGTAGGAATGGCGTTTCCACTGTACTTTCACCAAAATAATATTGCCACATGTTTTTAGCTAGCTGCACCACTGGCGTTTTTACCAAGCTGTTGAAATTGTGTCTTTGGTCGGAATTAGCTATTTTAATGTCCCTGTTTCAAACTTACATTGCCAGATGCTTTATTAAGCGGTAAATATAGCGTTTCCATTGTAATGTTGCTAAAATAATGTTGCCATGTGTTTTTTAGCAAGTGGCATCACTAGTGTTATTACCAAGCTGTAGATGCTTTATTAAGCAGTAGAAATAGTGTTTCCACTGTAATGTCGCTAAAATAATGTCGCCACGTATTTCTTAGCAAACGGCATCACTGGTGTTATTACCAAGCTGTAGATATGATGTTTTCTGCTGAAATTATCTGTTTAAAATGCAATATGAAAGACTATAATGATGTAATGGATTAACGCCACGTATTTTTTCATATGCTGAATCAGCCACATTCCTACTATATTGTATATCACAAAGTGTGTTTAGCCAAGCTGAAATTTAAGAGTCTGTCAGTATTGATGTAAATTACTCTGGCATCCTACTTTAACTAGTTGCTTTACCATTGTCTAGTGAGCATAAACTTAAGAGCCTGCTATCACTGTTAGTAGCTTTATTAGCTTTATTACTGTCTAGTGAGCAGTAACTTATGAGCCTGCTACTACTGTTGTAATTAGTGCTATTTTTACTGTAACAAGTCTTCATATATCCAGCAATTGTAGTAAGCTAATTGTTGCAATAGCACTGTAAGATATACTATTTTAACTGCTTAACTCCTCACCTACTTATAAGTCTCCATTACTTAGTCTCCTTTTGTCTATTATCCTTACACTTCTCTCCTTCAAATATAATAGCCTTACTATCATCATTACTCTCCTACCTACCCTCTTTCTTACTACATTTTTCCCCTCAAGAACCCTCTAACTGTCCTTACTACTGTCTTCTTGCATGTAACTATCTCTCTTACTTACTATCCCTATATTTCCACCCCATCCTCACTACTGCCTTGTTTCCTCAGAAATAGACTTCAGTCACCTCAACATCTTACTCTTTTCCATCTTTATTTTACAGGTTCTTGGTATCAATATCAAGGTTTCACAAACCCGAACCAACTATAAGAATAATACCCACTCCCCTTGAGTTCTGACTTCTGTGGTATCCTCTCCAGCAACTGTGCTATTAAATCAAAGCAAAGTATGTATTAAGTACATAACATTTAACCAATCCTCCTAGCCTACTAGTGTGTTTTGATATTGGTAGGTACCTGGTCAGCTACAACACATCTCTGCATATCCCACCCCTCACCTAGGTTCTCTACTTGTCCTTCTACCCCCTACCCACTTGCCCAGCCACATTCTCTGTTAGCTCCCTATCTCTCCACTAAAGCTACTACTGGTATTGCCCTTACCTCTTATTACTTTCAGCTCCCCCTTCACAAACTATCTTCTTCATCCACACAGTCTCTCACTACCTCATACTACTGTCTCTATATTCTCCCCATACTGTCTAATCCAGCCACACAGACTCTCTCTCACCTAACCCGAACCCAGTAATCCCCTCTTCCTCCTCTATCCCCCCACTCAGCTCCCTAGCCTCACTCGCAGCTTAGTGATCATTTTCCCCCCTCCCTAGTCTTGTGTCCTGCTTCGTGTATGCTAAACCCTCCTCCATAGCCTTGTGCATAAAAGAAAAAAATAAATAGACTTATTCCTAGATAAACTTAGCTCTGTCCTCATGCAAAGCCTTTCACTGATTGCTTCTTTCTATCACCCTGCCTCTTCCATGACGGTGCTACCCTGTTCCGTTCGCCCTCACTACCTCTCGGGCTCACTTCGCTCCCCTACCCTACCCCCATTCCGACCCACCCACCCCTAGATCAATCAAACTTATAGCTGAACACCACACCCACCAGCAATTCACACCTTCATAATTATCCAATTACAGCCCAGAAATCAACTACAACATAAACTATAACCACCACACCCTTATTAACACACCCAAGCATATCACCTAGTGCACACCCACTAGTACACTCCCTAAATAGAAATTATCCTCACCAAATCTAATAACATGTACAGCTTGAAAAAAAACCCTTCAACTGCAAATGCTACTCTACCCGTCAACTATCTCCATCCTACTTCTACTTTCTATACTCTCCTCCTACCACACCCAACTACATATTACTTTTCCGCCCCATGGCAAACAGAACCCACAGCTAACCACACACTACTAAAAAACTTTCTCATACCAAACCCCTACACTGCCTCCTTTCAAACCCCATCCCTCTTTTACAATAAGTTATCAGTAAAAACTAACCCTCACACCTCACACAAGCTATCTAAAATTCTTGATAAATTAGCCTAACTCTACCTAAACCTACTGCAAAAACTCTCCTGCTGTGGAGACATACACCCAAACCCTGGTCCCATCTCAACAGACAAAGCTGAAATACAGTTACCAAATCCCCACTTCTACAAACCCAAATCATCTCTCCTCTTTCTAAATATAAATGTAAGAAGCGTACTGAACAAAATTCTTTACCTGCATGCCTTATTAGCCTTGTATAAAACTGACATTGTGGTATTAACTGAAACATGGCTCAAACCTGATCACCACAATAATGAGATCATAGCCCCAGGTTATGATATCATACGCAGAGACAGAATAAGGAAAAAGGGTGGAGGGGTTTCAATTCTATTTCAAAATCACCTCACCTTATAACTAGTTGAGCGTAATAATGAAGAATTCAACAAGATAGAACTTATCCTTGCTAAACTTAAACTAAACACCAAAAACATATATTCATTGCAGGTGCCTACCTCCCACCAGGTAATAACATTCCTATAATGGAAAACCTGTTAAATTGGTTCTCACACTCCCTCCCCTACAAAACTACACTACTAGGTGACTTTAACATTGACTGGGTCAACTGCTCCAAACACCATCCCTCAGATCACATCAACCTCCATGGATTCACCCAAATAATTACTACCCCCACAAGAATTGACAAAACAACTAAACATCAATCCATTTTGGATTGGATTCTGGTATCCCACCCCACTCTTGTACAACAATCAGGTTGTTTTCCTAACAGTCTAAGTGACCATCAACCCATCTACCTAATCAGGAACAGAACCCGCCATCTCTCCAACCTACCTATTCTCAGAGTAATACGTAATAAACAAAACTTCATAGCCAATGACTTTAATAAGGCACTAAGTGATTGCAATTGGTTCCCCCTCAAGCACCTACCTCTCATTGAAGCAGTACAGTATTTTACTTTAACCTTCCTACAAATCCTAGACTATCACAAACCCTCTAGAACTATTAGGCCAAAAACATACCATGCCCCATAGCTAACCCAAGAGACAAAAAGTACAATGAAAGAAAGGGACAAAATCTGGATTGCATCTCATAAAGATAAAAATACTACCCTAAGGCAAAAGTACATAGAACTACGTAATAAAGCCAAAAGGCTAACTAAACTTGACAAGTCCAACTATTATAAAAAAAACTACAAGTTAAATATACCCATAACCCCCAAAAATTCTGGGCCTCCATAAACAGCTTACTTCACCCTGGGAAAGCATCCACCCCTACCCCTGTGTTACCAAATAGCCAAAACAATATCCCAACACAATTTAATAAATTCTTCACAGAAACAGTACAAAATCTAGCTAATACCCAAAAAATAATGGCACTCCAACACAATCATCCATTACAACCGACAGTAATACAAAAAATCACGCCTCTAGCTTTTCCCTTCATCCAGTGTCCACTAAAATGATTTCAAACCTCCTTAAGAAACTAAAACCAAACACACTAGCAGCCGATAAACTTCCTGCAGATTTCCTTCAAATATCAGCAGAGGCCATATCATATCCAGTGTCAATTCTCATAAATAGGTCAATTTCTAAACACAAAGTTCCTACACTCTGTAAAACATCCCACTTTGTTCCTCTGCACAAAGGAGGCAACTCCTTAGAGCTGACCAACTATCACCATATAGCCATACTATCACCCTTATCAAAAATTTTAGAAAGAGTTGTTCACTTGCAACTTATGCAGTATCTCCAACAAAACAAATTACTATCCAATTCCCAGCATGGCTTTAGACCCTCCCATAGTACAACCACCGCTCTTCTATCTTATACCAATACAGTCAACCACTACAGAAACAAAGGTGTTTTCGTATCATCCATTTTCCTGGACTTATCAAAAGACTTTGACATGGTTAATCACAATATGCTCCTCAAAGCTTTATCTAGACTAAACATATGCTCCTCCACTATACTATGGTTCAACAGCTACCTATCAGAACACCAACAAGCAGTCCTCTGGCAAGAAAAGCTATCCCCCCTCTTACCAGTATCCATAGTAGTCCCCCAAGGATCAATCCTTGGCCCACTGTTGTTCTCTCTTTTCACTAATGACATCTCCTCTTCCCTGCCCACTGCCTCAGTGGTACAATATGCTGATGACACCACCATAATATGTGCTGCCCCCAGCATAATGGAACTACATACCCTTACACTTTACTCTAGCTGAAACCTGGTTTTCTAACATACAACTACTTCTAAATCCCAAGAAAACAAAACAAATCCTATTTACCCCTGGCAGATCATCTAACCCAAACTATAGCCTCATCATAAACTCAAAAAATAATATTCAAATCACACCAACCAAGAACACAAAACTACTAGGAGTAGAGATTGATAATCACCTGAAATTTGATATCCACATAGCGCAAACCATCAAAAAGGTGAACAGAAAATTAGGACTCCTCTATAGAAATAAAAAGTCCATGACTAAACAGACAAAAGCTACTATTGCTAGAACCCACCTCCTCTCCATCCTTCTTTATGCCTCCCCTATCCTAACTAATCTTCACCTTACTGAACTTCGCAAAATGGAATCGTGTTACAACAAGATTGCCAAGTTTGCTACAGACTCCACAAATAGGTCCCATCATTGTCATTCCCTAATGCAACTCAAGTGGCTTGAGCTTCCTCAGCTACTACGTCTTCAACAAGCAAAAGTAGCACATAAACTTTATTACTACCCTGAGAAAACGCCTGCACTCTAGTAGCTAATTCAGCACCACAACACCACTAGAGCCCTAAGATCTAGCAGCCAAAACATCATTCATGTAATTAGACATAAAAAGGAAGCAGGAAAATCTTTCTTTTCCTGCACAATAGTCCACAATTGGAACTCACTCCCAAGCCACATAACTACCACTTCTTCGAGTACCCTATTCAAGCACCTCCTGAAATCCCATTATTCAAACAAATGGCTCTGCTCTTGCTACTCCACAGGGTAAACAATAACTATGCACATTTGCAAAGATTCTGCTTCTCTCTAACATTTTCCTTACATAGCCCTGCTAATATCCTTGCTTTTCATCCAAACTCAACATCAGTACAATAGGATAAAACATACTATCACCTGTTCACTACAATACTGAAATCTGTACCTGATATAGGCTATAATCTGTATCTGAGAAAGGTATAAACCTTATCAGTGAACTTCATATTCACATCTTGGTCTTACTTCAATACCTATATTCTTGATGTGTGGATATCAACATATATATATATATATATATATATATATATATATATATATATATATATATATATATGTCTCTACAAGTGCTAATGTATTGTGAATGAGAATATACATAAAAAATATATATATTCTTGTTAATTTTCTACTACTTATTACTTCTAACAGATGCATTATATGCTGTGGAATTTTCATTTTGTACTACTCTAAATAATGTAACACCTAAATTTGTTCTTAAAACTTGCTTAGAACTGTATAAATGCTAAGAGTGTAACATGGAGCTTTTCTCCCCTGGCCTCCGCTGAAAATGGACCTGTGTCCAGTCGGACCCTCCCGGTTAACAAATGTAAAATAAATAAATAAAAATAAATGTGTCTACTATTGTGAGGAAGTCATTCTATGTTGTGCAACTTATAAACAAAGATATGGCATCTAGGTCCAAGGAAGTCATTGTTCCACTGTATTTGGCATTCATCAGGCCTATCATTCAATACAATGCCCCCTTTGGTATGTGTCTAACCATGCATATCCAACAACTGGAATGTCTACAGAGGTTCCTCACTGAAAGAATACAGGGTATAAGTAACATGCCCTATGCAGGCTGCATCCCTATATTCTTTCTCCTACAGGCTGTTGAAAGGAGATCTATGCCTGGCATAGAAAGCATTGTCAGAACCCTCCTGCATCTCCGCAAAACAAACAGCACCAGAATTACCCATTCTAAAGACTTAAACCTTGCCTGTGATATGAATAGAGTATGCCGGAGATACTGGCAAGTATCCCATAGAGTAGTCCTTCATTGGAACAACCCCCCCCCCCCATCCATGTGAAGCATAGTTCATCCTTAACCAATTCAAGTGTAACTTGGACAACTGGATGAGGAACAGAAAAATTCATCCCAGGGTTGGCACCTATGTCTCTAATGACACAGGCAGCCTGAAAGTGGTTCAAATCTCAGGAGTACGCTAGTAGATGTTTCACCTCCCAGGCCCCTGCTTGCACTTCTCAAGGGTACCAGAACTTGTCAGAAATTTGTAATGCATGGTTAGGCTAAAAAAGGCCCTTGTGGTCAATAGCCTAGTAAACACCTATGAACCTATGAGCCTATAATATAAGCCAATTAATTTAATCTTTTCTTTGGAGATGCACATATCCTTGGTGGTGTATAAATCAATTGATGGACTCTGAAAGTGACATATGCTCCAAAATTGCTCCAGTTTGGTCCAAACATTTTCTTACTTTAAATATCATACAAGCTGACTAGGAGCAGTTCATATGTATTCTAACATACCAGTTTCAAATTCATTATTGTACTTGGGTAAATGTTTGCATTGTCAAACACTGGGTGAACCGAATCAAATATTTCTCTGCAAAGTTATGTGACTTTTTGGCTAGAAAGCATTACTAACCAGAACAGGAATGGTAAACAAGAAAACAAAAGCAAACACACAACTCCGGAACATACTTACAGAACATTTACACAAACTTTCCAAATTGCTTCAAAAATTCATCATGACCTCAAAATAAAATTATAGCACAAAAGGTCATATCCTTTGAAAGATCTAGATATCCACCAACCTATACTCCTATGCATTCACGTGTTCTACCCAAGATTATACTTAACAATTCACCCTTAATGCATAACCTATTCTATAAGAGCCAGGAATGGAAACAATCTTTTGACATCCATCTTAATTTTCTGTAGAGTATCTCACCTCCTACTGAAGTAATGATGCAAGAACATCAAACCATTCAGTAATAAAGGCAACAAATACATTTAGAGATATCATCAAACTCAAGACAATCAGGTACTGTAACTTTCCAAAACAGTGTAAGATACTTCTCTGTGTGAAAGATTTTCAGTCCATATATCTCCAGTTAATCACTGTATATTAATCAGATCAGACAAAAGTAGTATTTTCGACTGGAAACAGAATGCCTGCTTTGCTTGGATTGCTTTTGAATACTTAGTAATTCTGTACAATTATATATTTTTTATTATTATTATTTTTTTTTTTACTTAAGACGAGTTTAAGTTCGCTACTTCTACTATTTTTGTCTGATCTGATTAATATACAGTGATTAACTAGAGACATATGGACAGAAAATCTTCCACACAGAGAAGTTGCTTACACTGTTTTGTTTTTGGACCCACTACACTTGTTTAGTGGGTTGTTTTAGACTTTGGGGATACCACGGAGATTACTGTTTTTTTTTTTATACTGTAACTTTCCCTTACATGAAGACTCAAACTACGCTATTAAGTCTAACATGAAAAATCATACCTTGGGGCATAATAAACCACTTAAACACAAAATCTTCTTGCCATGCAGTGCATCATCTGAGCAACCTTGCAGAGTAAATCCTAAATAAAATATAAGTCATAACTATATAAAATATTACAAACCAAAAGCTGACTGCATTTAATCACAGACAATCTTATGTCCCAAGTTTTCCCCATGGCAAAAGGTAAACAAAAATCATTATAAAATAACCACCAAATTGACTCCCAGCTGTGCAGGCAACTCATCTACATGCTCTCATTCAGCACCAACCTCTAAATACTTTCAACATCTTTACTGGGAATATAAGTCTGTATCTATATTCCTTGTAAGTAAAAATAAACCAAAATCGACATCACAGACATGGGGTAACAAGTAATGTAAATCAAAATAAACCACAAACAAGTAAAAAAAATGAATGGATTTATTACAAAAACTTTTTAATAAATTCATCCTCTAATCAGTTGCACTTCATCGGACTGACTGACAACATAAAAATGACTCAGTTATATACTTTCTAAAAGGTCATGTGATACTATCACTTTTTTTAAAAACTGTTAGAAAATTAATCACAAAATGATTAACTATGATATATTCATTATGAAACAGTATACATTGGTACTGATTAAGACTTGGCTTATCTTTTAAAAAATTTTTTTATCAATTGCCTTGTTCAGTCCCAGACTTTTATTGGCATGCAGTCTCAACTGCTATAATGTCTCCATAATCAATTCTATTATTTTCTTATAACCCTACCCCTTAAATCAAGGGGTAGTTGCTCTACTACATAAATATAAAATTTATTCCGCAACCTACATATAGCAGTGTGTTTATATAGAGTGTTGTTTTAATTTTTAATCTCAGTGGCATTGTAGTGCTCATTATCTATTTTAGAAAGCTTTCCCGTGGCCATGTCTATATAAAAATGCCGACAATATGCACATGTTGCTAAGTAAACCACCCATTTAGAATTAGAATTGAAGGTGGTAGACCTATAACTTGTTCTATTTAAATGTGATAAATCAATGTGTGGACTATCTAAAATGTAAGTACAGGTAGGACAGTTGCCAAATTTATAGGTTCCTTTAGATTTATTTGCTATGGCCTCTTAACCAAAGTGGGATATCTCTGGAAAATAATTTTCAAGGAGGTAGTTTTCTTATATGTAAATCCTGGTTGCTGCTCCAAGATATTTAGCTGTATCTGGGTTACATAAGATAATTTTTAAATTTTCACTGAAAACATTCCTGATACATGGACTACCTACTTTCAATCTTGGCTAAAAGCATTGGTTGTACCTTTAAGGGGAACAGGTTTCTGAACATTATAACTAATTCCTATATGCAAAATGGGTGGGAAAGTCATCCCTTTTTCCATAAATGACCTTTGCTAATTTGTTTAAATATCTGTGTTTGCAACCTCTCTCTACAAATATATTAATAAAAAAATCCATATTATTAAAATGTCAGTTTTAGTTGATAATCTGGAAAGTCATATTATCTATCTACAGGGGGATTTTCTTTCTCATGAAGAGGGGGAGATTACTTGTAAAATGTAGATATTTATTTACAAATGTAGTGTTCACAGGGTTCTGTCCTGGGACCGCTCCTGTTTGGTATCTACTTCTCTGAAGTACAGGCTAACACAGAAGGCCTCTGGCTAATGAAGTTCGCAGATGACTGCAATCTAGGAGCCATAGTCAAGTCCCCAAATGATGTGAACATCCTACAGAAGGGCCTCTCTGAGACAGATGCTTGGTGTCAGAGCCATGGCCTCAAGCTCAATGCCAAAAAGTACAGTGTCATTCCCTTTGGTAAAAACTGTGTACCCATGAACTACCACATAGGCAGCAATCTAATTAACACCGAATGCGTGATAAGAGACCTTGGGACCCAGGTGGACAGTAGTCTCTCCTTTGATAGTCACATCGCCACAGTAGTCAGGAAGTCCTTCTGTGTGACACACCTCATCATAAAAGGGTTCTCGTCCAGGAAAAAAGAGGTCATCGTTACCCTCTACTCATCACTCATTAGACCCATTATAGAGTACAACACCCCTTTTGGAATGTACCTCACAAGACATCTGCAGCAGCTGGAAAGGCCACAGAAGTACCTCACAAAGAGGATTACTGGACTCAATCAAATGCCCTACACTGACCGCCTCAAAAAACTCCAGCTTTACTCCGTAGCATATCGCCTACTCAGAGGTGATCTCTGCTAAACATATAAAGCTATGTCAAACCCAGAGCTGTTGGACATGCTATACCTAAAGAAATCCCAATCCCTCCGAGCTACATGCTCTAGGGACCTAAACCTTGTCACCACAATAAACAGGACGTGCTGGAGGGATAGATTCCTATCCCAGAGACTTCCCATACTCTGGAACAGGCTACCCATCTATGTCAAGCAAAGTTCTTCATTAGCACTATTCAAGAAAAATCTTGATGAGTGGATGGGAAATAGGAAATACACCCCGGAGATCACTTCGGTGTCTCTGCTCATCAGTGGCACAGGAAAATAACTTTCTTGGGTGGCATAAGCCAGGGAAATTTGTTGGCTAGGCTTGTGTAGGCCCTTGGGCCGATAGCCTAGTACCTACCTATGAACCTATGAACCTATGAACTTGTAAAGTGTAGATATTTTTTTTTACAAATGGAGTTTTCCAATTTGCAGTTTGCAAATGGAGTTTTCAAATGTATGATCAGTGCACTCGACCTCTGTAGGATATCTGAAAAAAAAATCTTAGTTCCCAAAAGTAGTATTTAAAAATGTTGTTGAAGAATTCAAGTCCTGAATAAATGCTTCACAACTATGAATAGTTTCATTCTATTAAAAAAAGTCATTGACAAATCTTGTAAAAAACAAAAAAAAAAGTCTATCAAGAATATATACCTGGTAAAATATTTTGTTCTCACCAGTCTAAAGACAAATTGGCAAGGGGGGAACTGATGTCCCTATAGCTATGCCTCTTGTTTGCTGATAGTATTTACCATTAAAAACAAGAAAATATTTTCTAATATTACATGAACATACACAAAGATATTAATTCTCCAGTTAGGTGAAGTAGTAAAAACAGTCAAATATTGTTGTAGAAATTCCAAACCTTGCATTGAGGAAATGCATGTAGAAAGTGTAGTAATATCACGAGTGAACAAAAACCTTTGTTTCCATCAATGGTAACATTTCATAAATTATTTAAAAAATATCAAGAGTGCTTAATAAGATGGAAGGTCCTGCATGATGGGATTCAAAACAGTATCAATATATGAGGTGATTCCTTCTATTACTGACACAGCAGCTAACACAATCAATCTGAAAGGCTGGTTTATAGTACTCTCATGTAATTTAGAGATACAAACAAGTTTAACTATCTTAGGAGTATTTTTGGCAAATGCTTTGAATGTTACATTATAGACAACATTAACCAATTTAGAATTTGGAGTTGTTAGACTTATTTAGCACGGATTCAATAAGGGTAAAAGTACTTTAACATATCTATTGGAATTCTATGAACTCATATCATTAGCATTAGAAGGTATAACACTTGGTGTAGTATATCTTGATATGACCAAAGTCTTTGGTTCCTTGTCTCACTCTGTGGTAAATATGGCTCTGGTTAAGGCTAACATCCAGCCATATATTAGCAAGTTGATTATGAAATGGCTGTATGGAAGATCTCATGTAGTCATTATCCAAGGTATTAATTCAGATGACTTACTGCATAAGGCTGATGTCCTACAGGAATCAGTACTGTGACCCATCCTACTGCTTCTGCTAATATTCCATATAACAAGCAGTGCTGGATCAGCAAATATGCCGTCAACCTAAAAGTTGGGTTTATCATCGATAATGAAAAGGAAGCACCAATTATCTACAGTTATTTGCAAGTATTAACAACTTGAGGAGACTCCATAGGTTTGAACTTTAGTATAGATAAGTGTTGTTTAATATGTTACAGAAAACCTAATATTAAATATCATACTTATTTGAAAACAACTTGTTTAAAAGAAGTCGACTTTTATAAGGACCTTATGGTAGTCATCCCCAATAATTTTAATTTCTAAAGCATATACATTCTAAAACAAACAAAGCCATGAAATGAGCAGTGCTAAAGAATTTAACTATGAAAGATTGTCCTTGTGTAGTTTCATTATGTAAAGCTTATATAAAACATATTCTTAAACACAATAACTATTCTTTTTTAAGAAATATCTTTATTAAATTATCACTTATAGGCAATCATACATTTATATAAATGAAAGCAAACCATATTGACACAGTCCTAGTGGCAAGTATTTTACATCACAGACCGTATTGACATAATTCTAGTTGTAAACATTATACATCACATATAATCTACCCAATAATTGTCAGTCAAACATTGCATAGATCATTCAAATCCTGCCTTCTTTTAAACCTCATTCATCTCATGTATGCATTGTTCCCACAGTTCCCATTTTTTTCCTATGTAATTTGCTCCTACCCTTTTCTAGAGATCCAAATTCCAGCTGCCCCATCTCTGTCACCAAATTCACCACTTCCAGAACAGTTGGTTTAGATTTTGACTTCCATTTTGCAGTAATTACTTTTTTGGCAGCCACCACAACCAGACTCAGCAAGGTCTCACCATGCCTAGGCAACTCTGATTCTGCATCACAGCTCAGAAAAATCACCTCCCCAGTTACACCAATTTGGTCAACCAGTAGCTCTGACAGAGTAATCTGAAGGGAATCTCTAAAGTCTGCCAGCTCATCACACTCCCAGAAAACATGTTCCCAACCACCTCCTTCTTCCCCGTCACACCCACAACACTTGCTGTCCACCCAAGGAAAAACTCTCCAGAGTCCACTTGAGGTGCAAAAATATCTATCTAAACATTTCCAAGCTAAAATGCTACATCTTCTAGATTTTTGTTGCATATTGGGAGACAAACACATATCCCCCGATTGTTTCTTCATGAATTGCCCATCCAGTCTCCCCCCTAATCCCCTCTAACCTCCTCTGATTGATTCATGGAGCTACCATGCAATACTTTGCATGCTCCATGAATTACTCCCTACTTAACAGGAGCTTCTGCTGTAGACTCCACCAAAAGCTCTACCACTACTGATCTTTCATTTAGGACCCCCCTATTTCCTTCTCTTTGCCTATACGATATCAATCTTTGATAGGGAACTGTTGTTGTATTTAAACTAAAGAAGAACCAAATAATTTAGTAAGGGTGCAGATAATATGTCTAACTCAAACCTGAACTATTTGGGTTGTTGTAAATTCTTAAAACCATATGCTTTACTTCAAGGTAAGGCATCACTTAGAAATAATAGTGTAAAATTGCATATGATGACAGTCAGAAATAGACATAGGCATTTGTTCATTTCAGTAAGGATACCTTTATTATGGAACAAGCTTACAGTATGGGTGAGAATGTAAATAATCCTCAGTAATTTCAAATTTAACATTTATTCATAGATAGGAGACAAAGCATATGACCTGAACTCGGTGGAATCGGTGTTCCTAATTGGTCTCAAGAACTGAACACTGTTTGTTTACTTATGTACTTATGATCTTTTGGGTAGCAATTGTCCTAAATTTATATACATAGTTTTCCAAATAGCAAATTAACAGTAAATCATTTAACACATCATGAATATGCTGATATCATTTGAGTATGTATAATGGAATTTGGTTACACAAATCCTCATTATTAACATTACCTCCATATCTTTAACATTATCCTTCACATACATGACTACCAAACCTACTGCCTTTTAACAGCCTTCATAAACATCAGCCTTAACTACTTGTTAAATCTAACAATGCATCACTTTTCGGCCTTGCTCAGATTGTAAAATTGAAACTTACATCTATGTTTAAGACGTTGTGAAGCACTGAGTTTACACCTCTTGAAAAATGTGTAAGGTAGAAGTGAGCAGAAGGTTGTAAGTGGAAGGCTTAATTATCTGGCATTGCATCACATTAATATTATATAAAACTTATTAAAGATTAAAATTTTCTAGTTAAAGTCTTAGATCAACTAAATTTTTGCTGAATCATCCTTTTTGAAAGGCACAAAACAGCAACCTTTTTCCAGAATTCATTGTTAATCAATAGAAAAAGTTCTGTCATTCAAATTAAACATGACAGGCTCATCCACATTCATTTGGTTGATCTGAGTTGTCATCAGCCCCTGGTTTCCCTTCTTCCCCTTGACATGCCTCTCATCACTTAAATCCTGGGGTTTAGTTGTTACTGTTCCACATTTAGAGAGATTTCATGAGAGACAAATGACGCTACATTAATGTTGTACTGATGTATTTGTTTTTGTTTCTCACTGTCCAGGTTCATCATTAAAATATAATTTTTAAAAGTAATCATTCTTGAACAGCACTCACAACAGAGCAACCATTTCTAAGATATTTTCATGTGGCCATTTGATGTATTTCTTCCAAACATGTGCCATTCAAATGGAGACTACAACCAGGTTACCTTCTCCATTTTCAGACTTTGATGCCAAGTCCTCTTCAAATACAATTGTTTCACAGCAGTCACTATATTTTCCAAAATCTGAAACCACTGACTCATTTTTCAAATGATCCATAGTAAATGGAAGGCCTTGCAAACAATCCTTCACAGGCTGAGCCTAGGTAAAAGGTTGTAGGGAATGACAACCTGTACTTTAACTTAGACCACCTACACTCCTTAATGATATCGAAGTAAAGTGCCTTTTGCTGCATGGTAGTCTCCACAACACCATGATCCACTAGTACTGGCTATTTCACCACTATCTTTTTTTCCAGGCTGCTACTGCTGCAGCAAAGCCTGCTCCTTTACATACCATGTAACAAACTGAAACAAATCACTCTTTGTTGACAATATCCGGGGGGAGGAGGGAGGTATACATGCATAGAGAACACAAAGCAGTTAAACTTCAGGTCAGAGAAATGACCACAGAATGCTTCCTGAGGATGGGAGAATGGTCTGCTGAAATCAGTTCCATGTAGAAGTAAGGAGGGGATTGGTGTGGCCCTCACACTGCATGTTCTTCCTTCAGGATGTAATCAGGCATTCACAGCAGCATGAAAAACACTTCCAGCACTAGTATGATGCAGGTCCAGGACAATGTGATCTCCTTCCTGGCCCCATCTTTTATTCAGAGCTAGTCTGGGGGAGGCCAGGAGGGTAGCTAGACCTGGCAATCAAGTAGAGGTACCAAGGTCCACCAATGGTCAGCTTCAGGAGACCAAAAAGAACACATCAAAAACACTTTATACTAAAATATTTTATTTTTTTATCCAGAGTGGTAAAGGGAGTTACCAGCATCCTGAAGCACTGTGAAGCTTGCCAAATTTGGAAGACTTTTATTGTGCATGTTCTAAATACTTGGACATTCTATCCTATATTTTTGAGACTTACAAGATTTTCTGAATATAGGAGAAGCTGAGCAATGTTTGTGTACCACATTATTTCCTCACTAAGAATTAATTTAAAATTTGTTATGCTGTTTATAATTTTGTAGGCATTTTGACTTGGCTTCTAAATATTGCCTTTTGTATTTCTCTTTCTATAATTATGTACGGTTGCTGTTTTTATCTTTGATGATTAAATGATGATCAGATTATTTAATAAATTTAAATAACTGAATATGCCATGCCATGCATGCTTTTTTATATTGTGATTTATCATACCTTTCACTATTTGTTGCTGTTAGTTAATAATATTTTATGGTTTATTGACTAATAATTTCAAGAAAATTAGTTTGCTTAAACCAGAACTTCATATATTTTTCACTGTACATTATTTATATGTCACTAGTTTATGATTTCTTAATTTCATTGTCATTTTTCTAATAATTAAGGTCTGAGTAGACTACCCATCTTCAAAGATACAAAGCACATTCACATTTCTTCCCAGACAATAGTTTTGCTTCTTTGTAACATAGTGTTTTAGATAAGTAAGGTGTGCTTTTCATATACAGGACATGCAGGTGCATACCTCTCAACTGTCCAGATTTTTGGCTCATATTTTTGGTTTGTTCCTCATAAAATTTGTGGTTATATGGCAAATCACTGGGATGATCTGAGCATTGAAGCCACTAAATAAAGACATCCATTTGAATTTCACATTTCAAATCCTTCATAAAAAGTTTAAAACAAACCCTGTTATTCTATCAACTTTCCAAGTTTATAAGAGCAGTATTTAAAATATGTCCCTATTTTTGGGCCTTTGTTCTCCCATTTTGTCAGGCATTGTCCAGATTTCTTGCACTAAGAGGTTGAGAGGTGTGTGTAGGTGGAGTGGCCATAGGCAGACCTGAAGACTGTGAAGAATGCCTACCTTCTCCTGCGGCAGCTGCAGATCAAGGTTCTTCATATTCAATTATCACTGGCACAAGAAGAGCTTTCTCATTTGCATCTTCCAAGGTATATCAGCTGTCTATGGTAGCAAACATGTGGAATCTCTGTGCTGCTCAGTGAACATTCTGTTTCTTTGAAGTTCACTTATTGATTCCTTTCCTTGAAGCTTCTTTCATCTTCATAATTGAATCATGAACAATGAGAACATTATAAGACAAATGTGTGGAGAAACTCTCTGTTATGAAAATAATACTGACAACCAAAATCAGTTTAGACACTTTTATTGAAACTGGAAATACAATGCAGAAACGCTATCTTTAAGATGCTGCTGCTTTTTCAGCCATGATAGTAAGTATGTAGCATTGGACATAGGAGTAAATAGCAGAACAGAGCATACAGCTGTTCCCATAACTGAGGTGGCTGCTCAATAGTCTGATTTCACGAAAAGAAGAATTTAAAGAGAGAGAATCAATGACACCACGCCATTGGTTGGATTTAAAACAATGACTTCTGACTTCACATCACAGCAATACCTCTTTATAGTTACCACCACCTTCAGCTTTGTTACACATTTGTAAGTATTATTCCCAGTACTGTAACAATGTTTAAATAATACAGTTAACACATTACAAGTGTTTCAGTCTCTTAAATATTCCATACTATGAAAATGGATTCATCTTTTTTGTGTAACACAAATTGCAACATGCAGTATATATATATATATATATATATATATATATATATATATATATATATATATATATATATATATATATATATATAAATAACCTAGGCTTGCAGGCAGAATAATATTTATTATAAAAGAATAGCTCTGCAATCTGAACTAGCAAACCAGCTGCTCACTTCCATATATGAACATGAGCAGCAGTTACCAGATTTGAAGGTAACATAAAGTTTAGCGAGTGTAACATGTGGACAAACACCTATAAACTATGCTAAGTTATTATTTCTAAGTAAAACATCACAATTTCATTTACTATTATTCTGTTTGTGTTTGCATATAGCATGAAAATAGCTGACAAAAGTATTCTTTCCCTTGAATTTGTTTCTCAAAGTAATTGAAATAGACTAACTTGCATGAGTATAAAATATGTATGGGACACATTTCTTTTGGTTAGGAAGAGATAAAATGCTAGTTTCATGAACATGTAAAAAATTGTCAGGATAACCATACTCCCTGAATCTCACTTTTACTTACGACACTTATGATTGTTTACCACAATTGGTATTTCTAACAACATGAAGCATTTTCCCTAGGGTACATTGTTTAAAGCATGACAAAGATAACATTATTAAAATATAAAAGATTACAACCTTTTTTTCTAAACAGAATTCTAGCTAAAACTTCAGTCTTGTTTAAAATTCATCATATAAAATTAAATACTTTTTTAAACCTGTCATTTATTTTTAGTGTGTCATATCCTTCAAATAACACAAGTACAATTTAATTAAGAAATATCTTATCACCAGTCCATATAAAAGCACCATCAATAAAGTGTACAGAAATGTTTATATTATTCATCTAAACATTAGTTGCAATATGCCTTTTTAAGCCAAATAGGCACATGTATAACTAAGAGTGTGGGCATTCCTGTGTCTATGTCTAGATTCTGCCTAAAGCAATTCATATTTAAATGAAACATCAAGGGCCAGATTCCAAAAGAGTTGCTGTCATTGTCAGTCAGCCTCGATTCCAAAAGACCTGCTCACAGTGTAAGCCCTATCTATAAACAAGCTTACTATGGGGACCTGATTTCAAAACACCTGCTTTCAACATGCTCTTAGTTTAAGTGGTCACTTTCACTAAGAGCAAGTCTTTTAGGATCAGGGCTCAGGTGTCATACTGCTTAGTTCAACCAAAATATGCTTAATATTATGTAAAAACGAGACTTTAAACATTAAAAAGTTTGAAATGCGGTCTATGAAATCAGAAGCTGCTTTAGTGAAATAATTCTGGAAAACTGGGCTAAATGTAACTAATAAATGTGCTATCAAAATCATTCACTCTGCCTTTCTTTTAGCATAAAATAAAACTCATCAATATCATAAGTTTCAGTATTGCTTAACATTTCTGACAGACTGAAGATATAATTTTCAAGAGCCACTGGGGCTTGAGCGGTTATAGAACACCTTAATATTCATAATGGAAAACAACTATAGTGCAACATATATTGGCTTGCTTTAAAAACATATTATCAGGTTAACACATTTAATTCAATACTTCTCTTTTTGATTTAGTAGAGTTACGATATCTTGAATGTTTTAATGTGTAAACTGCATATCTCTTGTACACATAGCAAACTAAACAAAGCAATAATTTGATGTTCTTTCAGTAATGCATCAGAATAAACTGGATATTGCCCTTTAGGCATGTTATTATCGCACATGCAAACATTAAAAGTTAACACTAATATAGTTGTACAAATCAATCAAATTTCAACCAAAGTCAACTTGGTGTTTTGGTGCGAAGTTAAGACCTTTTTCAAAAAACTTAATTTGTGCAACAATTAACAATACTTGTTAAAGATTAATAATCAGTTTATGAAACAACCATTTCCACTACACAGTTGATAATATGAAACACAAAATAGCAAGACTTCAAATGAACATGACACTATGGGAAAAAATTCTCAAATAATTTATTTTCTGGTACCTCGGCTTTTCATCTTCAAGGAATAATGACATCATGTTACACCCCTCTTTTATACACACCCAATGAACCAATTAAGTTAATTACATACAATTAAACACAATTCCTCCAACTTTTAACGGCATAGATTAGGGCAAGTTCCTTTACTTTAACAATATGCTCTTTATAATGCAACATTTTAATAACCACATGTTATAGAATATTTTTAACTTCTTTCATATAAAATACTATATACAAATATTTTTATTCTATAAAAATGATATTACAATGTTAAATTACTATCAGTGATCATACCCCTAGGTTGTAGTGTTCTAAAGTTAATAATCATGCTACATTCTAGTTTATTTAGCCTTCTTTAACCCCCCCCCATGAACCATATAGGGTTGAGCCAGAACACTAAAAAAACATGTCTGTATTGCATCCCTCATGTACGGACATAAAATGTTCAGCTACTGGACTGAAAGTATTTCTATTCCTGATATCCCCCAGGTGCTCCAAAATCCTCAGCCTTACTTTCCATTGAGTTTGTCCTATGTACTATTGTACCCTTTCTCATGCACAACCCACAATATGAACAACACCCTGTGAATTGCAAGCATAATTTTCACTTGCCTTGTAGCTTAGCTTTTCCCATTTATTTTACTCCCATCCAGATTTCTCACCCTATTGCACACACTACAGTTACCACATGGTCTTATTCCTACCCTGCCTGCACTTGGTATAATCCCACCATCACCACTTAACATTTCATTCAAGTTGGCAAATCTACCATATGAGACAGTTATATGTTCAGGGAAAATTTGTCCTATACTCATGTCCTTCTTCATCATATACCAGGTTTAGTGCAAAATCCCCCCCCCCCCCCAAAGGAGCAATTATCTATCCCAGCAGAGAGCCGTCTCCCTGTCATCACAGATGCTCAGATAGGAGCTTCCCTCTCCAAAGCAAAAAACACAGCATCAATAGGACCGGATGGTGTCCCGGGCTGCATCCTACAGGAGCTCCAAGAGGAGCTAAAACCTCATATTGGGCTACTGTTCAATCTCAGCCTCTCTACAGGTTATGTACCCAAGGAATGGTGTACAGCAACAGTGGTCCCACTCCACAAAGGTGGAGCTTCAACGGACCCTGGGAACTATCACCCCATAAGCCTGACTAGCCTAGTCTGCAAGGCCATGGAGCAGATCATCATGGAACTCATAAACAAAGACATTGGGGAACTACAGACGCTAGATCCTACACAATTTGGCTTTGTTAAAGGCAGATCCTGCCTCTTGAACCTGGTAGACTTCTTTGAAACAGTCACCAAGGCCATAGATGAAGGGAAGGTAGTCCACACTGCCTACCTGGACCTTGCAAAAGCCTTTGACACCATACCCCACTCTGGCATCATAAATAAGCTGTCCAGCCTAAATATCAACCCCTATGTCATAAGATGGGTTGCAAACTGGCTCAAGGACAGAACCCACATGGTCAGAATTGTGGGAGATATGTCAGACTCTAAACCTGTTACAAGTGGCGTCCCACAAGGCTCAGTCCTGGGACCGCTTTTGTTCGGTATATATTTTTCGGAGGTACAGGCCAGCACAGGAGGACTATGGCTGACCAAGTTTGCAGATGACTGCAAACTGGGTGACATAATCAACTCTCCAGCTGACACAAGCATCCTCCAAAAGGGTCTCACAGAGATGGACAACTGGTGCAAGAGCCATGGCCTGAAGCTAAATGCCAAGAAGTGTATAGTCATACCCTCTGGAAAAAACAAAGTGCCCACAAACTACCATATAGGTGGTAATCCATTAAGTACAGAGGAAGTAATTAGGGACCTGGGAATCCAAGTTGATAGTGGTCTCTCCTTTGACAACCACATTGCCAAAGTGGTTAGAAAGACCTTCTATATGGCCCACCTCATCATGAAAGGGTTCACATCTAGATCCAAGGAGGTCATCATGCCCTTTTACTCATCTCTCATCAGGCCCATGATTGAATACAATGCCCCATTTGGAATGTACCTTACCCGACACCTGCAGCAACTGGAGAGACCACAAAAGTACCTCAACAAAAGGATCAAGGGTCTCAAACAGATGACCTATGCTGCCAGGTTAAAGAAACTCCAGCTCTACACAGTTGCATACCGCCTACTTAGAGGTGATCTGTGCCTGACTTATAAAGCCATGTCCAACCCAGAATTAATGGACATGCTCCACCTCAAAAAATCTAAATCCACCAGAGCTATGCACTCAAGGGACTTGAATCTCAACACAGAAATTAATAGGACATGCTGGAGTGACAGATTCTTGACCCAGAGGCTCCCAGTACTCTTGAATAGAATCCCAGTCCATATCAGGCAGAGCCCCTTGCTGACTCTCTTCAAGAGAAATCTTGACGAGTGGATGGGAGAATGTAAGTTCACTCTGGGGATCACTTCTGTGTCACTACTAGATAGAGGCACAATAAAGTAACCAAAAAAAGGGGCACAGTAAAACACATTTTTTTAAGGGGTGGCGTAAGCCAAATACACTCTGGCTAGGCTGATAGATGCCCTAGGGCATATAGCCTAGTATCAACCTATGAACCTAAGAAGTTTCTAATAATTATCTCAACTTTCTGACTAAATGTTGAAAATTTAGTCAAAAAAATATAACTTTTCCTGATCAAATTTTTCATGATCTAATTTTCCCTGAATGGAGAATTCATTCTCCCTATCACTTTTTTCTTTATCCCAACTTTTTCTTCAGTAATTTCTTTCTTTTTTTCCCCCTACATCTGCTTCCCTTGCATTTTTAAAAGGCTTTTAGAGTAGCCCCTACACTTCAATCTCTCAAGGGCTTCATCCAAAAACACTTGTTTTAACTCCTCCTCTGATGTATTCCGATAAATTCATTTTAACTCACCCAAGGGTAAAGCCTTAATCAAATGTGGGGGATACATACTCTCTGCATGCAGGAAATTATTCACTGCAGTTGGTTTCCTATAGGGTCTGAACTGTATGTGGCATCCTCCATCCACATACAGCTCCACATCCAGAAAAGTAATTTTTGTAGGATTTACCTCATACATGAATTTTAAACCATGTTCTGTGTTATTTAAATCTCTCATGAAACTTTCAAATTCCTGATGTTCACCCCTACATACAAAAATCAAATCATCTATAAATCTGCCAAAAAACACCACAGTATTAACAAAAAAAAAAAGATTTTGATATACAAACTGCTTCTCAAACCCTTCCATGTAGACTATAGCATATGAGGGGGACAACAGACACTCCCGTTGCTGTACCCTTTTTCTGAAGAAAAAACCTTTTCCCCATCTAAAATAATTTTTCATTAAATCTAGGTCCTGGATTCTCATTTAATTCAGTGTACTCATCAGTTACACCAGTTAAATCTATCACCATTTTTTCATAATCCTTCTTGTTCATTATGACACAGTTACCCCCTTTATCTGCTTGACGAAAAACCAACTTGTCCAATTTTAAACATGCCCCCTGCAACTCATTCCATTCCTTTTTTGATAGGTTATATGTTTTCTCCCCTTTCAGAAAGGTATCAAAGTCACGCTCAATTTGTCTACAGACAACATCTTCATATACTCTAATACACATGGGAAGTTTGGGTGGTATACATTTACTTTTGTTTGAGGCAGAATAAGGTACATAGAGGTGCCCATAACCAACATTAAACTCATTACACAGTATAGTTTCAAATTCATGCACATCATCATTTTCAATATCATTTTCCATCTAAATATCCATGTCAACCAATGTTTCAGCTTCATAAATACTGACGTTTAACAATTCCTCATCAATTTCTTGTGACTCTTCTGCACACTCACATTTCTTCGTAATGAAAAAGGCTTTTAAATAAAGTTTTCTACAAAAACATTTTGCATCAATAATAACATCCGCCAAACTTGGTATTCTTGTAGGAACAAACTTAAGACCTAACTGTAACACTTTTTCAAACTATGTAGTTAATTCAAAATCAGATAAATTCACCACTTTTAGGTCCTTGCATAATGTGTCAGCTAAAGTCACTTCCACAAAATTCCCATTCACAATATTCACATCAGCATTTTGTAAACCATCATGCAAAACATTTACATCATTTTCATTTATCATGCCAACATTAAATACTTCACAGTTTGTAAAACGGTTTTCAGGTACAATACCTTCCCTCATATAAACTGACATTTCCCCATTACTACTTTTTATAGTATTATTAACTTCACAAGTCACACCAGTCCTTGTAATGGAATTAACAACATCATGTGAAAGAGTATTTGTACTGTTTACACTTTTTAAGGTCTTTACAGTCTCAGAAAGCAATTTTTTTCTTATATTTGCTCTGCTGCTGCCGCTGTTGTTGTTGTAACCATCATTTCATCTTCCCTTTCTGTTGAAGCTTCTCGTTTGTCATTGTCTGGGGGAATGTGACTCTATTCCTGCATTTTTTGACTCACTTCTCATCTCTTCTGAAGACACTTCTTCAAAGGACACTATTTTTACTGCCTAGATTCATTTCTACCAACGAGAAGAAGGAACATGTTTTTTAGTGTTCTGGCTCGACTTTATATGGCTCATGGAAGGAATTTTAAAGAAAAGCTAAATAAACTAGAATGTAGGATGATTATTAACTTTAGAACACTACAACCTAGGAGTATGAACATTGATAGTAATTTAACATTGTAATATCATTGTTATATAATAAAAATATTTGTATATAGTATTTTATATGAAAGTAGTTAAAAATATTGTATAACGTGGTTATTAAAATGTTGTATTATAAAGGGCATATTGTTAAAGTAAAGGAACTTGCCCTAATCTATGCCTTTAAAAGGTGGGGAATTGTGTTTAACTGTATATTGTTGTGTCTTTCGGCTTTTCCCGGTTAGAGGTCGCCACAGCGGAACTCCGGTCTGCTAATGACTGGTAGTAGATTTTTACCTGCCGAGTTGCCAAACCTGACGCACAACCTTCAATGAAGGTATGCCCATTCACGTATGTTTCCACACAGAAGACGGTTTAGCTGAGAATCGAACAGGACAACATCTTGTGTGATCTCAGTATTCCTTGAAGGCAAAAAGCCGAGGTACCAGAAAATAAATTATTTGAGAATTTTTCACCCTGGTGTCATGTTCGTTTGAAGTCTTGCTATTTTGTGTTTCTTATTAATAATCTTTTTATCTTTACTTGTACAAACCAGTATACCACTTGTTCAATCAATACTTCCTCTTTATAAAAAAACCCTCTTTTCCACATCTTGTTAATTTTAGTTTTCTAGTTTTTCTAGTACCTTTTTGTCACCAAACATCTTTTGATAAACCTTTGACTGTTCATACTTGGGCAAAGAAAACTGGTGACATCAATATTATAGCTTACATTAGTGCTCCTCTCCCCCTGCCCACTATATGCATGCTCATCTAGACATATTAAGGTGTCACTTCTAGATAATAAATAAATCATTATTATTAGTGATATTACTTTGTTCAGATAGATCTTTGGCAATAATGTAATATTTCACCAAAGAGCCACATGTATAAACAGACTCATCAAACATAACCTTCTTAACATTGCTATCATTTTTTCATTAGTTTTAAACTTTTTCCAGTAAAAGATTGTGTTTGTGATCAAGTTCATCTTGCTAAACCTTCTTAGACTTCACTGATTTCAGATGATTATCCTTCAGTTTCATGTCTGTTTAAAACATCTAACCATCTTTACATTTTTTGGACTTGACACAATTAAATTATTTCTCTGTTGACCTGAACCTTAACAGATGTGTTCTTTAATCAGATTTCATCAAGATCTGCATATTGTAAAGTAAGAGACATATATTTACCATTGTTCTTAAGTTCAGACATTGCCGCTTTTTGCTTTGAAATCAGTAATGTTTATCCAAATACAATATTTTTAAAATTCATAACTCATGAGGAATTGTATTCACAGTTGGAAAATAAAGTATTTGCCAGTATACTTTTTGATAAAGAGTGAATTTATGCTCTAATTATATAAACAAAATTATTGCACTTGTGCATTGAATCCATTTAAAGCCATAATTCCTTACACAAAATTATTTTTCTAATGCAGGACTTCTCAGTTTTGCATATTTACCAAAAAATTGTTTCGGAGTCCACTATTTTCTCAGGATTTTTGCTTTCAAACTTGATAAAATAAGTCAAATGTCGATCTCAATCATATAGAAATAAGTACTTATTCTGAAACCAAATCAGTGGTCATCTGAGTTGTAATGATATGGCTGAGTAATAACTTTGACTGAACTTTCATTTTCTTCATCTATTCATTAAAAATCTCTGCAAGACCACTAGAAGAAGCTTGTTTGCTCAGAGCTGCAGTGAGTTAGAGCTTCTTCCCCTGGTCTGCTGTTTTCCAAAAAACTACTGTTAGACTATAAAAGATAAGTGCTTATTTTCAACTCTTTTCTGCACTTCTGATGAACTAAAACAATATTTGCTTCATATCTGTTTAAACAGTGCAACTGTATTTTAGGCTTAGTGAATTGAATCCTTACCTCTCTTCTGATTTTGTATCCCCATCCACCTGCACAACTGTTGTTGTTGTCTTATAGTCTTATAGGTTCATAGGTTCATAGGTTGGTACTAGGCTATCTGCTCAAGGGCATTTATAAGCCTAGCCGGAATTGTGTTGGCTTTTGCCACCCCCTTAGATTAGTTCCCTGTGCCTCTGTCCAGCAGAGCCATTGAAGTGATCCCCGGGGTAAACCTCTATTTCCCATCCACTCGTCAAGGTTTCTCTTGAAGAGTGTTAGCAAGGAGCTTTGCCTAATTTAGATTGGAATCTTGTTCCAGAGCATGGGAAGTCTCTGGGACAGGAATTTATCCCTCCAGCACGTCCTATTAATTGTTGTGGTGAGGTTTTGATCCCTAGAGTGTGTGGCTCGAAGGGATATGGTTTGCTTTAGGTGGAGCATGTCCATCAATTCTGGGTTGGACATGGCCTTGTATGTCAGACATAGATCACCTCTGAGTAGGCGGTATGCAACCGAGTACAGCTGGAGTTTCTTCAGTCGAGCTGCATAGGGCATCTGTTTGAGGCCAGTGATCCTCTTGATGAAGTACTTCTGTGGTCTTTCCAGCTGTTGCAGGTGTCTTGTAAGGTACATTCCAAATGGGGCGTTGTACTCTATGATGGGTCTGATGAGTGATGCGTAGAGGGGCACAATGACCTCTTTAGATCTGGATGCAAACCCTTTTGTGATTAAGTGGGCCACATAGAAGGATTTTCTAACCACTTTGGCAATGTGATTATCCTAGGAGAGATTACTGTCTTCTTGGGTCCCCAGATCCCTCATTACATCTTCCATATTTAGGGGGCTACCACCTATGTGGTAGTTTGTGGTTACTTGTTTTTTTCCAAAGGGGATGACTATGCACTTTTTGGCATTTAGCTTGAGGCCATGATTTTGACACCAGGTATCCATCTCAGTGAGACCCTTCTAGAGGATGTCTGTATCAGCCGGAGAGTCAGTTATGGCCCCCAGTTTGCAGTCATTTGCAAACTTGGTCAGCTATAGTCTTCATGTGCTTGCCTGTACCTCTGATAAGTATATACCAAACAGGAGGGGTCCGAGGACTGAGCCCTGGGGGATACCACTTGTAACTGGTTTAGAGTCGGACCATGTTGATGATGACCAGGTCCAATATGTTGTCACCTCTGGTGGGGGTGTTGACCAGTTGATCCAGGGCATTTGAGTTTATAAATTCTAGGAAGCGTTGGGCAAGGGAGTTAGTACTTCAGTAGTTCTCCCAGTAAAATGTTTGGGTAATTGAAATCACCCAATATTAGGGCATTTGGTAGGACCTTCATATTTTCTAGTGTCTTCAGAAATGCGGAATGGGGGTTCTGGGTCATGATGGGTGATCTGTAGCAAGCTACAATTTGAATTGCAGTTTTGCCTATTGTTAGTTGCACATGGATGATCTCTGAGGCATTGTGCTGCACCACTAACCTGGAGGTTGGGGTATCCTTGATGAATATGAATACACCCCCACCTTTTGTGTTTCGATCCGGGTTCTGTGGCCGAAAAGTATGGCATGAGTTATAGCCTGGTAGTGCTGGGGTGCTCTCTGGAGCCTTAAACCAGGTTTATTTTACTGCACAGATATCGATGCTCTCCATACTGAGGAGTGCCTGGAGTGCATGCATTTTGAGGTTTAGACTTCTGGTGTTGAGTAGCATTACCCTTAGTTTTTGGTTACTTGTGCTATTTATGGTGGTGGGTTTGTCTTTTGAGCCTTAGCTAAAAAAGGCACTATGTGGGTGGCAAATGCCTTGACCAGTATTCGAAAGCTTAAGGGTCACAGGTGCAAGCCATCTCTTGTGAAGCAACATGGCTTGTCGAGCATGTCATCCCAGGCGGACATATACTGTATCCCCTTTAAGTGACACCAGAAACTTAGCCAATTGTTGAAATTGATAATTTTTTTCTTTATACTGTGGCATCATTCTTGGTGAGGGCAGGATGCTCTTCAGGGTCAGGGTCATACTGGCCTGGGCTATGTGATCAGAGAGCTCTTCCATGTCTCTTTTCATGTAGTCCAGGGAGGTATGTCTCAGGTCATTCACACCAATATGGACGATGACAGAGTTGTATTTGTACTTGTTCTGGAGTGACCTGAGTGCTTGTGTTATGTGGCAGATCCTGGCATCCGACAGGCAGCTAACTGTAACCTTCTCCTTGTCCAGCCTGGTTAGTGGGATGTCAGTCTGCCTGACTATAGAGTTGCCTATTACTAGTGTGTTGGGTATGTTATTTTGCCTTAAGGGCTGTGATTGTGTGGCACACTGATTATGTGAGGTATGTGTTTCATGGTTTGTGATGGGGTGTGGAGGTTGCTTGGGTGTCTGCTTTGGAGGTCTTTGCTGCTTTTGCAGATTTTTATTTAGAGCCTCCAAGTATGTTTTCATGTATTTATGTGTGTTATTTGCCGGTGTTGGTTTAGTAGGTCTATGTGAGACTGGTGGTATGTTGCAAGTATTTTTCTTCTCCTCTTGACTGTCAGTTCTAATCTTGGGTTGACAGGCTTTGCCTCCAGTTTGGCTGTATAATTGCATCTCTGGCATATATTAGTGTTTGGTGATAGGAGAGGGTTGTCTGTGTACACACTGACGTCCCGCTCACCAGACTGAGTAAGGAGAAGGTCACAGTAAGCTGCCTGTCGGGCGCTAGAATCCGCCACATAACGCAAGCACTCAGGTCTCTCAACAGCAGGTACAAATATGACTCAGTCATTGTCCACGCTGGTGTAAACGACCTGAGACGTACCTCCTTGGACTACATGAAAAGAGACATTGAGGAGCTCTCTGATTATGTAGCCCAGGCAGGTATGACCCTGACCTTGAGCAGTATCCTACCTTCACCAAGAATGATGCCACAATACAGAGATAAGATGATCAGCTTTAACAATTGGCTTAAACACTGGTGTCATTCAAAGGGGATCCAGTGTCTGTCTGCCTGGGATGACATGCTGGACAAGCCACGCTGCGCAAGGGACGGCTTGCACCTGTCACCCTGGGATTCGGATATTGGCAAAGGCTCTTGCCACCCCATAGTGCCTTTTTAGGCAAGGCTCAAATTCTAAACCTACCACCCTAGAACACAAAAAGGAAAAAACTAAGGGTAATGCTGCTCAATGCCAGAAGTCTAAATCTCAAAATGCACGCACTCGAGGCCCTTCTCAGTATGGAGAACATCGATGTCTGTGCTGTGACAGAAACCTGGTTCAAGGCTCCTGAGAGCACCCCAGCGCTATCAGGTTTTACCTCGTATCATGCGTTCCGGCCCCAAAATCCGGACAATACCAAGAAAGGAGGGTATCCATATTCATCAAGGACACCCACACCTCAAGACTGGTGGCAACGCACGATGCATCGGAGACCATCCAGGTGCAATTAACCATAGGCAAGACTGCTCTGCAAATTGTAGCATGTTACAGGCCACCCTCACAAACTCAGGAACCTCACATGGCCTTCCTGAAAACACTAGAGGATAAATGTATCACCAAACACCATCATACTAGGTGACTTCAATTACCCTAATATAGACTGGGAACACTACTCAAGCCCAAACACCCTAGCCCAAAAGTTCCTGGAATTCATAAACTCAAATGCCATGGAACAACTAGTCACCATCCCCACAAGGGGAGATAACATACTTGATCTCATCATCACGAACATGGGAGCACAATGTTCAACACCGGAGGTGTACCCCTCACTGGTGAGATCAGACCACAAACTAATCTCGCTGGAGGTCCTCATCCCATCCCCACCTGAAATAAAAAAGACCACAGTAAAGAACTTCTCAAAAGCTGACTTCACACTTCTAAAGACTAGTGTGGTCTCCTTTAAGGCCCCCGAGCCGGCGGAAAACAGTACTCAAGCCGCTGAATCACTTACAAATGCCTTCTACCAGCACCTGCAGGACTGCATGGATAAGGCAATCCCAAGCAAAACAAAGACTCTTTGTACCAAAGGCAAGCATCCAGTCTGGTGGACCCCAGCCATAAACAAACTCTACAACAAAAGGAGGAAGCTACTACAAGATAGAGCTATTTTCTCAGGATTTTTGCTTTCAAACTTGATAAAATAAGTCAAATGTCGATCTCAATCATATAGAAATAAGTACTTATTCTGAAACCAAATCAGTGGTCATCTGAGTTGTAATGATATGGCTGAGTAATAACTTTGACTGAACTTTCATTTTCTTCATCTATTCATTAAAAATCTCTGCAAGACCACTAGAAGAAGCTTGTTTGCTCAGAGCTGCAGTGAATTAGAGCTTCTGCCCCTGGTCTGTTGTTTTCCAAAAAACTACTGTTAGACTATAAAAGATAAGTGCTTATTTTCAACTCTTTTCTGCACTTCTGATGAACTAAAACAATATTTGCTTCATATCTGTTTAAACAGTGCAACTGTATTTTAGGCTTAGTGAATTGAATCCTTACCTCTCTTCTGATTTTGTATCCCCATCCACCTGCACAACTGTTGTTGTTGTCTTATAGGTTCATAGGTTCATAGGTTGGTACTAGGCTATCTGCTCAAGGGCATTTATAAGCCTAGCCGGAATTGTGTTGGCTTTTGCCACCCCCTTAGATTAGTTCCCTGTGCCTCTGTCCAGCAGAGCCATTGAAGTGATCCCTGGGGTAAACCCCTATTTCCCATCCACTCGTCAAGGTTTCTCTTGAAGAGTGTTAGCAAGGAGCTTTGCCTAATTTAGATTGGAATCTTGTTCCAGAGCATGGGAAGTCTCTGGGACAGGAATTTATCCCTCCAGCACGTCCTATTAATTGTTGTGGTGAGGTTTTGATCCCTAGAGTGTGTGGCTCGAGGGGATATGGTTTGCTTTAGGTGGAGCATGTCCATCAATTCTGGGTTGGACATGGCCTTGTATGTCAGACATAGATCACCTCTGAGTAGGCGGTATGCAACCGAGTACAGCTGGAGTTTCTTCAGTCAAGCTGCATAGGGCATCTGTTTGAGGCCAGTGATCCTCTTGATGAAGTACTTCTGTGGTCTTTCCAGCTGTTGCAGGTGTCTTGTAAGGTACATTCCAAATGGGGCATTGTACTCTATGATGGGTCTGATGAGTGATGCATAGAGGGGCACAATGACCTCTTTAGATCTGGATGCAAACCCTTTTGTGATTAAGTGGGCCACATAGAAGGATTTTCTAACCACTTTGGCAATGTGATTATCCTAGGAGAGATTACTGTCTACTTGGGTCCCCAAATCCCTCATTACATCTTCCATATTTAGGGGGCTACCACCTATGTGGTAGTTTGTGGTTACTTGTTTTTTTCCAAAGGGGATGACTATGCACTTTTTGGCATTTAGCTTGAGGCCATGATTTTGACACCAGGTATCCGTCTCAGTGAGACCCTTCTAGAGGATGTCTGTATCAGCCAGAGAGTCAGTTATGGCCCCCAGTTTGCAGTCATCTGCAAACTTGGTCAGCTATAATCTCCATGTGCTTGCCTGTACCTCTGAGAAGTATATACCAAACAGGAGGGGTCCGAGGACTGAGCCCTGGGGGATACCACTTGTAACTGGTTTAGAGTCGGAACATGTTGATGATGACCAGGTCCAATATGTTGTCACCTCTGGTGGGGGTGTTGACCAGTTGATCCAGGGCATTTGAGTTTATAAATTCTAGGAAGCGTTGGGCAAGGGAGTTAGTACTTCAGTAGTTCTCCCAGTAAAATGTTTGGGTAATTGAAATCACCCAATATTAGGGCATTTGGTAGGACCTTCATATTTTCTAGTGTCTTCAGAAATGCGGAATGGGGGTCCTGGGTCATGATGGGTGATCTGTAGCAAGCCACAATTTGAATTGCAGTTTTGCCCAATGTTAGTTGCACATAGATGATCTCTGAGGCATTGTGCTGCACCACTAACCTGGAGGTGTGGGTATCCTTGATGAATATGAATACACCCCCACCTTTTGTGTTTCGATCCTGGTTCTGTGGCCGAAAAGTATGGCATGGGTTATAGCCTGGTAGTGCTGGGGTGCTCTCTGGAGCCTTAAACCAGGTTTATTTTACTGCACAGATATCGATGTTCTCCATACTGAGGAGTGCCTGGAGTGCATGCATTTTGAGGTTTAGACTTCTGGCGTTGAGTAGCATTACCCTTAGTTTTTGGTTACTTGTGCTATTTATGGTGGTGGGTTTGTCTTTTGAGCCTTACCTAAAAAAGGCACTATGTGGGTGGCAAACGCCTTGACCAGTATTCGAAAGCCTAAGGGTGACAGGTGCAAGCCATCTCTTGTGAAACAACATGGCTTGTCGAGCATGTCATCCCAGGCGGACATATACTGTATCCCCTTTAACTGACACCAGAAACTTAGCCAATTGTTGAAATTGATCATTTTTTTCTTTATACTGTGGCATCATTCTTGGTGAGGGCAGGATGCTCTTCAGGGTCAGGGTCATACTGGCCTGGGCTATGTGATCAGAGAGCTCTTCCATGTCTCTTTTCATGTAGTCCAGGGAGGTATGTCTCAGGTCATTCACACCAACATGGATGATGACAGAGTTGTATTTGTACTTGTTCTGGAGTGACCTGAGTGCTTGTGTTATGTGGCAGATCCTTTCATCCGACAGGCAGCTAACTGTAACCTTCTCCTTGTCCAGCCTGGTTAGTGGGACATCAGTCTGCCTGACTATAGACTTGCCTATTACTAGTGTGTTGGGTATATTATTTTGCCTTAAGGGCTATTTTTGTGTGGCACACTGATTATGTGAGGTATGTGTTTCATGGTTTGTGATGGGGTGTGGAGGTTGCTTGGGTGTCTGCTTTGGAGGTCTTTGCTGCTTTGCAGGGATAGATTCATCACCCAAAGACTCCTATGCTGTGGAACAAAATGTACATGTGTGTTAGAGCACCTGTTGGTTTAGTTCAAGGAAATCTATGACCAACTGGTGGGAGATTGCACAGTATTTTTCTTCTCCTCTTGACTGAGGCACAGTTCAAAATTGGGTTGACAGGGTGGCTTTGCCTCCAAGCGTTTGGCTAGGCTTATAATTGCATCTCTCGCATATATTAGTGTTTGGTGATAGGAGAGGGTTGTCTGTGTACATGAGGCAGTTGTAATATTGCCTCAAAATGTTCAGATTCACCAGTTGGACTGGAGAGTACACCTGAAACTGCCCTTTGGACATGCCTGAATAGGTATGAGCTGTTTTACTGATTGGCTGGTAGGGATGAATAGACAGCCTTGTCCTTCTGGACAGTATAGGGAGGGTCTAGTGCTATGGTTAATTAGTGCTTGCTATGAGTTTTGAGCAAGTGCTGGGCTGTGAAGTGAATGGTTTGAGTGCTTAAGTTGAAAGTTTGTCTAGTTCCAAGGGAAAAATTGAAGAGTACACTTTGTGGAGCCAGGAATAGTTTAACCCTAGCTAACCGATGCTGCCCGGTGCACAAAACTGCGCAAATGTGGTTTTTATAGCAGGGAAATGAAAGAGATAGAAATTAGCCCAAAATGGCCAATAAACTACTAACTTCTAGATTGAAACCATTTCTCCAGGGACAGATAGGCTGCTCAAAGCTTCCCTTTCTCACAGGTGAACAGAGAAACTTCCTTCTATCCAAGTAAGGTTTGGGCAACATAGAAACTTGTAACACAGCCCTGAATTCAGCAATAACCTGAAAACTGGACTATACTAGTTCAGAAAGGTGGGAAACAAGTATATTTTTTTTTCAGAAAATAAAGCAGATACAATAAAAAAAAAACACTTTAAATGAAAAGAAATGGCTATCGCACTTTAGTGTGTAGCCTACAACAGTTAAACAGATTATTTAAACACAAAAATGACTTAGTTCAAGTGCAGGCAGCAAATAAGTACAATATGTAGCAGAAACAAGCTTTTTAAATCACAGAAATGCAAAACAATTGGCGTTTTAGGCGGAATTAGTTAAAGACAGCAAGAAAATGCAGAAAAATGATACTTAATCACTCCAAATTCTCTCTTTTGTCTCTCTGCTGCTGTAGAACTTTGCAGGACACCTGGCAGGCACTTGCTGAGCTGAATACAAGCGCAAAAAAACATGCAAATGTGGTTTTTATAGCAGGGAAATGAAAGATATAGACATTAGCCCAAAATGGCCAATAAACTACTAACTTCTGGGCTAAAACCACTCCTCCTGGGACAGATAGGCCACTCAACGCTCCCCTCTCTCACAGGTGAACAGAGAAACTTCCTTCTATCCAAGTAAGGTATGGGCAACACAGAAACTTGTAACGCAGCCCTGAATTCATCAATAACCTGAAAACTGGACTATACTAGTTCAGAAAGGCGAGAAACAAGTATATTCTTATGGATTTTTTTTTTTTCAGAAAATAAAGCAGATACAATAAAAAAAACACTTTAAATGCACAGAAATGGCTAGCTCACTTTAATGTGTAGCCTACAACAGTTAAACAGATTATTTAAAGACAAAAATGACTTAGTTCAAGTGCAGACAGCAAATAAGTTCAATATGTAGCAGAAACAAGCTTTTTAAATCACAGAAACTCTAACAAATTGGCGTTTTAGGCAGAATTAGTTAAACACAGCAAGAAAATGCAGAAAAATGATACTTAATCACTCCAAATTCTTTCTTTTGTCTCTCTGCTGCTGTAGAACACTGCAGGACACCTGGCAGGCACTTGCTGAGCTGAATACAAGTACAGACATCTGCGCAAATGTGTTTTTTATAGCAGGGGAAATGAAAGAGATAGAAATTAGCCCAAAATGGCCAATAAATTACTAACTTCTGGGCTACAGCAAACAAGGCACACACATTTCAGAAAGAAACAGTTCAAATAAGCAGGCACAATAAACCTTTAACCACAAATTCCCATCTCAGAAGGGCAGGTCTTAAAGCTTGGTGGCTTTTGAATTGCCTGCCTGTACTATAAATTTGATATTGAGCACTCCTCCCAGTCCCATTGCATCAGCTCATTCTACTGACTACAGCGAGATCAGTTGTGAAGGCCCACCCATTGCATTAGCTCATTCTACTGAGTACAGTGTGATCAGTTGTGAAGGCCCACCCCTTAACTTCTTAACCTTGAATTATCTTCTGTCTCCTCACTTTGTACATAACAAAAAAAAATATTCTGCCTCTTCCTACTTCAGTTTTGCTGCTTGTTGTTAGGTGTTCAATTGCATTTAGTTTGCCACATTTGTTACTGCTTGTCGGTTGCCTGATTAAATTAATGACGGTATTCTACTGAATTGCTGTTTTATTTGAGCTGTTTATACTATTGTGATTGTGAGTTAATTTATCACATTTACACTGTTTTAAAGCAATTTGCTGATTAACTGCATTTCATTACTGTTTAATTGTATTTCATTGTTATTTACCGCAATTCATTACTGTTTAACTGCATTTTACTGCATTTCATTACTGTTTAACTATATTGTTAATGCCATGAGTTGTGTTTTTGTCTGTAAATGGTTAATCTGTGTTTTTTGTGAGTTTTACTGTGTTCTTAACCCTTAATTTGAATAGCATAATCTGGATACAGGTTTGCTGCATCCAAAGCAGTTTGTGTTTGCCTTCTGTGTTTCTGGCAGCCATCTTGTGTTTGCCTTCTGTGTTTTTGGCAGCCATCTTGTATTGGTAGAGGCCTATCTTATCTGCTAGTGAGAGTAACAGGGCTGCCTGGACCTTGTCTAGCACAAGCTGATTGGTAGAGAAATCGAGGGCTAGCAGGATTGGCAAGATTTCTGTGTTACTAGAATCTTCTATTTTTTTGTGGTATTTAAACCTCACATTTGAGCTGTTTTGGGCTTGTTTGCACATCACGCACTGCAGCTGCACTGATTTTAACCCATCGTGAGGTATTCCAGCTATATATTTTCCCTTCGTAGCACTTGTGTGATCACCTAGTAGTACTCCTCTTAGACCTTCCACCCTTCACCCAATTAGTTCTTTTTGGCCTCTCTCCCTCAGATTCTGATAAATATGGATGGACAATATCCTATGGTTTCTCCTGTCAGTATGGTTGATATGGGCATCCTGAGACATTGTAGCAACTTCCTCATGTAAACAGAGAACCCTCTACTACTACCACCTAGGAACACAATTTGTGAAAGATGCAATTACATTAAGAACCTCGAGTCTATGCTCTCCCCCTCACAAGCCAGTACACCTGGCACTGAGAGGGTTGTCAACACAAATACCACACACCTCACAGCACACACCCACATATGCAGAGGTCCTCAACAAAAACATACCCAAACAAAAGAGACCACCAATCCAGAAAATTATAGACCCGTCAGCCTAACTAGCCTGATCTGCAAAGCCATGGAATGGATCATCATGGACCTCATTAAGAAGGACATTGGCAACCTCCAAACACTTGATCCCACACAGTTTGGTTTTGTCGAGGGGAAGTCATGCCTGTTAAATTTGGTCGACTTCTTTGAGACAGTCTCCAAAGCCATGGATGTGGGGAAGATGGTGCACACCACCTACCTTGACCTGGCCAAAGCCTTCAATACTATTCCCCAGTCAGGTATAATAGATAAACTCTCTCAAATGGGCATCAATCCATATGTTACCAGGTGGGTAGCAAACTGTCTCACTGATAGAACCTACCTAATCAAAACAGGTTGAAAACACCTCAAGCAGTAGACCCATAATGAGCAGTGTACCCTAGGGATCGGTCTTGGGACCTCTGTTGTTTGGGATATTCTTTTTTGAAGTGCAGGCCAAAACTGGTAGACTATGACTGACCAAGCTTGCAGATGACTGCAAGCTGGGCACTGTCATCAATTTTTCTTGTGATGTGGACATCCTCCAAGAGCGTCTCACCCAAACAAATGACTGGTGCCAGCAACATGGCCTCAAACTGAATGCCAAAAAATGCATCATCATCTCCTTTAGGGAGAGTGATGTCCTCACAAATTATCACATTAATAACAAGGTCCTAAGCATGCAATCAGTTGTGAGGGACTTGGGCACCCAGGTTGATAGCAAGCTGACTTTTGACAACCATATTGCCTCTGTTTTATGGAAAGCTTTTTACATGGCCCACCTCATTAGTAAGGGAATCTCATCCAGGGACAAGGAGGTCATAACATCCCTGTATTCTTCAAATTCACAGCAGCTTCAACTTCTCACTAGTAACACAAAAAAAGAAGCAGCTTGTCCAGCGAAACAATAAAGTAAGGAACAGCACGGAAACTTTTGATAAGGTTCATTAATCTATTTAAAATTTTATTATAAAAGACCAACTCACAAAAAACATATTAAAAACTTAAACATATACCTTTTAGATAACAAGTGTTTTTTTATAACATAAATGGTTTTATATAAATGTGCTTATCAGATTTTGATTGGTTAATTATTTAATTCAGACTTATAAACAAGTATAAAAGGCTTATGATATAATACAGCCCACACCTGAAGAAGTGCTTTGTAAAAGAAAACATACTGTTGAGCATTAATGTCTGATGTAGTTGGTTTCTACTTCATTAAACCATGTCAAAAGTTTCCGTGCTATTCCTGGCTTTATTATTTTGCTGGACAAGCTGCTTCTTTTTTATGTTATCCCTGTATTCTTCCCTTATAAAACCCATTATTGAGTACAAGACCCCTTTTGGCATGTACCTCACAGAGCACATGCAGCAGCTGGAGAGACCAGAGAGGTTCCTCACCAGGAGAATCCGGGACCTCAAACATCTACCCTACACAGATAGGCTAAAAGCCTTGTTCTACTCAGTCTCATACAGGCTCCTCAGAGGTGACCTCAGTCTGGCATACAAAACAATCTCAGACCGTGTCTTGATTGGACTGCTGCATATCTGCATGTCAAGCACCACTCAAGTAGCCCGCATGTCCAACCTCAACATGGTCTGTGACATCAACAGGACTTGTTGGCGGGACAGATCTGTGTCCCAGAGACTCCCCCTTCTGTGGAATAGACTCCCTCCCCATGTCAAGCAGAGTACCTCATTAACCCTCTTTACACGCAACCTGGATAACTGGAAGGGGAACAGAAAATGCACCCCTGTGATTCCACCTGTGTCCCTGCTGGATAGGAGCATTGGGTGCTGACTTGATGGAACATGGGATAAATTCTTGGCTAGGCTTGTAAGGGCCTCAGTGCCAGTAGTCTAGTAACTTCCTATGATCCTATGAAATACTGCAGCAATTACATGATGAGTTCAGTTGCTTTTTATAAAGTTTGTAAATTCCACGCTAATAAAAAAAAGATCCACTATAAGGCAGTGGCACTTTTGGAATATCATATATTCTAAAACCCTGTCACAGTTTTTTTCAATGACTGAATGCAGAATAGCAGAATTCGTGGTATACATATATATGTATTTTGAATGAGCATCTATTAAAAACAGAAATCTTTTTAAAATTATATTTGTTTGGCATTATTTACACATGTTCATAAGTTTATTTGTCAAGCTTGTATCCAACTGGCCTTTATCTTTGATTGCTATAACCCCATGTTGACAGGGGTACGAATTCCAACATTTTCACAAGAATATGCAATGAATGGGGTACAAATCCTGTCATTACCACCAAATATGTGATGAGGTAGGCATTAAAAACCATACTGTTGTTACCAGTTTATGGGACAGAAGGTTTGTGTATGCATGGTCAAGAATACAAGGTGTAGTGGTGAGACAGTCTAAATCAACACCACTGCTGCTACCATATAGGTAGATAGCCTGAATCTTAACAGATGTGTTTTATTGAGATTTCATCAAGATCTGCATATTTTAAAGTAAGAGGCATAAATTTACCATTGTTCTTAAGTTTAGACAGTGCCACTTTTTGCTTTCATATCAGTAATATTTATCCAAAAATCAAGATTTTTAAAGTCCATAAGCCATGAGGAATTCTATTCACAGCTGGTCCAAATGGAGCGATAATAAATCAGCAGGTAAAGGAGAGTACTATTGTTGGAATGGAATTCATCTTCAAGTCTTGGTGACTACCTTCACGAGGTGGACCCTGGATTTCACAATATTTCACCAAGATGACACTGATATATAGACTGTATTTTCTATAGCATATATCATGGATAAAAGTAGGTTAAAAATAAAAAAGATAGCTGGGTGCACAAGACTCTGGACAAAACCGTGCCCAATCCTGGTAGGAACATTTGTTCCAGGACTGTAAAAAATGACTCAAGACATGGACACACTCCTACAATGAGGCTAGGCCAGGCCCAGGGGGAGGATGGCCTCCCTGTTGTAGAAGGATAGTAGTCCACAAAAATCACAAAAACTGATAGGCCAGAAAAGAGCCATATAAATGATAAAGTGGACTATTGAGGATAAGAAAGAAATGATGTATTGTTACTATTATGCAAGAAGCCCAGAATTTCCAGACAGAAGAATTACAAAAAGATTAAAAGAGAAATTAGAGGAAAGAAAAATACTTCCACAAGAAAAACTGTCAGAAGCTTCAAATGCTTCAAATGAAAATTTGAGTTCATTAATAAGGCATATCCATGAAAAACACTGTATAGGCCAAGAAACCTTGGGTCATTTGGAAAAAGAAGTGACTGAGGAAGTGGGAAAATATAAAGAACCAAATCTAGAGACTTTTGTACGGGATAAAAAAGAAATATGGACACGGGAAAGAAAGAGATCTGATATGGTGCAATATTTATGCAAAGGAGAAAGCCACATTAACACAAAAAAGGCAGACCCAAAGATATTTGAAGAGAAAAACAGGCAAAAGCATACAGATATGTAACATTTCACAATAAAAAAATAAGATCAAAAACGGGGAATATAGAACAGAAGATTAGTCACGTTGAAGCTAAAAAAATAGAAGCAGATGCAAAGTGAAGGAATTAGTGTAGAAAGTCTAACACAGGTTATATCACAGCATGATTGAACAATGAGTCCTCAAAGTAAGGAGAAACAAGAGGAACAGAAGGCATCTGAAGAAGAAATATGAACATGAGAAAGAAAAAGAGATTTAATATGGTGCAATATTTATGCAAAGGAGAAAGCAAAACTAATCAATACAAAAATAGCAGCACCAAAGATATTTGAAGAGAAATACAGCTAAAGGCATCTGGACATGGAAAATTTTACATTACAAAAATAAGAAAACAAAGAGGAAAAGCAGAAAAGCGGATTAGTAATGGAGAAGTTAAAAAACAGAAACTGATGTTATGCATTACCTGCAAAATGAAGGATTTACTGTGGAAAACTTAACTCAGATAACATTGCAGCAGGATAGAGCAATGGGCACCCAAAATAAGGAGAAACCAGTGGAGCAGGAAGCATCTGATCAGTAGCCATATGAAGATATTTTGGAGCCTTCCATAGGAAATCAGCCCAAATGTTCAGCTGGAGTTGGACAGCAAGGGAAGGAACAGGAACCTGTGGCAACCCTGATGCAGTCAGTGTTATGGAGTGACAGGCCTGTGAGCAATGGATGACACAGGATGAAACTGTAGTGAACATGGTGCAGGAAGATGCTCTGGGACTTTCTATAGAATGACCGCTGAAAATGGATAACAAAGAATGTACCCTCAAGTTGGAAGAAAATGCTCTAAGAGAATAGTTACTTGATTTAATAGAGATGAATAGGCATATAAAGATCAATGAAAGAAATAGACTACAGCAGGTCAATAAAACCCAAAAAGTTAGAAATTTGATAAGACAAATTAACATAGTAATTAGGACTGTCCCTAGAGATTCATGTGATATAACAGAAATAAATAGGATATATTACTGTGCAGCTAAACTAATATCAGATAAAGTCTTACCACAACAACACAGGGCAGTAAAGAAAAGGGAGGGGAGAAATTGAATGCCATCATGGGCGGGTTGAACAGAGAAAACTACAAAGCAATTAGAAGTGTCACTGTTAGAAGAGTGTAGAAGATGGAACAGATCAACAAAAATACTCAGAAAGATAGAGTTGATAAAGGCAACAAGCAGTATTATAACAGATCAGGATCTATCATGCCCTATCACAAATAATAAACTAAAAATATCAATACAGCAGTGGCGGCTGGTGACTTCAAATCAAAGGGGGGCTGCAAGAAACAGCTGAATGGGTGGGGCCAAGGGAAAGGAGTGTGACCAATTAGAAAGGGACGGAGCTCTGCTCAAAACCACAAAAACTGGGACTTTAATTAAATACGCTGCCCTGGGTGCCAAACCGTCACTATGAGAGTCCAATCAAGACAAAATGAAGTGTAGAAGAAAAAAATATTTGAATGCATTGGCTATGTGACAGCTTACTTAATATCTAGATGGAAACAAAAAGGTTGTGAGGCATGGACAAATACATTACTTTTAAAATACATTACTGAAGTGCCAGTCAAAATCAAGTGTAAAAAACAAGCAGCACTCAACTCAACCACTTCTTCTTGTACTGCAGTTCTAATTATATTTAGCTTCATAAAAGTGCCAAGTAACATGCTGAAAGTAGCAATCTATGTAAAATCCCCCCTTGTAAAAATGTTTCTTATATCAAAAAGACCTGCTGCCTGACAACTGTCTACTTGTTTCATGGGGAAAACATTATCAAAGTAAAAAATGAATAGCAAACAAGAAACAAGCTCAAGATAAATTGCTTAAAGGATTACTGCATAGGATATGGATCACACATGATAGACTGGCATTCTGTTTAGTTTATGGATTAAGCCTGTAAAGATGGCTTCAAGTCTCCAACAAATGTAATGACCTTCTGAAAATACTGTAATCCTGTACTTTATTACAAATACTGTCATATGCATTTCAATACCTAAGGCTTGTATGTTATGTAAATATTCTCTGCATGGCAACAACAAAAAGGCTTCCAATGTTGGTAATTCTTTAATAGTATGCTTATTAAAGCTTACTTGCATCTTACAATCTCAGACAAGCTTATATTGTATACAGTTCTTGCTTAAGCATACCTCTCAACTGTCCAGATTTTTACAGAATGCCCAGATTTATGCCTCATATTTTGGCTTGTTTCTGATAAAATGTGTGGTGGGTAGTCAATGAATAATGAGATACATTTGAGTTTCAGACTTCATATCCTTCAGGGAATGCATGACATAAATCCAGCTATTGTAGCAACTTTCTAAATTTGTAAGTGCAATATTTAAAATATGTCCCTATTTTCTGGGCCTTTGTCCCTCCATTATTTTAGGCTTTGACCGACTTTCTTGCACTAAGAGTTTGACAAGTATGTACTTCAGTAAGGGTGAGTGTTGTCCCCTGCACCAACTTACTTGTGTTTGGTAAATATATAACTATTACCTTGCACCTAAACCTAACCATCCACATTATATTATTTAAAATTCCCTAACACAACTACTACACAAAACAAATGAACACAGATCACACAGACAATACCAAACATGTAGTACTCTAAATCTATCCCCCTTATCTAGCCCTTACTTTTCTCACAGACATGCGTACATGCACACTGTACAGTATAATGCAATCTTCCACAACCATCTTTTCTGTCAAACATTCATTTTCATGCTGGCTCCTACTTACCTTACCTGCACTCACTGTATAAAATTTTAATTCAACCATTTTGGAGTCACACATATGTGCAGTCACTCTTTTTCACACACACACACACACACACACACACACACACACACACACACACACACACACACACACACACACACACACACACACACACACACACACACATTAATTAAACAAAAAAATAAATAAAAGTTAAGACTGCCTAATCTCAAACAAACAAACCCAGGTCATTGAACCTGCTACAGCATTAACTCACTTTAACCACTTTGGAAAACCTTTCCAATAAAGGTTTAGGTTGGCCAGGCCTACACATTCTGTAAACAGTAAACTCTCGATTACCATCAGCAGCACACCACACATGTGCAAATTACAAAAAAAAGAAAAAGTCATATTTTTCTTTTCTGACCATTATAGTCCATTTGCTTCTGGATTATCCAGAGTGACATTTCTTTAAAAAAAATAACATACAAACAAAGCTTCAGCAATGATATGCTGACTACAGATGAAATAAAAAGAAAAAGTGCTGTACTATTTTGACAGTGACACCAAAGCCTGGCAAAAACAGTAAACTTTAGACTCTGAATGGCTGTTAAGAGGCCCACCTCGTTAGTGGATTTGAAAACTAACTCTAACTCAAGTTACTCAACTCAACTGTAAAGAAGTAAACAAGCCACCACAAAACACTCAAAAACAAACAGGATAGCAAATGTATTGCTTAGTGCAAGCAAGCAAACATACCACCAGTTTTAATAATTTATCTCTGAACAGACAACACAGGAGGATTATTATCTGCTTAGTGATGAAAGAGCAATCAAATGTTGATTGTACACTGTACTAGTATTTTGTAATTTTGCCCTACCTCAATAATTTAAAAACCTAGTGACCTGTCCAGCATCTCCGTCTTAGTAAGTCACAAAATTTGAACTCTCGAGTCCTGACCATAACTTAATAAAGCCAAAAAAAGTTGTTGTAAGCCCCTGAGCACCATCCGCAATTAGCAAGTCAAGTAATACCATCCAAAGCACTGTGCTGCCTAATAGTAGTACTGATTGGTTCTCACTCTCAAAAAAAAAGCGAGAACCAATCAGTAGCCATCCAGCTGCCACCATCACGTACATGCCTGCGGATGTCGCAGTCCGAGCCCCTTCCAATTCTATGCGGTTTGGAACTGCATAGACTTCTGGGCATCACAATGATGCCTTCATTACTCCTCCGGGCTGCAATGAAAACAAAAAAAAAAGCTGTTTAAAACCGCCGCAGCCTGAGGTGGTTAAAGTGCGCAATGCGCATGCGCGTACTTCCGAGTCACGGACTCGAAGTTTGTTTAAACAAAAAAAAGGTATTTTTTTTTTTTTTTACATTTTTTAAAACACTTAAACACTTTACTTTTTAGCTGAGGGGGCTGCAGTCCGGCAGTCCGATGCCACGAGCCGCCCCTGCAATACAGGCAAAAAAACTTAGCAGATGTATAGATAAATATAAAGTAAAAACACAAAATAAGCAATTTATAGATAACCCAAAAAAGTTTTATGCAGAATTGGGAAACAAGGCAAAAGGAATTGAAACACCACCAAAAAAAGAAGAAACAGATAAATTTTGGAGGAGTATCTATGAAGATCTTGTGGAACATAACAAAGATGCTAAATGGATAGAAGAAGTAAAAGAAAGAATAAGAAATTTAAAGGTACAGGATATGAAATGGGATTAAGTAAAGTCCAGAGAGATTGAAACAAAGGTAAGAAAACCTCTTAATTGGAAAACCCCAGGCACAGATGTAGTTCCTAACTTCTGGCTAAAAGCATGAACACCTTTGCATGAAGATTTAGCTATGAGTAAGAACTATTTTTATGCACACCCCGAACAGACACCAGCTTGGTTAATAACAGGAAAAACAATGCTCCTACTTAAGAGAGAACCTGCAAGCTATCCTAGAAACTATAGACCAATATCTTGCCTTCCAACGATGTATAAACTATACACTGGAAATGATGCTGATATAGTCATTTAGAAAAAAACTCAATCATGGCAATAGAACAAAAGGGTAATAAAAGAAAGTCATATGGAACAAAGGATCATTTGGTGTTAAAGTCATAATGAAGAACTGTAAAATGGGAAAGACTCTTAGTATGGCATGGATAGACTACAAAAAAAGCATTTGACAGTATCCTACATTCATGGATAAAGAGAGTGCTTAAAAATGTATATGATATACCCTACACTGATCAATTACATTACAGCGACCATGAAACAGTGCAAACCACTTTGACGTTAAGCCATGATAAAGGACAAATTATTATTCCAGGGATAAAAATTCAAAGGGGGATATTCCAGGGTGACTGTCTTGTCACCGCTGCTTTTTTATCTTGTCCTTAACTCATTAAGCTGTCTGCTTAACAGATTATGTTATGGCTACAATTTGGCTCCCAGAAAACAACAAAGTGTAAAGACTTCTCATCTTATAGGTTCATAGGTTCATAGGTTGGTACTAGGCTATCGGCCCTAGGGCCTATACAAGCCTAGCCATAACAATTCCCTGGATATTTCTTCCCTGGACCCCTGTCTAGCAGGGTGACTGACATGATCCCCAGGGTGAATTTCCCATCTCCCATACAATCATCAAGGTTCCTTTTGAAGAGGGCCAAGGAGGCGCTCTGCTTGGCATGTATGGGCAGTCTATTCCAGAGTATGAGGAGTCTCTGGGTCAGGAACCTATCCCTCCAGCATGTTTTGTTCATTGTGATGACAAGGTTTAGATCCCTGGAGCATGTGACTCTGAGGGATTGGGATTTCTTTAAGTGGAGCATGTCCAACAGCTCAGGGTTTGACATGGCCTTGTATGTTAAGCAGGGATCGCCTCTGAGTAGACGATATGCCACAGAGTACAGCTGGAGTATTTTTAGATGGTCAGCATATGGCATCTGCTTTAGGCCTGTGATTCTTTTAGTGAGGTATTTCTGCGGCATTTCCAGCTGTTGCAGATGTCTTGTGAGGTACATACCAAATGGGGCATTATACTCTATAATGGGTCTAATGAGGGATGAGCACATTGGGACAATAACCTCCTTTTTTTCTGGATGAAAAGCCGTTAGTGATGAGGTGTGCCACATTGAAGGATTTCCTGACTGTTGTGGCAATTTGGTTATTGAAGGTGAGACCATTGTCCACCTGTGTCACTAAGTCTCTCATCACACTTTCCGTGTTTAGTGTACTGCCACCTATGTGGTAATTCATGGGTACATGTTTGTTTCCCAAAGGGGATAACTATACATTTCTTGGCATTAAGCTTGAGCCCATGGCTCTGGCACCAAGCATCTGTTTCTGTAAGGCCCTTTTGTAGAATATCCACATCATTTGGGGATTCAATAATGGCTCCCAGTTTGCAGTCATCTGCAAACTTTGTTAGCCAGAGTCCCTTAGTGTTGGCCTGCACTTCAGAGAAGTAGATATGAAACAAGAGCGGTCCCAGGACTGAACCCTGAGGTACTCCACTTGTCACTTGTCTGGAGCTGGATTCAGAGTCGGCTACTTTTACAGTCTGGGTTCTGTCAGCAAGCCAGTTGGCAACCCATCGAGTGGCATAGTGATTTATTCCCAGCTTAGTAAGTTTATCTATGATTCCAGAGTGGGGGATGGTGTCGAAGGCCTTGGCGAGGTCCAGATAGGCTGTGTGGACTGCCTTACCTTGTCCACAGCTCTGGAGACTGATTTGAAGAAGTCAATCAGGTTCAGGAGACAAGATCGGCCCTTCACCAACCCAAACTGGGTGGGGTCCAGTGTTTGAAGGTTGCCAATGTCTTTGTTTATAAGTTCCATGATAATGCGTTCCATGCCCTTGCAGATCAGGCTCATCAGACTGATGGGATGGTAGTTCCCGGGATCCAAGGTGGATCCCCCCTTGTGGAGTAGGATAACTGTAGCTGTGCGCCACTCAGTGGGCATGAAGCCTGAGGTGAGGCTATGGTTAAACATGACACTTAGGTGAGGTGCCAGTTCATTTTGTAGTTCATGTAGTACACAGCCCGGGATGTCATCTGGTCCCATGAATGCTGTATTCTTAGCTTTGGAGAGTGCAGTTTCTACCTGTGTGGCCATGATTAATGGAATTTGGCAATCTTTTGGTATTAAGATGGGCCCTTTAGGGGGTGAGAGGGTGGTGAATTTGGCACTAAATTGATTTGCCAGGATATTGGCAATATCCTTGGGATCAGTATATTTAATGCCATTCTGTTGTAGCTCAGAGCAGATCTGAGCATTGCCATTTAGATTCTTGACATAACTATAGAATGCCTTGTGGTTGTCTTTGGAATCCTTGGCAATTTTATTTTCGTAACTAGCTTTTGAGAATTTTTATGAGGGATCTCGGCTTCTTACTGAGGCTGGTAAGGGAGTTTTTTGCATTCTGGGATTTTCCTCTTTTCTGCAACAGTTTCTTCCTTCTGTTGTATAGTTTGTGGCAGGGGACGGGTCAATATTAGAACATCGAAGTTTCAGAACTTCGAATGTTCTAATATCGACACCTACTAACTGAAAACCGATAAGACCAAAAATTTAGAACAGCAAATTTTTACTAGGGAAAAAATTTGCTGATCCAAAACACAAACACACAACACAAACACACCAAACAAACAGCAATCCACACACATACACCTAAAAGCTTACATCTAAACCTACACTAAACTGTACATACACCACTATCTGCCCACCTAGCTTTACCCAAACTCTAACTCTAAGGTCCGCCACTATCGCACACACACCCCACCCGCACCCTAACCCTAACTCACCTATTCCGCCCTAACCCTCATGTCCACACATTCGCACACTTACCTGACCCGTGCCCTAACCCTAACTCACCTATCCCACCCTAACCCTCACGCCCACACAATCGCACACTTACCTGAACCCGACCGTAACTTTCCACCGCAGAGCTGAAAATAGCGAAGCAACAGGAATGGACAACTGAATTCTTTCCCTAGGAAAGAATTCGGTTATCTAAATTTTCGCTATTTTCAGCTTTCAGTTAGTAGGTGTCGATATTAAACATTCGAAGTTCTGAAACTTCGATGTTCTAATATAGACCCGCAGGGGACCACCAGATTGGCTTCTTTTTTTTGGAGGAGAGCATCTTGGTTCTATTTGGGATGCCATGATTCATGCACGAGTGGATGTGCTCGTACAGTGCCTTAGTGTAGGATTCAGCAGTCGAACATTCAGACCCTGTCTGCAGGGGTGCCATGAAGTTTGTCACTTCTGACTTGAGTAGCATGAAGTTGGCTTTGGAGAAGTTTTTTACGGAGGTTTCCTTATTGGGGGATGGGGGTGGGATGTGGATGTCAAGGGTGATTTGCTTATGGTTAGACCTGACCAATGAGGGGGTGACCACTGGTGTGGAGCATCTATCTCCCATGTTGGTAATGACCAGGTCTAGGATATTGGAGCCCCTGGTGGGATAATGGATTAGTTGATCCAGGGTGTTGGAATTTATGAATTCTAAGAACCGTTGGGAAGAGGAGTTGGTACCCGAGTAGTTTTCCCAGTTAATGGCAGGGTAGTTGAAATCACACAGTATTAGGGTGTTTGTTTGTATCTTAGTATTTTTCAGTATGTTTAGAAAGGTGTAGTGAGAATCTTGGGGTATGGTGGGGGATCTGTAGCAAGCTACAATTTGGATTGCAATCTTACCTAGTGTTAGCTGCACCTGGAGAATTTCAGATGCATTGTATTGGGCAACTAGCCTGGAAGTGTGAATATCCTTGGTGAATATGGCACTCCTACACCTTTAGGGTTTCAGTCTTGGTTTGGTGTCCAGAAAGTGTAGTAAGAGTTGTAGCCTGGTATTGCAGGGGTGCTCTCTGGAGCCTTGAACCAGTTCTCAGTTACTGCACAGATATCAATGTTCTCCATTTTAGGAGTGCCTCAAGAGAGTGCATTTTGAGGTTTAGACTTCTAGCATTGGGTAGGATTACCTTCAGATTTTACATGCTTGTATCTGTTACAGTGGTGGTTTTGTCCTTTGAACTTTGCCTTCTTTTTGTAGATGATTTAAAACTGTATAGTTCATCAGATAAGGAACTGAAAGCACAACTGCAAGTGGTCAAAACTTTTTCAGATGATATAAGAATGTCATTTGGTTTTGATAAATGTGCAAAAATTAACCTTTAAAGCAGGAAAGCTGCAGCACCAAGAAAACATCTGTTTGGGACAAGAATGTGATATAAAAGAACTTGAGCAAGAGGGAGTGTATAAATATTTGGGAAATGATTAAGGATCAACAATAAAACATGAACAAATGTGGATAAAACTTAGTAAGGAACAGTTTAGAAGACTTAAATTAATACTAAAAACAGCGTTGACATCTAAGAACAAATTACTAACTGTAAACCAATTAGTTCTACCTGTCCTAACGTATAGTTTTGGAGTGGCTGACTGGCCCCAAAAGGTGTTGGATAGGTTGGATAGAAAAACAGAAAGGATACTTCATGCTCATCAAATGATTTATAAAGAATAAGTGCATACCAAGATTATATATTTCCCATTCTGAAGGAGGTATGGACCTCCTCGAAATTGATTACATGTATAGATCTGCAATTGTGGGACTGCATACATATCTGCTGACCTCACAAGACCTAAATGTAGAGAAAGTTTTGAAACATAAGGAGAATAAATCTAAGATGGCTTCCCTGGTTAGGTTAGCAGAAGCATATTAGTGTCAAGTGGGAATGGAAATTAATCCAGAAGTAAATAAAAATCAGGCAGCAACTGAATGTGTCAAAAACAAAAAAAAAAAAGAATATAAGGTGAAGGATCAGATGAGAAGGCAAGAAATGCAGAAAATGCATAAATATAGTTACAAATATAGAAAACTCTTGTAACAACCTCATGTTGATCATCGAATGCAGGAATGGTTAAGGAGAGGTGAATTTAAACCAGAAGACAAAAGGTTAATATTGGCGACCTAAGATAGTGGACTATCGACACATTGGTTTACAAAGGCCATTGAATATGTGGGAGAAACACACAAATGTAGGTTTTGTAAAACAGAATTGGAAAAAGTCACACAACTTGTTTCCGGTTGTGTTATACTAATAGCAGAAGGACTGTATACTGAAAGGCATAATAATTTGGCAAGAGTGATATTTTAGGGATTGTGCAAACATTGTGGTATTGAAGTGGTCAAAAACCACTGGAAACGAGCTAAAAAGCATTATAGAAAATGATGAAGTTTAGATCACGTGAGATCACCCATTACCAACAGTTCAAAAAATAGATGCGAGAAGACCAGATATAGTAGTCTTTGAAAAGAAGACAAAAGTAGCATTGATCATTGAAATTACTACACCCGGGTAACTACAGTGTTGTATGCACAGAGAGACACAAAATCATAAAATACCAGGATTTACAAGCAAAAACAAGGGCAATGTGGAAGAAGGATACCCGGAGAGTTCCAGCAGTAGTAGGGCAATGAGTCTTATAAAGAAGAATTTACAATTGTACTTAGATATGTTACTGATACATGTAACTTCATACAGATTGCAGAAGGAGTCATTACTCAGGACATTGCGGATTCTGTGAAGAGCAGTTCTGGCTAACATCAAAGACTGAAACAATATTAATTTCATGAAATTTAATCATATTTTGACTTAGAAATGGGGTCCATTCTCATCATGGTATTAGAAACCCAAACAATCTGGAGAAATTAAAAGGTAGATTAGGGTCCAAATGGAGAGATGATAAAATCAGCAAGCAAAGGAGAGTATCCTGGTTATAGAGAATTGGGAAACAAAACAAAAGGAATAGAAACACTATCAAAAAAGAAATAGACACATTTTGGAGGAATATCTATGAAGATCCTGTCGAACATAACAGAGATGAATGTATAGAGGAAGTAAAAGAAAGAATACAAATTTCAAATTTACATGATATGAAATGGGATGAAGTAATGGCTAGAGAAAGTGATATAAAATTAAGAAAAGCTCCTAAATGGAAAACCCCAAGCCCAGATGCAGTACTTAGCTTCTGGCTAAAGTATGAACTTCTTTACGTGATAATTTAACCTTGAGTAAGAACTATTTATATGCTCACCCTGCACAGACACCAACCAAGGTTTATACCTTGGACTATTTCCCTAAATGTCAGGGATGTTTTCAGGGATGTTGCAGGCAAAAATGAAGGTAGTGTGGAAGAAGCAAACCAAAAAGCACTTGGCCACAGGATAAGGATACAGAAACAATCTCCACTCAGTAGTAGTAAAACACTTCTTTAATAAAATTCCACCTCCAAAAGATTATTAAAGAAGTGTTTTACTACTACTGAGTGGAGATCGTTTGTGGATCTTATCCTGTGGCCAAGTGCTTTTTGGTTTGGTTTTTCTTTTCACCCTGGTAATTCTGAGTAGTGTGGAAGAAGGATACTGAAACAGTTCCAATAGTAGCAGAAGCAATGGTCTCATAAAAAATAATTTACAGTCTTATTTAGATATGCTACCGATGCAATTACCTCCATATGAATTTATTTATTTATTTTTTTTATTTATTGCAGTTGGATTACCAGGATAGTCCATTGGGCCATAATGAACCCGTTTTCAATGGAGTCCTGGGGAGAAAAGCTCCAAAATACATTCTACATACTTACATACATACATTGATACATACATTCAAAGTTTCACAATAGGTACAACAGGTAATAAAAAGAAAGCAATATCAGATAGGACAGCAAGTGTACAGTTAAATACATTGTGCAGAAAAATGTATTAACTATTTAGCACAAAAAATATCCATTTATACAGAATAGTTAGGAAAACATAGTTACTAAAATGGAAGAGGAGGTACAATGACATGATGTAGTGGGGGAAGAAGAAAACATATGGACTTGTCTAATAAATTATATGGAATTTTCTGGGTATATTAAAGATGTAAGCAGAGTACAGAGGGATGAGAGAAGGAGAAGAGTAGGTTATGTAGGGTGGGAGCAGGAGCATTCCCACTGTGATGCTAGATGTGTATAAAGAGATTTTTTGAAAGCAGAGTGATTAGAGGTGGTATGGATGAGTGGAGGAAGGGAGTTCCAGAGGCGAGCTAGGTTGAAGGATAGGAGGTTTTTGCCTGGGGGATGTGTAGGTTTATGGACTTTGAGTAGGTTTTGATTGTTTGATCTTAATACTCTATTGGGTAGGTGCATATTAAAGGCAGAAGAAAGGGAAGGACAGAGGGAGGGGTTGAGAATAAGCTTATGGGCTAGAGCTAGTTGAGTGTAAGTTAATTGATTGGGAAGTTCTAGCCATTTTAGTTTCTGGAGGGAAAAACAGTGGTGGGTGGAAGACTTGTGGCTGGTGGCGAATTTTGCAATTTTGTTGTAGCAAGAGGAAAGTTGTTTTTTGAGAGAGGATTGAAGATTAGTTAGGAGTGGGGCGCCATAGAGTAGGGAGGGGATAAGGAAGGACGTAGCGAGAGTTATTTTAGTAGCAGAGGTAAGGTAGGCATTTTGTCTATAAAGCATGCCAAGTTTTTGATGTTTTTTTTTGATATTTGTTTGTAGGTGAGAGGTAAATTTAAGTTGGTTGTCAATTTGTACCCCAAGTAGCTTGGTCTCTGACACCAATTCTAGGGGTGAGTTATTTTGGCTAGTGATTGAAAATTTATTCATATCAAGAGAAGTAGCTTTAGAAGGAGTAAAAATCATTAGCTTGGTCTTGGAGGCGTTGAGAGCTAGGTGATTTTTAACATCCATTGCTCTGTTGTAGAGAAGGCATCTTGAGTTAGTTTTTGAAGTGTAGAGATAGAAGTGGCCGAGCAAATGATAGTTGAATCATCTGCATATTGGATGATGTTTGAGAATGGGATTGATTTGTGGAAGTCATTTATAAATATGTTGAAAAGAACAGGACCTAGAATGGAGCCTTGTGGAACACCTGTGGGGGTACTAAGGAATGAGGAGGTAGTTTTTTTCCATTTTACTGCTTCATTTTGGTTGGATAGGTAACTAGAGAACCATTGCAAGGAGGAGGAAGAAAGGGTAAGTTCTGAGAGTTTAGTTAAGAGTAGGCTGTGTGAGATGGTATTGAAGGCTTTGGAGAGGTCGAGTAGTAAGGTAGAAACAATTTGGCCAGAATCACGAGCTCTATTTACCGTTTCAAGGAAAGAGAGGAGGGCTGTCATAGTGCTGTGGTTAGGTCTGAAGCCGTGCTGTGTGGGAGTTATAAGGTGATTTTCTAGGAGATGAGGAAGGAGTTGAAGTTGTACACATTTTTCTAGGATTTTAGAAATGGGGGACAGGATGGCTATGGGATGAAAGTTAGTGATGTTGTTATTGTTGCCCCTTTTGTGGAGGGGAATAATATATGCCTGTTTCCAGATTTGGGGAACTGTGCATTCTTTTAGGGAATGGTTAATTAAGATGCTAATGGGATATGCAAGTGTTTCAGCAGCTATACTAAGAAAGTAGGAAGGTATATTATCAGGGGCGTTGGTGCATGGTTTCAATTTCAGAAGGAGTTTATTTATAGTAGATGTAGGCATGGGATTGAATGAGAGGAGAGTGGAGTTGGGAGAGGGAGAGTTGGAGGGTGGAAGTGCTTGGGGTAAAGGTTGGGGAGAGGAAGAGGTAGAGGAGTTAGAGGATGGGAAACAGGAAGTAGAAGTGGGGAAGGATAGAGTGTGAGTGAAGGGGGTGAGGGGGTGTTTGAGAGCATGGTGGAGTTGGAGAATGAAGAGGTCAGTTTGGCAATAGAGTCAATAAAAAATGAGTTAAATTGGGTGGCCAGATCTAGTTCAGAGGCATTTGATACTGGGGTGGGAGTATCTGGTGTACTAGGATGAAGGAGACTAGAGATACCTTTCCAGAATTTCTGAGGGTTGTTTTTATTTTGGTTTTGGAGTGTAGAAAAATAGTTTCGTCGATCAGAAGTGATGAGTTTCTTTACTTTATTTCGAAGCATTTTATATTCATTAAGGAGCAGATCTGTCTTAAGTTTCTGGTAGCGTGCCCAGACTTTATCTCTATGTCTCATAAGATCAAGAGTATGTTTAGAGAGCCAGGGGGCTGATTTTGTTTTTATTCTCTTTGTCCTTAAGGGAGCTTGAGAGTCGAGTAATTTCAAGAATGTTGTATTAAAGTGTGACACTGCCATGTCTAGGGGTAGTGTTTTTAGACAGTTCCAATTAATTGCTTGTAAGGAATTTATGAAGGTAGTTGGGTTGAACTTTTTCTGGTCACGGATAGTTATATAGTTGTGGGTTTGTTGAAGGACAGTGGGAAGTCGGTTGGTGAAAATGGGTGAATGATCACTAAGGGAGTCTGAAAGGGTGCCACTGTCGGAGAAATAGTGGGGATGGGAGACAAGGATCCAATCCAGTATACTTCCGCTGGAGAGGTTTTTTGCAGGGTGAGTTACTGAATTGATTAGTTGAGAGAAATTGTAGAGGTTAATATTTAAGGAGTTTGTTGGAGATTGAATACAGGCCCAGTTGATGTTTACATCTCCTAGGATTATGGTTTCACTGCTAATGTTACTAGAAATCCAAGAAAGGATAAGTTCAAGAGTGGAGATATTATCCCCTGGGGGTATATAAAGGGATGCTAGACATATGTGTTTGTGATTATTGATTTGTAGTAGAGTAAGGAGAAGTTCATCATTGTTAAAGCGTGGAGTAGGTTTATTGTAGGGAGTGACTGCTAGGGAGGATGAATATATGAGGGCTACCCCTCCACCCTTTTTGAGAGGCCTGTCTTTCCTGATGATGGAGTAGTTTGGGGGAATAATTTCAGAGTCATTTATATGTGGTTTTAACCAGGTTTCAGAAATAGACAGGATGTCAGGTTTATTGTGTATGAGCCAAGCATGGAGGTTTGGGACTTTATTTACTATACTTTGGGAGTTTAAGGAGGTAAATAATAAGGATTTATTTGTAGCTGTTATAGGGAGGGCCTGGGTTTGGGTGGATATCACCAGAAATGAGAGTGCTAATGCGATGTAGTATGAAACAGTTTATGTGGGCAGATAGTAAGGTAAAGAGATTGGGTTCTGTTGTAAATTGGAGGGATTTGCTGGTAGTTATAAAGATGGGGAGTGTATGGTAGGAGAAAAGTTTGTATTGGAAAAGAAGGAGATTGTTAGAGGGATACAGATAGGGGGAAATAATAGAGTATGAATGTGAGAGAGGTGAGTTCTGATAATTAGTTATGTGAAAGTGTTGGGAGTGTAGGGAAAAAGTGGGTTGGGAGAGATGGTCGCTATAGAATGAAGAGAGGAGAAAGAAAAGAGAAAGGGAGATGAGACAGAGTTTTGAAAGCATGTTGGGAAGGAAATGACAGAATAATAGTTGTGAGTAGAGTTAAAGGACACTTAAGTATAGAGCAGCAGGTAGATTTCTTACGTAGTATTAAGTATGTGGAGAGTTGTACTATATGTGGTGGGGTGTGGTGTGGGTGTGGGAAGGGAGTGGTTTAGGCCAGGAATGATGATGATAGGGGTTTGTATGAGGGTTATATGAGGGCTGGTTTTGGCGGGAAAAAAGGAAGGTGTGCCTAGATGTATGTTACTGATTGGAGTAGACTAGCAGTGGGTGTGGTGTATGGGGGGATAAAGGTAGACGTGCTGGGGGTGGGTGGGAATTGGGGGCAGGGTAGGGGAGCGGAGTGAGCCCGGCTTAAGAGCGGTAGCAGAGCCCAGTAGAGCAGAAGAGGAGCGAAAAACTATCAGCAGAGCAGTGTTCAAGAAGGGTAAGTAGTAGATGGGTAAGTGGAGAGGGCCTATATATGGTAGGGAAGTGGACTAAAAGTATCACTGAAGTATAATAGCTGGCAGACAAATATTCTTCCTTCAAAATGCTGGATAGCAACAGTCACATCAATGCTTTGAAGATACCCTTCACTAGTAAAAGAAGACGTCAAACATGCTTTAACAAATTAACAAATGAAAACTCTTTAGATTAAAAAATCTGATTATGTATAAAAGAGAGTGTATCAGTTGCACAGAGAAGTGGCCAAATGTTTAATATTGACAGACTAGCGGCAGAAAGAACTCCAGCTGTGTCTGTTGTTGTTTTCATTTACTTGTTGTAGATGACTGAAGTCTGAGGTTGAAAATAAGTCTGTTATCAAAGAATCCTTATTTTAACATTCTTCACAAATCTGTTATCAAAGAATCCTTATTTTAACATTCTTCACAAATCAGTAGTTTCCAAGTCCAAATAATAGCTAAGGAGAAAAAGAAAGAAAAAGGCAGCGACAGTGGTTCAGGATTTTATTCCCTTAGTCTTCACTTGCATACTGTGTGATCTTGAGCAATTCACTTAACTAAACAGTGCTCTGGGGCAACTTGGAAATTTGGCCAGGCTACTCAGTGACCTTCTTCATGGCTTGCCTAGTGTCTAGCTATGAAACTAAGAATAGCTCTGGATCAGTGCACTCCATGGAGTTTCAAAGACAAATATAATTTTTCTTTGCTTTTAAAACAAGTTGCTAGAATGCTCATACAGTCCCATTTTACAGTGAGTGAGGTAATGCAGATTGTCAAGGAAACGAAGAGCATGACAACAGTAAACAATTCTTAGATAGGTTCATAGGTAGGTTCATAGGTAGGTAATAGGCTATCTGCCCAAGGGCATTTATAAACCTAGCAAGAGTGTGTCAGCTTTTGCTGCCCAATTGATTAATTAACTGATCCTCTGTCAAGCAGAGCCAATGAAGTGATCCCAGGGGTGTATTTTCTGTTACCCATCCACTCGTCAAGGTTTCTCTTGAAGAGTGTTAGTGAGGGGCTCTGCCTAATGTAGTTTGGAATTTTTTTTACAAAGCATGGGGAGTCTCTGTGAAAGGAATCTATCCCTCCAGCATGTTCTATTTATTGTTGTGGTGAGGTTTAGCTCACTAGAGCGTGTGGCTCACAGTGACTTGGATTTCTTTAGGTGGAGCATGTCCATCAATTCTGAGTTGGACATGGCTTTGTAACTCAGGCAGAGATCACCTCTGAGTAAGCAATATGCCACTGAGTACAGCCGGAGTTTTTTCAGTCGGACTGCATAGGACATATGTTTGAGGCCAGTAATCCTCTTGGTGAGGTACGTTTGTGGTCTCTCCAGCTGTTGAAAGTGTCTTGTGAGGTACATCCCAAATGGGGCATTGTACTCTATGATGGATCTGATGAGTGACGAGTAGAGGGACACTATAACCTCTTTATTTCTAGATGCGAACCCTTTAGTAATTAGATGGGCTATATAGAAGGATTTCCTAACTACTTTGGCAATATGATTGTCAAAGGAGAGATTACTATCTACCTGGGTCCCCAGATCTCTTATTGCCTCTTCTGTATTAAGGGGGCTGCCACCTATGTGGTAATTCGTGAGTGTTTTGTTTTTCCCAAATGGGATGACTATGCAATTTTTGGCATTTAGCTTGAGGCCATGACTTTGACACCAGGTGTCCGTCTCAGTAAGGCCTTTTTGGAGGATGTCTGTGTCAGCCGGAGAGTCAATTATGGCTCCCAGTTTGCAGTCATTGGTGAACTTGGTTAGCCATAGTCCTCCTGTGTTTGCCTGTACTTCTGAGACGTATATGCCGAACAGTAGGCGTCCCAGGACCAAGCCTTGCGGGATACCACTTGTGACCGGTTTAGAGTCGGACCTGGAGCCCGCTATTCTTACCGTGTGAGTTCTGTCTGTAAGCCAGGTGGCAACCCATCTCATGATGTAGGGGTTTATGTTCAGGCTGGTTAGATTTTCTGTAATACCCGAGTGGCAAATGGTATCAAAAGCCTTGGCGAGGTCAAGGTAGGCTGTGTGAACAACCTTTCCCTTGTCTATGGCCTTGGTGACTGTCTCAAAGAAGTCAACCAGGTTTAGTAGACATGATCTGCCCTTAACAAAGCTGAACTGGGTCAGGTCAAGTGTTTGGAGGTTCCCAATGTCTTTGTTAATGAGTTCCATGATGATGCGTTCCATAGCCTTGCAGACCAGGCTAGTCAGGCTTATGGGGCGATAGTTACCAGGGTCAGTTGTGGCCCCCTCCTTTGTGGAGTGGAATAACCATTGCTGTGAGCCATTCTATGGGCACCGAGCCTGTGGAGAGGCTGAGGTTGAACAGCGTGTTTAGGTGGGGGGGTTAGTTTGTTCTGTAGTTCGTGCAGGACGCAGTTTGGGACACCATCTGGCCTCATTGACGTTGTGTTTTTGGCTTTTGAAAGGGCTATTTTCACCTGTGTGATTGTGATTTCCAGGACACTACACTTTTCCGGTATTGTTGTGGGCCTTTTTGGGGGTGAGAGGGGGTGAAATTTGCACTGAATCTATCTGCCAGGATGTTGGCAATATCAGTAGGTTCAGTATATTTTGTGCTATTTTGCACTAGTTCAGTGCATATCTGCGAGTTGCTACTTAGATTCTTAACATAGCTAAAGAAGGCTTTGTGGTTATCTTTTGAATCCTTGGCTATTTTTCTTTTGAAGTTAGCCTTCGATGATTTTATGAGGGGCCTTAGTTTCTTACTGATACTGATCAGGGATGATTTGCTTTTTTCTGAACTAGTTCCCTCCTTCTATTGTATAGCCTGTTTATGGCAGGGGTCCACCAGACTGGTTTCCTTCTCTTAGAGGAGTGAGTCTTGGTTTTGCTAGGGATGGCATGATCCATGCATCCTTGTAGGTGCTCATAGAGTGCATTTGTAAAGGTTTCTGCATCTTGGGCAGCGTTATCCTTTAGCATGGGGGCTGTGAAACTTGCCACTTCTGTCTTAAGTAAGGTGAAGTTTGCTTTGGAAAAGTTTTTTGCTGTGGTTTCCTTAGTTGGGGGAGGTGGTGGGGTGTGGACATCCAGAGTGATTAGTTTATGGTCTGATCTAACCAGTGACGGTTGATCTTCGGTGTGGAACACCTGTCGTCCATGTTTGTGATGACCAGGACCAATATGTTTTCATATCTGGTAGGGGAGTTTACCAGCTGATCCAGAGCATTTGAGTTGATGAATTCCAGGAAGCGCTGGACCTGGGAGTTTGTACTCGAGTAGTTTTCCCAGTTAATGGTAGGGTAATTGAAATCGCCCAATATCAGGGTGTTCGGTAGGACCGTCATATTTTCCAGTGTCTCCAGAAAGGTGGAGTGGTGGTCCTGGGTCATGGAGGGTAATCTGTAGCAGGCCACAATTTGCATTGCAGATTTGCCCGATGTTAGCTGCACATGGATGATCTCAGAGGTATCATGCTGCGCCACTAAACTAGAGGTGTAGGTATCCCTGATGAATATGGATACACCCCCTCCTTTTGTGTTTCAGTCCATGTTCTGTGGCTGAAACGTGTGGTACGAGTTGTAGCCCGGTAGTGCTGGGTGCTCTCTGGAGCCTTGAACCAGGTTTCAGTTACTGCACAGATGTCAATGTTCTCCATACTGAGGAGTGCTCTGAGCTTGTGCATTTTGAGATTTAAACTCCTGGCATTGAGTAGCATAACCCTCAGTTTTTTGTTAATTGTGCTGTTTACAGAGGTGGGTTTGACTTTTGAGCCTTGCCTAAAAAAGGCATTATGGGGGCAGCAAGAGCTTTGGCCAGTATTCGAAAGCCTAGGTGTGACAGGGGCAAGCCATCTCTTGTGAAGCAGCGCGGCTTGTCGAGCATGTCATCCCAGGCTGACAGACACTGGATCCCCTTTGAATGACACCAGAAGCGTAGCCAATTGTTGAAATTAATCATTTTTTTTTTTTATACTGAGGTATCATTCTTGGTGAGGGCAGGATGCTACTCAGGGTCAGGGTTATACCAGCCTGGGCTACATGATCAGAGAGCTCTTCCATGTTTCTTTTCATGTAGTCCAGGGAGGTAATTCTCAGGTCATTCACACCAACATGAACAATGTTAGAGTTATATTTGTACTTGTTCTGGAGTGACCTGAGTGCTTGTGTTATGCAGTGGATTCTGGCTCCCGACAGGCAGCTAACAGTAACCTTCTGCTTGTCCAGCCTAGTGACTGGGACGTCAGTGTGCCTGACTATCGAGTCACCTATTACTAGTGTGTTAGGTATGTTACTTTGCCTTAAGGGCTGTGATTATGCTGCAAACTGATTTTGTGTTTTATGTGTTGTCTGGTTTGTGACGGGAGGTGCAGGTTGTTTGGGTATCAGCTTTGGAGGTTTCTGATGCTTTTTCAGGTTTTTATTTAGAGCTTCCGAGTATGATTTTGTGTATTTATGTGTATATTTTGCCAGTGCTGGTTTAGTAGGTCTATGTGTGGCTGGAGGTGTGGTGCAAGTGTTAACCTTCTCCTCTTGTCTGTCTGTTCCAGTCTTGGGTGGAGACAGCTTAGCCTCCAGTTTGGCTGTATAATTGCATCTCTCGCATATGTTAGTGTTTTGTGGTAGGAGAAGAGGGTTGTCTGTGTACATGAGAAGTTGTAACATTGCCTCAGGATACCCAGATTCACCAGCTGGACTGGAGAGTACACCTGAAATTGACCTTTGGTCATGCCTAAACAGTAGGGTGAGCTGCTTAGTCGCGTGGCTGGTGAGGGGTGAATAAAGAGCCTTGCCCTGCTGGGCAATCAAGTGTCAGGGTATGTAAGTGCTTGCTATTAGGTCTGAGCACGTGCTGGGCTGTAGGATGCTTTTTGAGTGCTTAGGTTGAGAGTTAGACTAGTTTCAAGGGAAAACTGAAGAGGAGACTTAGTGGAGCTGGGAATAATTTAACCCTAGCTAACCGGCACTGCCCAGCACTGCCCAGCACCAAAACTGTGCAAATGCGGTTTTTATAGCAGGGAAATGAAAGAGAGAGAAATTAGCCCAAAATGGCCAATAAACTACTAACTTCTGGACTGGAACCACTCCTCCAGGGACAGATAGGCTGCTCAAAGCTCCCCTCTCTCACAGGTGAACAGCGAAACTTCCTTCTATCCAAGTAAGGTATGGGCAACTCAGTAACTTGTAACACAGCCCTGAATTCAGCACTAGCCTGAAAACTGGACTATACTAGCTTAGAAAGGCAGGAAACAAGGAATTTATTTATTTATTTTGAAACGATAAGGCAAAAACAGTAAAAAATACACTTAAAACAGCTTTAAACGACTACAAACGATCAGAAAAGGCTATCGCACTACAACAGTTAAACAAATTATTTAAACAAAAAATGACTTTTTAAAAGTGCAGACAGTCAAATAAGTACAATATGTGAAAAAAACAAGCTTTTAAATCACAATAAATGCTGGAAAGTTGACGTTTAGGTGGAAAACAGTTAAGTACAGCAAGAAAGTACAGAAAACTGATACTTAATCAATCCAAAGTCTCTCTTCTAAGCTAGAAGGCTTGTATCAGTTTAAGGCTTTCTAGTGCTTCCCCGTAGGTTAGTTACAGGAAAGATGGGAAACAAGCGCAGATGTGGTCTTTTAAACCAGAAAGTTGAAAGAGATGGACGAACTGTCCAAATGGTTAATAAACTACAATTTCTGGGCCAAGAACCACTCCTCTTGTGGTAGACAGGCTACCTAGTGCGTACCACTCCTTTATAACTCATTATAACAGTAAGCAATTTTATACTATTAAAAGAAAGCAGTTATTAAATTCTATATGTCTAAGGAAATATACAGCACTCTTACACTTCATTGAGATATTTGCCATCCTCGGTTTGCATATCAAATTTTTAACATTGTGGTTCACTTTACCAGTGTGGTGGTTTGTGCAAGCCAGTGTGGTACACTTTCAGGGGTTTCTTCCCTTTTTCTCTATGATAATTTGACATTGGAGTTGGTATTTACAAAGTAGAGTGTGTCAACCCCACATGAGGTGCGAGGGGAGCTTGCCCCTTGCTAAATATATATATATATATATATATATATATATGTATATATATATATATATATATATATATATATATATATATATATATATATATATATATATATATATATATATATATATATATATATATATATATTTTTACTTACGTGTTTTGGTGTTTTGGAATTGATTATTCTGAAAAGCATAACTTATATTTTTTGTGACTCAACCAAATGTAGGGAAACTGAAATACATGATCTGAGATCACATTACAGCAGGGCCTATTTCAAGGTACAAATGTGTGTGTTTGTGTGTGTGTGTGTGTGTGTGTGTGTGTGTGTGTGTGTGTGTGTGTGTGTGTGTGTGTGTGTGTGCACGCACGCGAGTGTGTGTGTGTGTGTGTGTGTGTGTGTGTGTGTGTGTGTGTGTGTGTGTGTGTGTGGGCATGTGCACACACATGTTTATGTGTGTGTGTGTAACACAAGGGCATGTGTGCATTTATTTATTTATTTGAATCTGTTAATTTGGGGAGAAAATTGATCCAGGTGGGCCATTTTCAGCTTCAGTCTGAGGTGTACATTATTCAAAGTTATAAAAACACTGTTAGTCATACATAAGTAATGCAGAAATTATAACAAGGTTATAAAAGCACAAAATATCATGCATAAGTAAAAGTTACAAGGAACATGTATAAAGCTAATAATACTGAGATAATGTCTGAATTTTTACAAAATATACAAATATGTGCAAATGTATATAATTTCAATAGGAATGGGTAGGGCAAGAAGCATGATTGGAATGAAGAAAAAGTGTTGTTTTGAAAAAAGGAAAGAAGGAAAGGAAAATAAAATGGGGGCTATTGTTTTGTGATAACATTTTGAGAAAAAAATAACTAATGTAATTATAGAGTATGGGATACTTACTGTGGGATTCGTAACTTCCGTTATGTTTTCGCAGTGGATGCATATACAGACAACAGCTTCAAGTAAAATGCTTTAATTATTTTTTTTTTTTTCAAAACAAGTTTATTGTTTTAACATATAAGAGAAATATCATAACAATTTTATACAAATAATTAAAAATAGGTATTATTATAATATTCAACAAAACAACTAAAGTATTTACAAAGACATCCACTACAATCAGATCAATTAATTAAACTAAAATACTGTGCTATTGAAATTAGAATTTTTTTAACAAATTTTGTAAATTATCCCATACAATAAAATGTGTTTTTCTAGTTGTTCACATTCTAATTGTGCTAATTTCCATATGACACATTATATTCATAACATTTTTAAATTCATTGAGCGAAGGAGGTGTATCTGAAATCCAATTTCTAGTTATTATTTTCCTAGCCACTGCTAGGATAGACCATAACAAGGGAAGCTTAATCTTTTAACACATTGAGGTACAGGTGTGTTGAATAATATAAGAGACTTAGAAATAATGAAATTATCTGTAAAAGAGCCTGCAAAAATTCATTAATTGACTTCCAGTATTCTTTCAACTTCATACAGTCATAAAACATATGAGCCCAGTCAGCATTAATTTCTACATTACATCTCTTACATAGATTATCTTTATTATTAATTTTATTCATCATCAAAGGTGTATAAAAAGATCTATGTAAAAATTTCCATGTATAAAGTCTCCAGACAATGGAAGATGTAGCTCTATAAGCAGATTCCAATATATATTGTTTATCTTGTTGAGTTGGTGGGTCCCCATTAATAGAGGTGAAATAATTCCAGTATGAATCTACATTGTAAAAAGTTTCTTGTCTGATAATTTTATGTATATATGAAAGTTTACCTTTATCAGAAACTTTATGCTGTAAATTTATTATCAAGTAATCAATCAGTTTTGGAATAGATTCTTTAACTGTTATAGACATTAGATCTATTCTATCAATGAGATGTTGTCTAAAGATCTGAACCTCTAACCAGCAAGTTTCTCTTAGATCAAATTCTTGTTTTAAGAAATCTAGATTTTTAACTTTATTATCAGATATCAGCTGATACCAGTACTTTAGATTATTATCTATAGCTAAATGAGCTCCTTCAGAAGTAGATGACATAAGCATACCCTGAGTATAAATTATAGGGAATACAATAAAATTCCATTCCCTATACTTAGGGTGCATGAATATAAAGTTACGATAACTAATAATAATATTTAATGGGTAACAGACCATATGTTTAGGTGTAATAGGTGAAGTAGAAAATTCCTTTAGCAACCACTACATGGAGTTATTTATAATCATATTTTTATGTGTTAAGGAGATTTTCATGAAGTGCATACTAATTAGCTCCCAATAATCTTTCCATTTTGATACATATGACTGATCTATTAATAAAGTAATAACTTTTATAATAGAAGAGATAATATATAAATTAAAGTCTGGAAAAGAAATACCCCCTTGAGACCAGCTATTAGTATGTTTCTTTAATGCAATCCTAGGTCTATTAGGTGCTCATAAGAAATTTAACATTAGTGTATTCAGTTTCTTGATAGTTATTTTGTAGGTGAAAGTATTATTGATTGTATTAAGTATAAAATCTTGGGGAATATTATCATTTTAATAATTGTAAGTCTCTCCTCCATAGTAAAAACATATTATTCCAGGTATTAAAAAGATTTTGTATATTAAGAAAACAGGTATTATAGTTATTATATATAATAGATTTAATATCTTTAGATAGTATTATACCTAAATAAGTTATCTGACCTGAGTTGGGTACATATTTAGTAAAATCACTAATGAGAGTATTTTTTGTGTATATATAGGTAGTATTTTAGTTTTTCTTCATTGAATATTAAACCAGAAATACTTTTAAAATTCATCATTTTATCAAATAAAGACTGCATAGAAGAATTAGATCCTGCTGATGTAATTAGAACATCATCTGCAAAAGTTGAATTTTTGATGTTGTATTTTCTTCTATTTCAAAACCCTCTATGTCAGTACTGTTTCTAATCAAATTAGCCCAAGGCTCCATTACTAAAGTGAATAATAGTGGAGAAAGTGGACATCCTTGCTTTGTACCTTTAAGAATGGGTATTTTTGTGAAACATATGTTCCTACCTTAATATAAGCCAGCGTTCCTTTGTATAAATGCTCAATTAAATTTACAAATGCATCAGAGAAATTTGTGCATTTCAGTAAGGTAAACAGATAGTCCCAACTTACTGAATCAAATGCTGAACCTATATCAAGACTAATAAGTGTTAAATCTTTCTTTTCCTATTTGCAAAATCAATTAATGTTAAAGTTCTTCTTATATTATCAAAAGTATTTCTATTTACAATGAAGCCCGTCTGATCTATGTCTATAATGCCGGGATAATTGTCTTCAATCTATCAGCAAAAATACTCATAAACATTTTATAATCAACATTAAGTAATGAGATGGGTCGATATGAAGAACATCTAGTTGGATCTTTATTAGGTTTTAAAATTGGTGAAATAAATGTATATTGTCAAGATGGGGGGGGTTATTAACTCAGTTTGGGCCAGAATAAAAACCTTATGTATTAATGACTATGTAGTTTTAGAAAGGATTTTATATATCTCTGGTATAATACCATCATTACCCGGTGCTTTGTTTGATTTAAGCTTATTTATTTGTGTAATAACTTCTGTATATGAAATACTCTTGTCCAATAGTTTAATCTGTTGTTTATTAAGCTTTTTATTCATGTTTGTGGTTATAAACTCCTTTATTTTATCTTTAGGTTCCATGTTAATGTTGTTATGGTTAATCTTGTGAAAGTGATTTCTAAATTCGTCCAGTATTTCTGGTATACTAGAAACATTCTTCTTTTTCCTTAGAGAAAAGATTTCTTTGATATGGTTTTGTTTATTCAATCTTTTTGTTTTATTTTTAAGTCTATGTAAGTATTTGGGACTTATTGAATAAGACAAAAACTTGTATTTCTTTAAAGTTATTTTAACTTTATGAGTTAAAATTTCTTTGTATTTCTCATTTAGTTTGTTTATTTCTTCAATAACTTTCTTGTCCATAATATTTTCTTTATTATTATGCTTATAAGAGTCCAGTTTACTTTGAATATCTAACAATTCCTTATCCCAAGATTTCCTTTTGTTATTATACCATCTGATACTTTGTCCATATAGATATGATTTTAAGGCATCCCAAACATAGACAATGGAGACTTCAGGAGTATTATTTATGTCTAGAAAATGTTGTACTTCTGAAAGTATATATTCTTTATAGTCTTTTAGCTGAGTTAAGTATGCTGGTATCCTTTTGATCTGAACATTATGAGTATTTTTTATTATGAATTCAAAAACAATTGAGTTATGATCAGATATAGGACATGAAATGATTTTGGAATTAATTAAATCTGTTACCATCTGGATAGAAATAAAAACCCTATCTATTTTTGAATGTTTTGTATCTGTTAGAGAAAAAGGTGTATGGTAATGATTTTGACTCTATCTGATTATTAATATCATTCAAATGATAAGAATTAGCAAAATCATTTAAATGTTTTGCATTAGATGTAATTCTTCTTTTCTTTATAGTGGTAGTATCACTTTCATGTAGTATACAATTAAAATCACCAGCTAAAATAATATCCCCTATAGAGAATGATATGATCTTATCAATATGATGTTTCACTGTATTAATACCAATTCCAGGTATCCAATATACATTAATTAAAGTGTAAGTCTTCCCATTAATTTGTATTGTAACCATACAAAACATTCCTTTGTCATCCTGATAAGACTTAATGGTTTTAGGAATGGGCATACTTTTATTCCATAAAATAGCCACTCCTCTTTTTTCTGAGTGTGCTCTGAACTAACCAATACTGTATACTTATTAGTGGCTAGTTTATCAATATCTTTTTCAAGAGATGGGTTTCTTGCAGGAAGACTAGATTGGCCTTGTGTAGATTAATGTATCTTATTAGGCTTGCCCTTTTACACGGATTATTCAATCCATTAATGTTTAAAGAAATTCCTTTTAAAGATGTCATTTGGCATTTTTAAAACTCAAGAATCTTATGATCGAAATAACAAATAACCAGATAAATAATGTTACATCTCCTCTTTTAGGTGTACCTTTAAATATAGCTGTATTTATTAAATCTCTTATGGGATTTTGTATAGGATTCAATTTTGTTTGTAGTGACAATGAGTGTACAAAATATATTGTGGATGTCAAAACTATATACATATAACAATGAACAAGTGAAAATAATGTAAGGATTAAACCTTGCATCCGCCTGGAGTTGAAAACTCCAACTTAGAGCAGTATTTACTACTCAAGTTAACCCCTACCCTAAGCAGCAGTACCTCAGCTACCACCTTATCAATTTAATACTAGTTATATTTAACTGAGGTTAACAGTTTTCAATTCAATTATCTATCAAGACAAAACTACACATTTGGTAAAACAGCATCATATAAACTAAAATAAACTTTTTTTTTTTTTTTTTTAAAAAACTGTTCATACTATTATATAGATCTATGTAATATATAACACTTGTATTCTAATAGCATTCAAATAATCTTAATGTTAGAAATCAAGAGGAGAGAAAATTATGTTCTAACATTCATTTAAATCAAAAACTTTGGCTAATATGATTCAGACATTACATGCATTAAGATGCATCTATTTTCTGTCATGTGAATTCTATCAACAGCTTCCAAAAAATCTTGAATTGTTTGTATATGAGCATTTACTTAAACTCATTATTGTCAATAGAGTAAAATATTGTATTCATAAAAATTATTATAAATCATATTGCATAGTTATGCAGATTCTCAGAAACACCTATTATTACCTAAAAAAAAAAAAAAGCCATCACACACATAAACACAGACACACACACATACATATACACACACACATACACACACCCCCCCCACACACACACACACATACACACACATATATATATATATATATATATATATATATATATATATATATATATATATCTGATCTCACTGAGTTGTGTCTTTGTAGAGCACAATCCTACTTGCTGTCCCTAGAATAAATCTGTCTGCTTTATACAAAATAATGCACAGCAAACACATATTAGTAACCAAATTTTACAATCATGCTAACCTACTGCTTTAAAATATATCACATGACATTTCTTCCAGAATAGAGTTATAAGATTATTTATGCTTGTCAATCAGATGAATTAAATGAGTTCTAGTAAAGTATATGTTTGGGACACAAGTTTTTAACACCGATTATTATGCTACTGTTAAGTAGATTTTCAAAAACATTTAAATAAATGTTTCATTTTCTATGCCTTCTAAAATAAGATATTTACTTGCTACAAGAAACTACATCTAAACTCATCATAACTGACATATTTTATGAATAGAGTATTTTTCCTGAATCTGTGGTGTGTCAGTGTGATAACCTTGTCAATGTTTATACTAACTGCTTTCAGTTTCTCTGTGAAAATTCTGTGAGTGAAGCTTCTGAGGAAACTCATGGACACTATGCATGAGACAGCCCACATCCCAGATTGTCTCCCTTAACATTTTGGCGGGAAACTTATTAAAACTTGTGGCAAACATTCATTTTGTCAATAGAGTAAAATATTGTATTCATAGAAATTATTATAAATCATATTAGATAGTTATGCAGATTCTCAGAAAAAAAAGCCATCACACACACACACACACACACACACACACACACACACACACACACACACACACACACACACACACACATATATATATATATATCTGATCTCACTGAGTTGTGCCTTTGTAGAGCACTGTCCTACTTGCTGTCCCTAGAATAAATCTGTCTGCTTTATACAAAATAATGCACAGCAAACACATATTGGTAACCAGATTTTACAATCATGCTAACCTACTGCTTTAAAATATATCACATGACATTTCTTCCAGAATAGAGTTATAAGATTATTTATGTTTGTCAATCAGATGAATTAAATGAGTTATAGTAAAGTATATGTTTGGAACACAAATTTTTAACACAGATTATTATGCTGCTGTTAAGTAGATTTTCAAAAACATTTAAATAAATGTTTCATTTTTATGCCTTCTAAAATAAGACATTTACTTACTACAAGAAACTACATCATTTAAACTCATTATAACTGACATATTTTATGAACAGAGTATTTTTCCTGAACCTGTGGTGTGTCAGTGTGATAACCTTGTCAATGTTTATACTAACTGCTTTCAGTTTCTCTGTGAGAATTCTGTGATTTGAAGATTCTGAGGTAACTCAAGGACATTGTGCATAAGACAGCCCACATCCCAGATTGTCTCTCTTAACATTTTGGCGGAAACTTATTAAAACTAGTGACAAACATTCATTTAGCAGTGTAAATGCATCTAAACATGACAGAACCTCCACAATGTATTCCACAGATCATCACAGCCTCTATGCAAGTGAAATTAAACTCAAAATTACCAACAAGTAATAAAACTCAGCATTCTTCTCCCAACTCAATTTTCATACAAATCCTATTATTCACTGTGCCCACACAGTCAAAAGCATTTCTATATATTAATAAAGAAAAGAAAAGAGAGTAGAAAGTAAAAGGGAGTGAGGCAGAAATAAAAAATGTAAGAGAAAGCTGTAAGAAGTATATACAATGGAATGTTACTTACTGTTTATATTAATAGAGTTAAAAATAAAACATATTATTCACTCTTATTTAGTTCTGATTATTATTAGTTAAAGCATGACAGATTATTTACAAACAAGCATAAGCAGTATAATCAAGAAAGTATAATTAGAAATAGCATTTGAAGAACTTATAAACTTTTACAAGAAATAAATATGTTATTATTCTATTAATGATATTTTCATTACTGTTCTCTCCTGCCCTCCCCACCCTTTACCCACTACATAATCTAAATAGAATGTCATTGTTTAAACAAAGAAAATAATAAAAGAAGAAGGAAAAAAAGGTAAAGATAAAAAATGTATCAAATTACTAACCTTACTTTTTCAGAAAGAAAAACAAATCGAGTCACAGCCTGCCATTAAATCCTCAGGCATTTTGACTGGTTATGAAACAAAACATTTCTTTGCACATAGAGAATAACTTTGATTAAATCTTTTCCAAAATATTTGTGGCTTTCTGGAAATGCAGGAACTATATTCAAAAGATTAATAATGAACTAAAATAATGAGAGAAAAAAACATATAACAAATCATTTGTTTTTAGTCTCTTCTTCTTCTCTGAAGTCTTCCAGGAAGCTTCAGTTGCCAATCTCTTTAATGAAGAACTAGCCCATTCCATTTCTTCTATTTTATCCAAAATCTTTTTCTTTGACAAACAGTAAAGCAGAGTCTAAATCATCAAGACCTTAGGACCATCAGGAAGGAAGATTTTAAGCTTGGCAGGAAACAGAAGGTATGTTTTAAACTGTGCTTTTTAAGTTCCTTATTAGTGGCAGAAAAACTTTTCTTTTAGCAATTACCATGGAAGAATAGTCATTGTCAAAACGCACAGTTGTCTCATTAAACTTAACAGGAGCTTTAGCCCAAGCAGATTTAAGAACCATCTCTTTATCAAAAGATGATAGAAATCTAACTATAACTGATCTAGGATAGTTTTTGTTAGAGTTAGTATTAGCTATAGATCTATGTGCTCTTCGATACCAAAAGAGAATGCTTCTGGTAAATCTAAAGTTTTAGGGAGCCATGTTGTTAAAAAGAAGTAATATTGTTACCTTCAATATTTTCTGGCAGTCCAAAAATCCTAATGTTATTGCGCCTAGATCTATTTTCCAGGTCATCCAGCTTTGTTTGTAAATGTGTATTTTGTTTCAGCAGAAACTCAATGTTGATTTCCTGTTCTTGTATTTTATTTTCCATGTCATTCACAGCTTCTTCTATGCCTGTCATCTGGATCTTCTGTTGTTGCAGGTCCATATGTAACAAGTCTATTTGTTTTGTAGTTTTTTCTATGAAAGTGTCTATTTTAGTATCCATTTTATCCATCTTAGCAGTAAGTTGCTGGACTATAATTATCAGAGACTGAAGTTCTTTCTTGATGCTGGAGTCTTGAGAATTTGTCTTACTGGAACTCATTTCAGACTGATAAACTGACAGGAAAATTTCCAAAGTAATTTCTGACAGGAATATTATTAAGATTTCCTTTCTTTTTTAGATATAGTTCAAGAACTATATAAAACAAACATATTTAGAAAGAAAATTACTTCAAGAATTAATTTTTAAGTAATTAATTCCTGTCAATGTAATGAAATTGGTGGAGCTGAAGAAATCTGCTGCTATCCTGTGTTCATCCTTGGCCACGCCCCCTGCTTTAATTATTTTTGAAGTTCTTCACAAGTGGATAATAATTACATTTTATTTGGAGGGAATCACAGAAATGTGGAGGAAGGTTAGAGAAGCTAGGGTCTGATGCATAAGGTATGTTTTGGGAAGGGATGCTGTTAGATTGTGAGTGCAGGTTAATAAGGGGAAAGATTCAAGGTTTAGCAGTTTGTATGAGAAAGAGGAACTAATAAGAAAATATATCTTTGCTGAGTGAATAGCTTATTGTAAGGAAATTACAGTAATGTTTTGTTTTGGATCAAGGGTAATACATTTGCAAATACTGTTGTTTTTGGTTTGGAAGGAAAGCATTTTTGTTATGGCTGTATTGGAAGCAATTAAGAGACCATACTCAAGCTGTGCCATGAGAATGTCATTTCCTCTAGCTATTCTGTCTAGGAGAAAGGAAGTGAGATTGTTTTCTTGACCAGAAGAGTAGTGAATTAATCTTTGACTTTGTGACGTTCAGATTTTGGTCGAGCCACATTCCTGGGTATTTGACGTTTGGAGTTGTTTCAGGCAGCATGGCACTGATATATTGAATGGGCCAATGCTACAAAGTCTTTAATCATCAGCTTATTTGTATATCCATAGCCTATTTCCCAATTTTGTACATAATAAACATAGTCCAAAAGGAAGATGCTCCTGTATGCAGCTCTCTGGAATGTCAGTGGTAACCCTTACTATGGCAGACAGGTAAGTCAACACCTTATTTGTTGTTAACTGTTACTTATCTAATATTGTACCCTTTGAAATATGCTTGAACCAGCATTTAATGCTCCAAATTGCCAGTTATTCCCTTAGACTGGATATCATGAAATGCCTTACCAATGTTAATACAGGCAACATGCACTGTCAGCCCTTCATCAAGAGCTGCTGTTAACTCTTCAAAGAATGCCCCAAGATTCAAGATAAGCTCTCCCCTTAACAAACCCATTCTGTTTAATATCCAATGAGAGTATATTCCCTGTGTTATTATGGATAAGATTCATTATGACATTCTCCATGATTTTACATAGAACACTATTAGGCTGATGGACCCAAAATTGTCCCCTCCCCCCCGTTTACTGGTACTACTGCAACTTGTCACTATAAGTCACATATGTGTGCGCATGCTGTCTGAGAGAGGTTTAGTCAGGTCTTCCTTGATTCTATATAGCAATCCACTGGTTATGTTGGTCCCAAAGAACTTGAATTTTATTTATTAAGTTAGTTTTTTAACTGTGTCAGCAATTACTGTGCCTCAGTTTTATAGCATCATTTCCCTTTGTCACTGTAGAACTCTTGTCCTGTTGCTGGAAGGTTACTTAATCATTGATTGATAGCATGCTACATTTATAATTTTTCCATTTGAGCTTTCTGATGCAATTAAACATATTGTCTTCTTCTTCTTCTTTCGGCTGCTCCCGTTAGGGGTCTCCACAGCAGATCAATTGTTTCCATTTCTTTCTGTCCTCTGCATCTTGATCTGTCACACCAACCACCTGCATGTCCTCTCTCACCACATCCATAAACCTTATCTTAGGCCTCCCTCTTTTCCTGTTACCTGGCAGCTTCATCCTTAGCATCTTTTTCCCAATATATTCTGCATCCCTCCTCAGCACATGTCCAAACCAATGCAATCTTGCCTCTCTGGCTTTGTCTCCAAACCTTCCAACCTGGGCTACCTCTAATATACTTATTCCTAATCCTGTCCATCCTCATCACACCCAGTGCAAATCTTAGCATCTTCAATTCTGCCATGTCAAGCTGTAACTTCTGCCTTTTTGTCACTGCCACTGTCTCCAATCCATATAACATAGCTGGTCTCACTACCCTCTTGTAGACCTTCCCTTTCACTCTTACTGGTACTTGTATGTCACAAATCACTCCTGACACTCTTCTCCACCCACTCCATCCTGCCTGTACTCTCTTCTTTACCTCTCTTCCACACTCACCATTACTCTGAACTGTTGATCCCAAGTACTTAAACTCATCCACCTTCGCCACCTCTACTCTGCATCCTCACCATTCCTCTATCCTCCCTCTCATTCACACACATATATTCTGTCTTAGTCCTGCTGACCTTCATTCCTCTTCTCTCTAGAGCATATCTCCACCTCTCCAGGGTCTCCTCCACCTGTTCCCTACTCTCACTACATATCACAATGTCATCTGCAAACATCATAGTCCACGGGGACTCCTGTCTGATCTCATCTGTCAACCTGTCCATCACCATTGCAAATAAGAAAAGGCTCAGAGCTGATCCTTGATGTAATCCCACCTCCACCTTAAATGCATCTACCACTCCCACCGCAGACCTCACCGCTGTCACACTACCCTCGTACATATCCTGTGCCACTCTTACATACTTCTCTGACATTCCCGACTTCCTCATACAATACCACAACTCCTCTCTAGGCACCCTGTCATATGCTTTCTCTAAATCCACAAAGACATAATGCAACTCCTTCTGACCTTCTCTGTATTTCTCCATCAACACCCTCAGAGCAAACATCACATCTATAGTGCTCTTTCCTGGCATAAAACCATACTGCTGATCACTAATCATCACCTCCCTTCTTAACCTAGCTTCCACTACTCTTTCCCATAACTTCATGCTGTGAATGATCAGTTGAATCCCTCTGTAGTTACTACAGCTCTGCACATCACCCTTATTCTTAAAAATCGGTACCAAAACACTTTTTCTCAATTCCTCAGGCATCCTCTCACTTTCCAAGATTTCATTAAACAATCTAGTTAAAAACTCCACTGCCATTTCACCTAAATACCTCCATGCTTCCACAGGTATGTCATCTGGACCAACAGCCTTTCCGTTCTTCATCCTCTTCAGAGCTATCCTTACTTCCTCCTTGCTAATCCACTGCACTTCATGATTCACTATCTGCACATCATCCAACCTTCTCTCCCTCTCATTCTCTTCATTCATCAACCCCTCAAAGTACTCATTCCATCTGCTCAACACACTCTCCTCGCTTGTGAGTATGTTTCCCTCATTATCCTTTATCATCCTTACCTGCTGCACATCTTTACTAGCTCGGTCCCTCTGTCTAGCCAATTGGTACAGGTCCTTTTCTCCCTCCTTAGTGTCCAACCTTTTATACAACTTTTCATATGCCTTATCCTTAGCCTTCACCATCTCTCTCTTTGCCATGCACTTCATCTCCTTATACTCTTGTCTACTTTCTTCATCTCTTTGACAATCCCACTTCTTCTTCGCCAACCCTGTTCTCTGTATACTCTCCTGTACTTCTTCATTCCACCACCAGGTTGTCCTCCTTCCTCTTTCCAGATGTCACACCAAGCACCTTTCTAGCCATCTCTCTTACTAGCTCTGCTGTAGTTACCCAGCTATTTGGTAACTCTTCACTGCCACCCAGTGCCTGTCTTAACTCTTCCCTGAACATCACCTCACAATTACCCTTTTTCAATTTCGACCATTTAATCCTTGGTGCTGCCCTCACACTCATCCTCCTCTTCTTGATCACCAGTGTCATCCTACAAACCACCATCCTATGCTGCCTAACTACACTTTCCCCTGCCACCACTTTACAGTCTCCAATCTCCTTCAGACTGGTCGTACTACATAAGATATAATCCACCTGTGTGCATCTTCCTCCACTCTTGTATGTCACCCTACGCTCCTCCCTCTTGTTAAAATACATATCCATCACAGCCATGTCCATCCTTTTTGCAAAATCCACTACCATCTGACCTTCTGCATTCCTTTGCTTAACACCATACCTACCCATCACTTCCTCATCCCCTCTATTCCCTTCACCAACATGCCCATTGAAATCTGCTCCAATCACCAGTCTCTCACCCTTGGGTACAGTCATCAGCACTACATCCAACTCACTCCAAAATTTTTCTTTCTCATCCATCGCACACCCAACTTGTGGAGCATATGCACTAAAAACATTCATCATTACACCATCAATTTCCAGCTTCATAAACATCACTCTATCTGACACTCTTTTCACCTCCAAAACACTCTTAGCATACTGTTCCTTCAGGATAATGCCTACGTCATTTCTCCTCCCATCCACACCATGATAAAACAATTTTAAACTGCCTCCGATACACTTAGCCTTGCTCCCCTTCCATCTGGTCTCTTGAACACACAATATACCAACCTTCCTTCGGTCCATCATATCAGCTAGCTCTCTCCCTATAACAGTCATACTGCCAACATTCAAAGTTCCGACCCTCACTATCACAGTCCTAGCCTTTACCTGCCTTCGGGCATGCCTTCCCCCTCTTCTCCTCCTTCGGCCAACAGTAGCCCAATTTCCGCCAGCACCCTGTTGGCCAACAGTACTGGTGGCAGTCATTGTTAACCCAGGCCTCGACCGATCCGGTATGTATTTCTGCACTGTTGTCTGCATGTATGATTTGGCAAAATTTTACGGCGGATGCCCTTCCTGACGCAACCCTCCCCATTTATCCGGGCTTGGGACCAGCACAAAGAAATGCACTGGCTTCTGCATCCCCAGTGGCTGGGTTCAATTAAACATATTGTACTAATACTTAAATCCTTTAAGTCTGAGGTATGATTGAAGCTAGATTTGAGATATTTCATAAGAAAGGCAACTAGCTTTCGTACTTTATTTAATTTAAACCTGTTTTTCATGACTTGGGCAATTTTTGAAATGTAAGATATCTCATTTTTCCTACTGTTCATCTTATTAAGGTTGTGATTCCACTATTTTTTTTGTTGAATTTGCCCATTTATTTTTCTCACCAGTATGCCTTCATTAATGCTAACTTAATAATATAGAATTCATTGGCAATATCCTCGGCAGGCTTATTTAGTTTATCTATTTTCATAGGTATGTCATTTACTTAATTATGGCTTCCATTTGTAAAGTCTAAGAAGGGTGGTGTATTTATGAATGAGTTTCATACCACTTAACCACTTAGACTGAGAAAACTGGACAAAGGCAAAAATAATGGGGAAGGGACAAAGACCCAAAAATAGGGCCAGCTTTAAAATATTGCTCTTATAAGCTTACAAAGTTGCTAGAATAATAGTGTTTCTATTGGCGTACATTTTTCTGAAGGATATGAAGTTGGAAATTCAAATGTCTGTCATTAATTAATTATGTTAATCCTCAGTGATTTTCTAGAAAACCACAAATTTTATCAGGAAAAGATTGAGCAATCTGGACATTCTGCAGTAATCTGGACATTTGAGAGGTATGATGAGTTTGATATTACTTTTACAATAAAGATGGTATTATTACCTGTATCAGATATGGAAGGTATAACAATGGATATAAGGCAGAAACATCCTGGGTTTTTAGCAAGATATGTGACATAGGGACATCCCTAACTGGAATTCACATTGTCATTTCTAAGTTGGTTTGGTTAACATACTCAGTTAATAATTGCGCATATTTATTTATAGAAGAACTCACCAAACCAGTTTTTGGATAGCTGAAATCCTCCATAAGAATAGTACTTTTGCATCCAGAAGCTTAGTCAGGAAAATCTCATTCTCTGTAAGGTTCATAGTGTACAATGTTATATTCTGTACCACAAATATTAATTATAGTATAAGTGATTCATAGTCCTGAGCTCATTTCTTGGCTTCTGACTGTTATGTTTTTTTAAAAGACTGAGTCACCGCCACCAGAGCCATCAAATCTACAACAATAATAAAAGGTACACCCTGGAATTTGAGATAACAATCCAATCAAGGTACATAGTTTAGAGATACTGGCTAATCTAAAAATATAATCATCTGATTCCCATAAATATACTATCTTCTGTGACTTGTACATCACCTCTATCACCTCTGTTGGATATGTAACTAAATGAATGTGAAACTTATACAAATACAATTAATGATATATATTTCTGGAATACTAGTTCTAAACAAAAGTGATGCTTGAATTACCATTCAGTCTGCACTGCAAAGAGGTATTCAGTTGTAGTTCATGCACTAAACTTCACTGAACTCACTTATTCAACTGACTCTTTGTATCTACTGTTTCAACTACCTCAGAGCTACTGTGTCGCAATTATTTTAAATAAAATGGTATATATATCTATATATATATATCTAGTACAAAACAAATGGTTAGCTTATGATACCACAGAAGGATGCAGCATGTGTTAAATGCTCACTTCAAAGTAAATGCCACGTAATTGTTTTTTGCTTGCATTTTTTATATATAGTGGACTCCACCATATCTAACTTATATTGGAAACCTGTTATATTACTTACATCTTGTATCACAATTTATAGTGAAAACTCTGATACCATTTTTGATATATTGTATTATCTATTTTTTTGCTTTTGCCATTTTGTATCAGGTTAAAAATGCACCTTGGACTACTCCACCCAAACATTTAAGAAAGCTAAGTAAAACAAAAATGCAAACATGCATTTTGAACAGCAAGAGATGTAAGACTATATGTTGTCAGACCAAGACTCTTCACTCCTAGGTTTGAGTCTTACAACCTCCGCTTATCTAATGTGTGATTCTGGACAAGCCATTTAACCAGGTATTGCTCTTAAGATGCCCCTGGAAAAGGGCTATGTTTCTATTAAGCTTTATCAGTTAAGAAATGTATTTTTCCAGTAATGACACAGATAACTGCATTATTCATGCAGAGAAAATCTAAATTGCCTATTTTATTATGAAGCATTCTGGCATTTGACGAATCTCCCTACACCTCTGATTTGTTTTTTTTATCTTGAGCATTTTGCATCTCTTTTTGTCTGGTAATTTGAGGTCTAAAAAGGCACTATTGGGTTAGAAGATTTCCTGCTCAGTAGTTGTACTCCCAGGAAAACAGGTGAATCCCATTAGAAGTGAAGCATTCTGGCTGGTTGTACATTTCATTCCAGAATGATGAACTCTGAATCCCTTGCCTAAGACACCATGCTCTTAGCTACTGATTAAATACCAACATTTTGTCATAATACTTTGGTGCCATGCAGGCATTAAGCATATATGTTTACCATGCTTGCAAGGATGTTCGATAATCCCGCTATATCTTATTGCATATCCAAGAACACCTCTATAATAAACAGACATCTGTGCAGTAGATATAGTTATTTTAAGCTAACTTTTCAAGTCATATGACTACATTTGTGGAAAAAATACAGTTTTGACAATACAGTCTTTAAATTTGCTCAGTATATGTGGAATTAATGCTAATAACATCTAATATCAATACTTAATCAGGTGTACCCAGATATATAGGCTGTTCTGGAACATGTGATCAATTTAGTGCATGAATGTACTCTAAGTAACTGATTTAAAATTGTCTGGAACATAAATACTTTCCGTAATTCCTTTTAACATGCATATTTCCTCTTTGAATAAAATTCTGTACGTAACTAGCACTTTGTCTAGATCCTGACTTTCAGCATGTATGCGTTTTATTTATCATTTAACTGGATTTTGTTGAGTGAAAATCTACCAAGCAACTCTGAGATAGCAACTGTTAATTGTTGTCATAGAAATGTGCCACTTTCATTTCTTTTAAGCAGCTCACATTCTTTTCAATGTTAACCTGTTGAAGTTTTCAGTAAAATATCATTTGTTTGCAAAACCTCTTCTACCTGCACACACACGCACACACACACACACACACACACACACACACACACACACACACACACACACACACACACACACACACACACACACTCAAAATTCACAGCTTTCTCTTCATTCTCCTATCTCCTAGATTTGTTTGTATTTGTAGATTCAAGCTTTGCACTAGTGCAAAGGAACAGTTTGTTATGGACACTTGGCACTTTACTCCTCTGCAATAACACTGAAAATGGACTTGTAATCCAGTTGGACTCTCCCGGTCATCACTTTCCTTTTATTACATTAATGACATCACTGACCACATTTTTTTATTTTATTTTTTTCAGGCTCTTCTTCCAAGTTTTTTTCTTGCTTAAGCTTACATTGAGAAGATGTCTGCTCTTCAGTGAGGTACCTATAGCTTTGCTTTATTCCTACTTTTGTGACCACATATTTTACAATTTTGATACAGTATTCTTCTGCATGTCATTGTCAGATATCTTCCATGGACAATATATTTAACTTGCTTCTTCTAATGATAAAGCAATATTTAAGGCATTTTCATTTGTTCAAGCTGAAGATCATAGAATGAACAGGTCAAATAGGCAAAGTCACCACAAATCAAATATTAAAAGACATCTTGAAAAGCTATGTTAAAGAAACTTCTTAAAACTGCTTAGTACTGGAAATTCCCTTAGCTACCGTGGCAGTAGATTTCAAACATACAGTCACTTTTAGGAAAGAGAATTACTGGTGGAGGGCACCAGACACACTCATAGTAACACTAACAACTTCATGTTGTCAGGGCACAAAAAAGTAAATGGTTGATACTATACTAGTGACTCCCAAAGACAGGTATAACTCAAGTCCTGTAGGGCCATGTAACCATGGCCCAAATCATATAGATCATGTGAGATCTAACCGGCAGCCTCTGAAGACTAAAGACAGACAGTATAATTTTGTGGTGTTGGTAGACACCTGTAAATAGCTGGGTTGCAGACCTCTGCATCAGTTAAAGTCAATTAGGTTCAGAGTCTGGTAGTTCCAAGTACAGGGAATTACTATAGTACAAATGAATGGAACCCAGTGGATGCACAACCTCTGGGAGATCCTGAGATGGGATAAATGTTTTTAACGGTACTATTTCTAAGAAAGAAACATGAAAACTTACAGTTGACTCCTGGTTCTTAAGCGTCACCCAGCCTTCAGTTCCAAACCCTAACAGATATACATTTGACAGACACACTTCAGGCTGTCACCACTATAGTTAATACTAGAGTACAAAATTAGAGCATGGGAATCTTAAATAATGTTGTGAAAAGCCATGACAACTCTCTTGAAAGTACTGAACTTTACTTGAGTACAAATTGTGGATGCATTCCAAATCTTTTTCAAGTTAGATTACAACAGACATAGCTTACTGAGGGGGGAAAAGTTAGAACTGCATGTCATGAAGATAGTAACTGCAAAGCACACCCATACCCTGAATAATATCTCCCAGAGGAGTAACATATAAAGAGAACAGCAAAGGACCCACAATAAAACTTTGTGGAATGCCACAAGTAAGGTAGAATAAGAGTTGACACCTTAGAATGCCATCTGTAATTCACCAGACAGGTAGGAAGCAAATTAGTTCAGGTACATACGTGTAATGTTGACGTACTGCTGTAAATATTGCAAGAGGATTCCATTGTTAGACTGATTTCTAAAAATGTTCATTTGTATCCATGTCCCATTATAATCTAGCTCAACCTTTTCTGTATTACCTCTTCATAATTACAGACTCAGTTTCATTTTTTTCATAATTCAGCCATTCACCAAGTCCTGGGTTCAGAATGTTTTCTTGCATGAAACTTAAATTTGTGTTTCTGCAGTGTTTCAGTGAGTTTAGAACTAAAATGAGTTTTTTAGAAGCTTGACACTTGCATGTAATTTTTAAGAGTCAGGTGATATTTCCTTGAACTATATATTTCAGCTTCACAAGCACAGATCAGCAGGGCCCTTTGTCTGCCTTCATTTTTAATCTCACTTGCAAATAACTAGTGTTACATATTCCTGCCAGGACTGGATTTCCACATTAATACTGTAAAAGTACCATAACGTCAAGCTGCCTATAGTTTTAATTTTCTTCTTTTACTTCCTCCTCACTAGGTTGATGTAAGTGCTGAAATTCTTTAGATCTTGTGGACTTTATCTCCAAAATAAAGGGGTTGCAACATGGAATCTTTTTCTTTCAGCTTTTCCCAGTTAGGGGTCACCACAGCAGATCACCTGTCCGCTCATGATTGGCAGTGGAGTTTTACAGTGTTGAGTTGCCAGCCCAGCACCCAACCTTCCACGGAAGGCACACATACTCACACCTAGGGCCATTTTAGAGTATCCAATCCACCTACAGGATGTCTTTGGGATGTGGGAGAAACCGGTGCACCAGAGGAAACCCACACAACCACAGGGAGGACATGCAGACTCCGCACACAAGGCACACCAGCCGAGGATTGAACCGGAGAACCTCTTGCTATGAGGCGGCAATGCTAACCACTGCACCACCATGACCGCCTGGGCTGCAACTTGGAATAAAAAGTCTAAACACCTTAAATGATCTAATTGCTTTTTAATAATTAGTATTTACACTAGCTACAGCGATAGGAAATGGTGGACTAATTGTACCACTTTCAAAAAGGTTGGACTCACTACTAATTACTTGCCCTTCACAGAGTCCTAAAATATAGTACGCCAGATAGAATTAACCACTGAATTCACGATGTATTGTGTATAGTTTTCTAAAACAAGTTCTCTCATTGCAGAAGTGGAAAGATTGTTGGGTCCTTCTTACAGGTGCAGTCACCATGAGAAATTATAATTGCATATTGAATTTATTTATGATCATCTTGTAGTAGTCTGTTGATGGACTCATGTCAGTGTAATACTCATGCTCTTCACTTTGAAAAGCTGAACTTGTAAGATCTAAATGCATCAGTACCTAATAAGATAATTAAATGTATATGGCAATCTAGTTCCACTAAATCAGTAGCATAGCACCTTCCTAAGGTCATTGATGACTTTAATTTGCCATACATGCTAGTGAAATGAACCCCTGGTGAAATGCAGTGTTAAAATGATTACATAAACTTTGCAGCATCATGAGAAATTTTGTTCACCTATTTAATTACATTCAATTATATTTCCTCATCTATTCTTTAAGCATCTATAAGTGACAGTATGAAGCACACAACAATGGTAATGTAGTTAAAGTTGAGATTGTCTCTCATATCTGTAGCACAACAACTGCCCAAACCCATTCTGTTGTATTTTGTATTTTGTTTTGTCCAGTTTAATGGGTATAGCTATAGTCACAGATGAAACCAACATGTCTTTCTTATATGCTGTGGACAGAAATAGATGTTCAAAGGCTGTATGGTATTCATATTGCACACACTCATTATATGTTTAGTGCAACCACAGGCCAGCAGTGATTAAAAAACTCCTATTGACTTTATTATCATTGAGTGGTGGAGGTGAGAGGTGAACATCAGTGACAATGAAATACATGCAAACACGGGGAGCTCAAGATGGCTGCTGTCCTGTAGGTGGTGCTGAAGCGCAGAGGAGCATCCTACCTTAATTGTTTTTTCTAAATATATGTGAGAAAAATTAATCTACTACTAATTTTACCCAAATCCGATAGTATATCTGCTACTTCACGTACCTGAGGGAAGATATTCATCAAAGGTCAGCAGATTTATGAGATTGCAGCAGATTGGAAGCGGAGTGTAATGTGCAGACTCTGTCCTGACAGTTCCTAGGCCGGATTGGATCTACATCACAACACAGAATAAGTTTTATTGGGATATACCATAAGACGACAAATAAGACGACAAATAAAATGTCACACGACGTGGAATCTATGGAAAGCCAAGTTACCAAAACAAAATTTTCTGCATTAACTTCACCCGAAAAAGATACTACTTCTAAAAGAGCCAGAACAAATAAACTTCAGAAGACTAACAAGATCACAACCACACATAGAAATAAATCAGAAGCATCCAACTTAGAGGATCTTAAAACAGCACTTCAGCCTATTCATGAGGCTATACAAAATCTTTCCACCCAGATAAGTACAGTGGGATCTTCAATAGACAAAATCCTTACAAGGATGGAAAAAATAGAATCTAAAATTATGGATCAGGACATTAAAATAGAAAGCATACAAAAATCATCTGAGTCCAACACAACTTCCATTCAGGATCTACAAAGTAAAATCCTAGATCTTGAAGCTAGACCCAGGCGTAACAACATTGTCATAAGAGGCATCCCGGAGAGTATTGAACAAAGCAAACGTGTGGACACTATAACTACAATATTTGCTCTCTTCTTAGGAAGCGACCTGGAAGCTAATCAAATCACTATCGAAAGAGCACACAGGGCTCTTAGACCATCTTCATTGTTAAATAAGCCAAGAAATATCTATGCTAGAATTTTAAACTTTCAACATGTGAATAAGCTCTTATTTGCTGCCAAATCCAAAAAAGCTGTTGAGTGGAATGGGCTGAAAATAAGCATTTCTCAAGACTTGCCACTTCAAATTAAACTAGAAAGACAGAAACTAGCCCCTTTTTGCATTTTTTTAATCAACAAACAAATCAAATTCCACATGAAATATCCCAACACTCTTCATTTTACATAACAAGGAAACAAGTTTTCAACTAATAATAATAAAGAAGCAGCATCAATATTCCTCAAAATATTTAAAACAAACCCAGAGAATACCATCTTAAAGGCTTGAACAGCAGTATCAAATAATTTCTAACTACTCAGCACAATTTACATGAGGTATGTGCTTCAAAATACCTGCTTTGTGATTTCCTTGCATACCTGCGATATTTTCGTCTTTTTTTTTCCATTTTTGGGCTGGCTTGGTTGCCTCTGCATGACACAGGTGCTAGATTTCAAGGCCTGATTCCCTCGTGGCCAACTATTGCGTTTGTAAACTACAATTTCCATAATTTCAGAGCAGTAAGCTAACTTCTACGTGCGTGATGACTGGAATTCCCTTGGTGCTTTGCTCTCTTAAACACATAGCTGCTCCTAATACAGGAACTTGCTCTATGAACGGATCGATGGCTAATTCAAGGACAGTATACCTGAAGAGAAGAAAAGAAACCTATCAGGTCGGATGAGAAGGCATTTGCGTACATTCAAGTAATCCTTGAACAGGAGGACTTACTCCACGCTTCTTTTGTTTCTTTTTCACCTGCAACAACTTGAATGGAAGGCAGTTTCCTTGCAACTACGTGGATTCCATAAAGATGCACTAGCTGCTCTGCTTTGGATGTACTTTGTGAGAATACAGGCTGCAAGGTACTGTCAATACAACGCTGCAGCATTATAATTAAAATTATGCCAAACTAACAGCAACATAAGCAAAAAGGTTAAGCTAATATTTGTTGTACTGCTACCTGGGATTTTTTTTTTTTTTTTAGACTATACTAATACTGGATAACTTCCAGCTGGAAGATGTAGTGGTCTACATATAATTCATGTTCATAAATTGCTGACTGAAATGTTATTGTTTTATAGTTGAGTGGTAAATTACATAGATCTCTTCTTAATGTGGTTAACATTACTATATATGTACATGGAGAATTCTCACAACACATTCATTTTGTGTTTGATCTGTGGTTCAGAATTAAGTAAGGATAGTTTAGTTTTGGATGCTCTATAGTGATAGACGTTTAGGTTTAGGATGTTGTTTATTTTGTATATTTAGCTTATTAAATCTTAAAAAAATTTGTCATCTTTTCAGTTTAACAACTACGTTTCAAAAGGTTGAATGTATCCCACACTCTTCTAGAATGGGTGAGTTAGTGGTTAGGCACAGGGTCAAATCTAGAAGAGTTTCTCATCTATATCTGATTATTACATGTTTTATATGGAATCCTTCTATACTGAATGTATGTATTAACACATACATCAACCATAATTTAAGTTGTCATTTCTTAACCACAATATGTGGACGCTAGCTTCATGGAATGTTAAGGGGTTGCAAACAGATAATAAGAGAAAACTGTTTATGCATCTACTCTTTAAAACTAAACTGGACTTTATTTTCATACAGGAAACCCACTTAGTAAATGAACAATGGAATTTCACTGGTAAAAAAAAAAAATGGGTTAAAACTGTCATAGCGGCAGGAAATAAAACTAATAAAGCGGGAGTTGCCATCATCATTAAAAATTCCTTCCAGCATGACATTTTAAACCAAGACTCAGACCCAGAAGGTAGATGGTGCTACTTTGTGACTAAAGTTAATAATCTAGATAAACCAATTTTAATGATAAACATTTATGCACTGTGTACCTCACAACAACATTTTTTGATGGTTATTTATAATCTACTTAGGTCCTTCCCTAATCACTATTATATCTTAGGAGGTGATTGGAATTCTATTCAGGATCCAAAAACAGATAGAACCAACACCAACTCTAAATATAATACACAAGCCACTACAGCACTTTTTGAAATAAAAAATTACTTTGGTTTATCTGATCCCTATTCTAATTTTTTTCACATACAGGCACTAAAGGGTTTACATTCTTCTCTCAATGTTACAAGAGTTGGTCCAGACTGGATTTCTTCTTAATATCTGATATTCTCCTACGTTATGTTCTTTCATTCCATACAGAACCTAGGTATTTATCAGACCATTCTAGAATTACTCTAGTTATGGACTGGGAACATAACAATTCTCCAAAAAATTCTTCAATTTGGTGGCACCTGAACCTCAATCTACTTAATAAAAATGATATTAAACAAGAAATTGACATTTTACTGGACAAATGCATCCTTTCCATTATAGAGGATAATATGCCGACTAACATAATATGGGCTACCACAAAAACTTTAATTAGAGGGATGTTAATCAATAAATCTGCATTTCATAGGAAAACTACTATTAAAAAAGAAAATAGTATCAAGGAAGAAATTTCTAAACTTGAGTTAGAACTTCAACAGAAATACTCACCGGATTTAGAAAATACCATAGCCCAATTACAAGGAAACTTATTATTCCTCCAAGCAGAGAACCTGACGTATCACGAGATCAAAAACATAGCAAATTACTCGCAATGGGCTCAACTCCCCTCCAGATTTTTAGCAAGATTACTTAACCATCACAACCCTGTCCCAAATATCTCAGAAATTAATTTTCAAAACAATAAATACAACGATACACAAGACATAATTAAGATCTTTGAAGAAATATATGAAGATGTGTATAACCCTACTCCTGCCGCATATAACGAACAGGAATTACACTCATCCCTCAAACAATTAATATTTCCTAAAATTAATGAACAGCAACAGGATCTTCTGTCAGCTGAGATTACGCAACCGGAAATTTTTACAGCCATTAACAATTTGAAATGTAATAAGGCACCGAGTCCAGATGGTTTCTCAGCTGAATTTTACAAATGTTTCATCTCCAAAATCTCAACTATTCTATACCACCTTTTCACTTACATTATACGTTTTGGCATCACTGACTTGCATTTGAATGCATCTAGAACCATCCTATTACCCAAACCGAATACGGATATGACTAATCCCCACAACTATAGGCCCATCTCTATTATTAATCTAGAGATGAGAATTCTGGCGAATATATTAGTTACTAGACTTAAATCTGTTATTACAAAAATTATATCTCCAGAACAATCAGGGTTCATTAATAATAGACAAACAATAGACCAAACTCTCAATCTTGATGCTATGATTTCTTTATCTCTAGTAAATCATACTCCCTTATATACATTAGCTACTGATGCGTCTAAAGCATTTGACCGAATTAACAAGCAATTCCTGGCATCTATTTTGTCAAAATTTAATATTCCTACACAATTTATCCATTACATTAATATTCTTCATATGAGGGTTTATACCACTTTACAAATAAATAAATATAGCTCAAAGAAACTAGAAATTAATAACGGGATAAGACAGGGTTGTCCGTTATCACCCTTTTTATTTAATATATTTATTGAACCATTGTTTTTGCTAATAAAACAAAAAAACTTTCACAATATCCCTGTTTCATATAATACAGAAATTGTTTTTTTCGCATATGCAGATGACTTGAATATATATTATTCCCTCCCTAGTTCAGATTTGAATAAGATAACAAAATCAATAGAGATCTTCTCAAGATTCTCGAATTATAAGATGAATACAGATAAATCAATAATCTTTCTCTTAAATTACTATTCACAATACCCTACTCTTTTTACCCCACAAACTATCAAAATTAAAAACTATTTACACTATCTTAGAATTTCATTTTACAAGGACACATATAAATTTCATCAGGAAAAAGGTGGTAAGGTTTGGTTAAATATACAAAAAGATTTAGATAGATGGGCTCAACTTAAGCTCCCCTTTTTATCCAAGGTGGCCATTATTAAAATGAATGTTCTCCCGAGACTACTTTATACATTTAGCACATCTAATACAATGATACACAATAAATTCTTCAAGAATACCCAAACAACATTATCAAAATTTTTATGGTTCCCAAAAACCCATCAGGATAAGCTACCAATAACTTATCTATCCCAAGGATAAAGGTGGAATGGGACTCCCAGATCTCAGATTATATTATGAAATCAACAAATGTAGTAGAATAATCAATATTGCAGATTATACTAAGGATTCCGCTAAATGCTACCCATTATGGGTGAAATTATATTACAACTATATTAAAGCATTGCACTTCAATCCCAAGGCACTCCCATTCTTAGACAAAAACTCTAGGAGAGAGTTTAAACTACAAAACGATATAAAGGAACAAATTACAATCATACAAAAACTTTTTGATTCCTTGAACTTAACTTCTGCATTCATGACACTTCAACCAATACATCTCAACCCCAACATTAAATTGAATAACAAGTTGATCGATTTGAATCCCTACCCTATGCTGAAGGACAAAGTGGTATTAGACTTTTTTCCATTTAAAGATGACTCAAGTAAGTAACATGAGGAATACACTGAAACTATCACCTAAGTATACAACTATTTTAAGACAATTAAAAGAGGTATGTTGCAAATTTTGGGACGGCATTAATATTTCAGACTCAGATATAGCTACTTGTAAAACATTATGGGATCTGTTCAAACGTAAAAAAAAATGATATTGAATGTATATAAAATCATTCTTTCTATTAAATGCAACAGAGAAGCTGTCCATTCTAGCTACTGGACAAAACAGGACTCCACCATTACATCCAACAAAATTGCACAGGCTATTCAAAAATTCTCCAAATTTATTCCCCTTCAGAAGTTTAGATACACACAACTTATGATTCTAAACAATGCTTACTTTACACCTCAGATTCTGAATAAGTTATATCATGATACGCCAATTTACTGCCAATTTTGCCCCATGCAGGAAGTAGATATTATACACGTATTTTGGAGCTGTAAATGCGCATACAAGCTTTGGTGTGCCTTAAGGGTCAGATTAGAAAAAATGGGGTATGGAAAAATAACTTTATCATGGAAATTTTCTCTTTTACATATTCCCCCAACAGGTTTTAGAAAAGAACATACACATCTTTTTATAAAAAATTTTATGTTAATAAAATATTACATTACCTTGAATTGGAAAAGCAGAGCCACGCTATCATGGGAAGGCTTTAAGCAAGTAGCTAGAAAGCAAGTATTAGCGCACAAATATATATGGTACTCCATGAAGCGACAACCCCTACAGAAGGATTCTTGGAAAATTTTATTAGATGTTATTCTGACATGAGGTTAACAAAAAAAAAAAATATCAACTTGGTTCGACAGGATGTAGATGAGATTTGTATATAGTTGACTTTTAATGTAAAATCTGTATGTATGTTTATGATCCTTTGATGTTTTTGTTTATATGCATTGTTAAAAAAATTGTTAATAAAGAGAATTTAAAAAAAAAAAAAAAGAAATACATGCAAACACATCTCATTTCTCCATCATTTAAATTAAGCGACTATTAGTATAACCCCTTCTATTGTTATTAGGACACATTGTGACATTTCAATGTGAGGGTTAAAAATGGTTCAGGCACCTAGGCAGCAAAACATTTCCCTGTGGTACATTTGACTGGGAACACATGGCTGATGTGTCATTCAGCTGCAGAGAAATATGGCTGTTTGCAAATTCCCTATGGGCAAAGAGAAGCACATATTGTCATGCTCACAGCTTTAATAATCAAATGCATGGTGGCAGAAGATGTAATGAGTGTTGTGCTCAGTGTACAGTACATACTTATGTAACTACAAGATGTAGAAGTGTGCTGCAGCATGGAGGAAATCTTGCAGTCTACTGTAGTCACATTTATGCTCTATTATGAGTTTTATGTAATGTTCCCTAGACTGTGTGAAGGGGGTAGTGGTCCACAAACTCCAATTATAAAAGCACTGCCCATTGTGCACTGCATTTTTACTGCTACTGACATCCCCTCCGGCCAGCCTGCTGCTGATGCCTGCCATATTACCTGCTGTCTCATGTTCCCATGGGGACCATGGACAATGTTTTCCCCCTGTGAATTTGTTTTTTGAAGTTGTGGGCATGGCAACATATTCTTCTTTTTGCCCACAGGGAATTTGCAAACAGCCATATTTCCCTGCAGCTGAATGTCACTTCAGTCATGTGTGCCCAGTCAAATGTACCACAGGGAAATGTATCACTGCCTAGGTGCCTGTACCTGGTCAAAAATATTGGTTACAAAGTCCTATCCTAGAGCACTGCACAAACATCTTAACTAAAAGTAATCTTCAACATTATTTTATGTGGGATGTGTTAACTGCTGTGCACTTTTTATTCTGTAGAAGTTATTAAAGTCACAACTGTTCCATGCTTCCCTGAAAGAGTGGTATGATTAACAATAGTGACATTTAGAGGAAACTTGCATAGCAGCTTATAATCTTCATAGAAGGCACACTTCTGGAGGCTTCCAATGGACTATTACAGGCCAGTGACAAAAAAACTTTAGTTAACATTCATTAATTAAACCAGAAAGCTGCATTTTGTTGTCAGTATGGTGCAGAGTACTTTACCAAACATTTAATTCTTCTGTTTCCACTGTACATGGATTGGGAGGGGGGCATAATGGTTAAGGTGTTTGCCTTAAAAACACAAGGTGCAGGGTTTGAGCCTCCCAAGGGACAATTGGCTAGGCTTAAAATGGCTCGCAAGGGCAGTTAGCTTAGTACTAACCTATGAACATTCACTTATATAATAAGGTATACATTCTGCCATCATTGGGCTTAAAAGTAACTAGAAATAGCTCTGCATCTCTTTGATATATCTTGAATTGTACTCTTCTCCCTTTCTATAGCCTCCACGAGTCAACACTGATAATGAGGTAGTAAGCATAGGCCTGGAACAAGCAAAAGACCCTGTAGCAGCAATTCCCATCTACATTCCTGCATTAAGAAAAGACATGACATGGAATGTTGTTGTTTGTCTTTTGGCTTTTCCTGGTTAGGGGTCGCCACAGCGGAACTCTGGTCCGCTAATGATTGGCAGTAGATTTTTACGGTGCTGAGTTGCCAGCTCAGAGCCCAACCTTCAACGAAGGCACGCCCATTCATGCATGTCTTTCAGAATGCCACTCGACTACGGTGAGGACATGCAGACTCCACACAGAAGGCACTCTCTGCACTCCAGCCGAGAATCGAATGGAAGAACCTCTTGCTGTGAGGCAACAACGCTAACGGTGCACCACCGCGGTGTGGTCACATGACATGGAATGATGAAAATACAACAAATTTGAAAACTGTTACACTAAAGTGAATTTAAGTAAAAGACTGTACTTTCCAATTAATGCATAACAAGTAATGACTGTTTAATATAATTGACCTACTACAACAGTTTAAGCAGTGGTCACATGACATGGAATGTACTGTCAGTTTAATAGAAACATGACATTTGCAGCTCTGGATGAGAAAATAGAGGTAACAATGTCAGAAATTCAACCAGTTTTTGTTTTTCTTTAGGGATAATATAAGATACCCTGAATCACCAGTGATGAAGCCTGAGCAGTCTTCCAGTGAATTGTATTAAATAATCTGCATAATGCTTATGGTTTAGCCTGTGCAAATAACAAAGTCCGCATGTTTGTTGATGCAGCATGCCAGATAAGTTAGCATTAACTGCTTAAACTGTTGTAGTAGGTCAATTATATTAAACAGTCATTACTTGTTATGCATTAATTGGAAAGTACAGTCTTTTACTTAAATTCACTTTGGTGTAACAGTGTTCAAAGTTGTTGTATTTTCATCATGCAACATTGATAGGTAAATACTAAATATGACCATTTACAGACCATATATAAGGTGTGTTTATTTAAGAATGATAGATTCTTAAAGCGATTGCTAACAATTTTTGTGCACTTGCCCAGTCTGCACTATTACTTGGATTCATATTTAATTACTCTGCTTTGCCAAATTTGCATATTTACTTCTTATAAGGTTTGGAATTGAAAAAAATTTCTTTTGACTTATGTATTACTGTCCTTTTAAAGTTGACTATATAATACTTGCAAAATCACTCTGCTACAAATCCGTATTTTGGAAATACAGCTGCCACCATCACTACAACAGTAAATAGTGTGTGCATTGGTAACTGTCAAAGAATGTCCCTTTCTAAATGATTACTTGCAGAGAATCCATACTGATACTAAGAAGACTGCACTTAGAGGAAACAGTTACATAGTTGCAGAGCACCAGTTTTGATTATGGGCTGTTTAAATAATGAGGGACACAAATTTTTAATTAACAAATAACGTGCAGCCATGAATGCATGTTTGTCTGGGGCACCTAGCAACTGAACTGTATTTTGTAACACCTTTCACTGATTCCAGGAATGGCTTCCTTCTATTCTCCTCAAGACTTTAATTATGGACACCAGTGGAGTACTAGGTATGTGAAACTGTTGCCTTTGACAATGCTATCACCTCCGTACAGCTTCCAATTTGTACAGCTTTTCATAAGATCAATATAGTGCATTTATTGTTTTTAAACATAATGAATTATTATGTTCCTTCCCTCCACACACACCATATAATTTTCTCAAAGAAGATCAAAGCTTTTATATTTAATGCTCTATCTTTGTAAAAGTGCAGATGGTCTACAGATGCTATAGAATAAAAAAAAATCTGAATTACATGTGAGTTAAGACTAATAAGGAGTCAGTTACACTCCTACATATTAAGGCAGCTGTCCTCTGAGGTTTTAACTATTTAGTCACAGCATAACTCATAAAATAATACAGCATTCTTGGCTAAAGAATAACTATGATTTAATAAATAATTGTATGGAAATCAGCAGTATGGGGGAAAAAGGTTAAAAAAGTCAAATTTTTCATCTAGAAATGTTTTTTATCCTCTCTAGTAAGTGCACAAATAAGGCAGACCCCTAAACACAGCTGTCATTTCAACAAAAAAGGACAAATCTGATGCACTGCAAAAAAATACAGCTATAGAATATATTACGTTATTCAGAATATTCCTTGCCATTATCCTTATCGTGTTATATTAGCAACTCTGAAAGAATCAGATAGATATATCACTTATATTACAATTGTTTTCTGTGCTGGATAACCTTAAATCTTAGTTGTATTACATCTTAAATCACTTTTCTCATTTAGTCATGAAGTGACTTTGAAAATGTCTTCCTTTTTTATCTTCAGATGGCTATCTGCTTTCTGTCTTTGAACACTGACATCACTATCTTCACTTAGGGATGCCATTCATAGATTTCAACACAAAATTCTGTAAAGACATTCTACAGCCAGTGAACTGTTTTAATACATATGATTTTCATTCCTCCCTTTTCAATTCTATTTGCTGAAGTCAGAGTGCAGTTGCCCCTAACTTCCTTTTTAAATTGCACCTTTGTTTTGATTATGTTACCATAAGTTGCCTGATCATTGAGTTTGAAAATCAGTCATGCCTGCTAGAACTGCAGTTATTTACACTAAATCACATCTCATTTTACAAGGCATCTAGATCTCAAATCCTTACATAGTGGGCTTCTTTTTAACTAGGTAAAACACAAGGGATATTATATTCTTGACACAGCTGCCCATACATTTAATGCATACTTGTTTGCTTGGTGCAGTTACAGTAATATAAAATTTACTACTGTGCCTCTCACTAATCCCCAGTCTGTACCTCTCACTAATCCCCAATCTGTACCATTGTGTCTCTCACTAATCCCCAGTCTGTACCTCTCACTAATCACCAGTCTTTACCACTGTACCTCTCACTAATCCCCAATCTTTATCATTGTACCTTTAACTATTACCCATTGTGTACCACTGGAACTCTCACTAATGCCCAGTCTGTACCATTGTACCTCTCACTAATATCAATCTGTACCACTGTATCTCTCACCATTCCCCAGTTTGCACCACTGTACCTCTCATCATTCCCCAGTCTGTACCATTGTGTCTCTCATTAATCCCCAGTCTGTACTACTGTACCTCTCACTAATCCCCAATCTTTATCACTGTACCTTTAACTATTACCCACTGTGTACCACTGGAACTCTCACTAATACCCAGTCTGTACCATTGTACCTCTCACTAACAGCCAGTCTGTACCAATGTACCTCTCACTAATATCCAATCTGTACCACTGGAGCTATCACCATCCCCCAGTTTGTATCACTGTACCTCTCACCATTCCTCAGTTTGTACCAGTGTACCTCTCACCATTCCCCAGTCTGTACCATTGTGTCTGTCACTAATCCTCAGTCTGTACCACTATATCTGTCACCATTTGCCAGTCTGTACCACTGTACCTTTCACCATATCCCAGTCTGTAAAACTGCACCTCTCACTAATCCTCAGTCTGTACCACTAGGCCTCTCACCATTCCCCAGTCTATACCACTATATCTCATACCATCCCCCAGTCTGTATAACTGTGTCTTTCACTGATCCCCAGTCTGTACCACTGTACCTCTCACCATCCCCCAGTCTGTACCACTGTGTCTCTCACTAATCCCCAGTCTGTACCGCTGTACCTTTCACCATACCACTGTACCTCTCATTATTCCCCAGTCTGTACCACTGCACATCTCACTAATCCCCAGTCTGTACCACTGTACCTCTCACCATTCCCCAGTCTGTACCACTGTATCTCTCACTAATCTCCAGTCTGTATCACTGTACCTCTCACCATCCCTCAGTCTGTACCACTGTATCTCTCACTAATCTCCAGTCTGCACCACTGTACCTCTCACCATTTCCCAGTCTGCATTACTGTATCTCTCTCCAATCTCCAATAAATGGGCATGTTTTTATGTTATTGCATTACTTTTTCCATGTTCCTTCTTTGAAGGTTGGGCGCCAGACTGGAAACTCGACACAGTAAAAACTCCACTGCCATTCCATCTGCAGACAGGTGATCTGGTGTGGCAACCTTTAATGGGAGAAGTCGAAAGACATTGCTTTTTGCATTGATTTTCCATAGACCGTACTCTCCCATTATTTGTCTTTACTTCACATTAATTTCATCTAGCCAACTTATCAGCTAGATTGCAATGCTATTTCTCTCCCTGATTTTCAATAATACATTAAATGTATACTTTTTGTTTTTGTTTTTTTGCTTGGGTACATGTATGCTATTGGTTTCTGCTCCATCCTGATGTCTACGACTGTGTGGTGTTCACTGCTGGCTGAGTAGTTCTTTCACATAGATGTTCTCTGGTTCATTTTTTCCTGTATGGTAATTTCACTACTTGCTATGTACTGCCTTTCCTGTACAGCATGCATAATATTTGTGGTCCCACTTAATATTTTACTATGTAACATATGCTCTGTTTAGCTGTCATTCTTATTTGAAACTTTTGGTGAAGACCACATCTGATTGAAAAGGTTCTTTATTAATACATTTACCTACCAGTTTAGCAAGCTATAAATGAACACATTAGTGTATTTTCTTGTTTTTCCAAAATAAGCTGAATAATTTTAAATTACTTTTTTATTGTAAATTACATGAAAGCAATCTGGATACCATCAATTACAAATTATTAAACTTACTTAACAGCATATCCATATTTCTTGTTGTTTCTTCTCTATGAAGTTATTTTCCTGGAACAAAAATGAACTGTTTAGTACAGTTAGAACATACAGACTTTTTGACTTTATATGTCACAGGGAATCCATTTAGTTTCTTCTAAGCATCAGAAGCCCATAGTCAGATTTCTGTCTAATAAACTGAAGTTAAGGCTTGTATAGGCCCTAGGGCCAATAGCCTAGTACCTACCAATGAACCTATCACTCTTCACGAAAAATCTTGATGATTGGATGGGTAATAGGAAATTAACCCCGGGGATCACTTCTGTGGTTCTGCTTGACAGGGTCACAGGAAAACAATTTTCTTGGGTGGCGAAAGCCAGGGTACCTTTTTGGCTAGGCTTGTATAGGCCCTAGGGCCAATAGCCTAGTACCTACCTATGAACCTATGAAAAGAAGAGAAACATATAATTAATGCAAACAATTTATATCTACTGACAATTCTTAGAACTGGCTTGTATACTTGTGATAATTAGGGCTATATTTTAATTGAACTTTTGCCATCAAGTTTATCTCATTGTCCTGGTATTATTGCGTAATATGGCACAAGGAGTCCCAAAGTCACACATGCTGAGCCTGCAAGGCAGGCATCAACCCAACCAAACATTCTTGTTACAGGTGACTCTATTGTAAGACATACAGATGTGCCTCTTATTAGGCTGTGCAAGGAAACAGTGACAGTTAGTTGCATGTCTGGTGCCAGGATCCATCAGATCACATGTAAACTCAAATCCTTGAACAACTACCAATATGACTCTGTAATATTTCATGCCAAGTGTCTTGAGGTACCTCCCTGGATTATATGAAGAAGACATGATGGAGCTCTCAGATTATGTGTCCAAGACAGGCATGAGCCTAGCACTGAGTAGTATTCCACCTTCTCCAAGAATGATGCCATAATATGAGCAAAAAATAGCTGGATTCCATAACTGGCTTAGGTTTTGGTGTCATTCAGAGGGGTCCAATATTTGTCAGCCTGGGAGGATATGATCAGCAGTCATGCTGTTTCACCAGGGATGGTCTGCATCTATCCTCTCTAGAGTTTTGATTATTGGCAAAGATATTGTGTAGCCTCATAGTGCCTTTTTTAGGCAATGCCAACCTGATAAACCTGCCAATATAATGAAACAAGCAAAGGAAGCAAAGGAAAATATGAAGGTGTTACTGATCAATGCCAGGAGCCTGAGCAGGAAACTTTACTCCCTACAAGCCCTTTCCCCCCTGGAAGACATTGATGTCTCTGTAGTGATTGAGATGTGGTTTAAAATAGCGGAGAGCACTTCAGCTGTGCAGGGCTAAAATGCCTTCCACAGGGCCAGCTACTGCACAGAATAAGAAAAAAGGTGGAGGCATACCAAACTACATCCAGAAGAGACTTGTATCAAGGATGGTAAAGCTTCTTCATGGCCAAATAACGATCAGAAAGATTCCATTTCATATATTAGCTACAGAACTCCATCCATGGCAAAAGAAAGCCACAAAACCTTTCCACGGGAACTGTAATCCCTCAGTATTAAACCAATACCATTTTCCTAGGTGAGCTAAACTATCCAACTATAGACTGGGAAACCTACACCACCACTAGTGCACAAGCACAGACATAACTGGACTTTGTCAATACAAATGCCCTGGAACAATTAGTCAGAGTACCCACTGGAGGAATAACATCTTCGATCCTGTCCTTACTAGTAGGAAAGCATCTTGCAGCATCCCTTACATTTCTGTAGTTTACATCTACCTAAAATGCAGAAGGTCTTGGATTTGATTGCCAGTGGAACCATTATTATGAGGTGAGAGGTTGGCATAATGGTTAAGGTGTTTACCTTAGAGACACAAGGTGCAGGGTTTGGTTCTCACATGGGGTAATTGGCTTGGCCTAAAATAGCCCACAAGGGCAGTTACTCTAGTATGAGCCTATGAACCTTTATCACTTGTTAGGCCTGACCATGAAGCAGTCTCCTTTGAAATAAAACTGAAACTAGAGGAGATCTCTTTCACCCAAGGTAACTCGACAAGTTTCTTTAAGACAAACTACCTACTCCTAAGTGATGCACTGGCAAGCTTCAAATCCCCACAGATGGAGCTGTATCCCATAGGAACAAATGCAGGGCAAACCCCGTAAACAAACCTACATAGTGGAACCATAATAAGTGTAATTCCCAGAATGTTAAAGCTCTTGCCACTGAAATAAACAAACAACACAGGAACTTAATAACATCCACGAAAAACAATCACAAGGCATTTTTAGTTATGTTTGTAATCTCAAAAGAACAACACAGCAATGTGCTGAGCTAGTTATGAATGAGGCTGCCTACACTGAGGCTGAAGATATAGTGAACCTACTGACTGATAAATTTAGTTCTAACTTTACTCCTGTTTCCCCGAATCTGTCCCTCAAGATATACCTAAAAATGGTCCATCTCCAGCTATTGCACAAGACCAAGTCCTAAAAGTGCTAATCAAAAGCTAAAAATACTGCATTAATGGATCCTGACAATATCCATGCATGCAAGTTAATTAGAATGAAGCACAATTTAGCCACCTGTCTCCATACAGGTTTTATACCGAGCAAATGGAAAATAGCTACAAAAATTTCTCTGCATAAGGGAGGACCTTCCACAGACCCAGTCAATTATAGCCTATAAGTCTGACCAAACTCATATACAAAGTTATGAAAAGACTAATCATTGACTTAATCAATCATTACATAGGGAACCTCCAAACACTGGACCCATCACAATTTTGATTCATCGAGGTCATGCTTACTCAACTAAGAAAATTCTTTTGAAAAGCTCACCAAAGCAATTGATGAAGATAAAATAGTACACAATTGCATACTTCAATCTGGCCAAAGCTTTTGACACAGTTCCCCACTCAGGCATAATAGAAAAGTTAAATAACCTGGGAAGAAACCTCAATGCCAACTGCTGGATTGTCCACTGGCTCACAGATAGGGCATAGATAGTAAAAATAGAGGAAGTTACTTCCACAACAGACCAGTCACCAGTGGTGTCCTCCCAGGGTTCTGTGCTGGGATCTCTCCTCTTTGGCATCTACTTTTCTAAAGTAAAGGCCAGTACCAGGGGGCTCTGTCTGACTAAGTTTCTATATGAATAAAACTAGGAGCAGTCATTACATCTCTAAATGACTTAACCATCCTGCAGGAAGGTCTGTCACAAATAAATAACCAGTGTCAACATCATGGTATGAAACTAAATGCCAAAAATGCATTATTGTATCTTTTGGGAAGTCATCTACCCCAGGAACTACCACATTAATAATACTCCCCAAAGAGCTGACCCAGTTGTTCAGGATTTGGGAACCTATGTGGACAGTGGCGTAACTTTTGACCAATCTGTGTCTATTGTTGTAAGAAAGTCCTTCTATAGTTCACAGCTTATAAACAAAAGGATTGTGCCCAGATCTAAGGATGTCATTCTCCACCATTACTCAGCCCTCATTAGGCCAGTCATTGACTATAATGCTCCATTTGGCATGTATCTGTCCAGAGAAATGCAACAACTGCAATGCCCACAGTGATACCATGCTAAAAGGATACAAGGTCTAAGAAATGTGTCCTACATGGACTGACTCAAAGCCTTGTCACTATACTCTGTATCCTACAAACTGCTAAGAAGTGACCTATGTCTAGCATGCAAGGTATCAACAGACCCATTATTGAGGAACTGACTCCCCATCCACATAAAATAAAGTTCATCCCTGTCCATTTTCAAGTATAACTAGATCTATGGATGGGAAACAGAATATTTACCCCATGACTACTCACTGTACTACTAATGGACAGAGGCAGATCCTAAATGCTTTATCCCATGCACTAGTCCCCTCAAATGATCTATGGTATGATCCAAGTTATTCTTGTTAGGGGTAATGTATAATTATCTACTATGGGATGGGAAAGGCCAATTTATGTCTAAATGGGAAAGGTTGTTTCAAGCACAAAAAGGGAAACTGGCTAAGCTTTAAAAGGCCCACAAAGGCAGTTGGTCTAGTACTTACCTATGAACCCATAAATAGAGTGAAACATCTTTTTTTCTAAATGAAACATTTTAATAAGGAATTTTATTATTAGTTTGTGACTGACACTTTATGTTCCTTTCAGAATCATCTAAACATCCCAGGAAATTAAATTATAAAATAAAACGTTGCTAGAATATCCATGTAAACAACTGTACTGATAAGATGCTGGATTCTGTTCTTAACTCTCAGCTTTAGATTTCATGCATTTTTCTTTTCCCCACAGGGTGTACAGGGTGTACAGTAGAATAGATCACTTTCCCAGGAATGCCATCATTTATGGCAAGAATTGTAAACACTGCAAACATGCTTATCTGGCCATGTCTCCTTAATTATCTGTCTACAGTAACCTAAAACAGACTTTCCCAATGCTTAGACATTCAGCATATGGTACTGTCATGACTGCAGCCTTCAAAATTCGATAAAATATATTCCACAAACTACACCAGAGTTTAATACCATTACAGTCAGTGATCACAAACTGCAGTGAGATACACTGCCATTAGAGACTAGAGAGAGAGCACTCCTAGCAAGGAGCAAAGAGCATACTGCTGGTGCAGTACACTGGGATTAGAATGGATATAAACATTCTCAGTTAGTAGATTCAAAATAAAAGGCAACCACAGTGATTATGTTCTCCCATTTTTAACTTAAGTGAAACATAGCAGTAAAGCCTACTCTTTCTGTATGTTACAAATAATTTCCTGTTAATCAGGGAAATAACTTGAACTATGTATGAGTCCAAAGTTTCATATATATATATATATATATATATATATATATATATATATATACACACACATACACACACACACATATATATATATATATGTGTGTGTGTGTGTGCGTGTATAAAATGTCTGAGACGATACCAAAATAATGTAAAAACTGATCAGTACATGGTAACTGTAAGCTGTCAATGTGCCAAAATAGGTGTAACTAATGAAGGTGATGATTTGGTCCCTGGTGCTATTAAGTAACCCAGAGAGTCTGTTCACTTACCTTGTTCTCATTTCTTAAATAAAAAAATAGTGGGCAGGATTCACAAAGGCTTGCATGGAGTGTAAGAGACGTGCAACACTCCATGCAAGCCTCGCGATCCAGGAACAGCCCTAAACTCCGTGTAAGAGACCAGCTAAAACGTCTCTTACACGGACTGGGCGTGGACATGCTAAATACCTCACTTGCAGCCAAAAGGTATGCAAATGAGGTATATTAGCAATCCACGAAGCAGAAACCAGTCCGTGTAAGAGACGTTTTAGCTGCAGAAATGTACTCAGTTGACAACTGAGTACGTTTCGCAAATTCCACAACGGAGCCATGTCAGCTCCAAAAAGGGTGCATATGACTCAGGGAGCTTGCCAATGGCCAAATATGTGCCCATTGGCAAGATAATCCGATGCAAAAATATTAAAAATATATATATTTTTTCGTGATCGCCGATGTTTAAACCAAGCGCAGCCCAGCTAAACGGGCTGCGCTGTATAAAACATAAAAGAAGGTTATAAACCCACAAATGTGGGTTTCATGCAATACATGGAATGACAATGCAGGGACCAACAAACCAAAAACAACATGGCCACCGTGTAGTGGTTGCTAAGGGGGGAAGCTGAGTCTAAGACATGTAACTAAGCATTAGTAGGCAATCTCATGTAAATGAGGGTTAGGATACTGAATCTCACAGTCACATAGCAAATAAGCACAGTCTGAGTAGTGTAAGAGATACATAAGGGTGAGGAATAGAGTAGGAGATAGGTGACATCACAGGGGGGAATGGTAGAAAGAAATGCAGTTCATTGGAGGTCAGTGTAACATGACAGATGACAGACACAGATCATGGAAAGAGGTGTGCCACTTGATAAGTCAGGGAAAGTCAAGAAATGGAAGGTGTACACTGTTGCCTACACCAAAGTTTCTTGCTGGGCGTGCATGCGCACGTGTGCGCACCATGAAGCGCGAGTAGGGCAGTGTGCGCGCGTGTAAGGCAGACTGAGCATGTGGGAGCGTGTTGGGAGATGTTTAACACTGTTTGCGCTGGTGTGCGTGTAGGGCAGGCTGAGTATGTTGGAGGCTGTTGGCAGATGTGTAACAGTGTTTGCGCGGGTGTGCGCGTGTTTTAACCCGAATAAGTAGATTCTGAACCGTGTAAGCACGTGTGCGTGCGTGTAAGCCACTGTGAGCGTGTTTCTGCTGGTATGCACGTTGCTCCCCCCTGAGGAAACAGAAAGGAAAAAGGAAGCAACAGAATTAATAGGAAGCTAGCAGGGATAACTGCTGAAGCTAGCAGGTGAAAACAATTAGAAGCAGGCAATTACACAGGAAGAATAGTAGCCCAGCCCAGCACTTAAAACTCTGCAAACAGTAGTGCAGGATGTTTCTCTTAAGAGACACTGCAAGACAGGAGTAAGCTAATAGAAGTGAAAACTGAAAAAACTTCACTCAGAGCAGAAATGTTAGGGGCTGCCATAGCTGTCATAATGAGACATAGGTGACTTGCTAAGGGTGGTGACAATGCAGATGGTGCCAGACAACCCACAGTGAGGAGACGGAGAAGAGTGTACAGGCCCAGGGTCACCTACCACGGCTTACAAGAGCTGGAGATAGTAGAGCGCTATAGAGTAGACAGAGAGCTCCTGCAGCAAATTGTTGGGCTGTGCAGGCCACGCCTCACACACAGAACCAACAGAGGGGAACCCATCCCAGTGGAAACCAAGGTATGTGTTGGCCTAAGAATACTAGCAACAGGTACCTTCCAGAGACCAACTGGCGATATGATGGGGATATCACAGGCATCAGCCTCCAGGGTACTGCACCAGTTCCTGGATGCCATGTCAGCACATGTTGGTGATCATGTATATTTCCCCAATGCCCGTGAGGTATTGGCCATCAATATGCATCTCTTCCAGCAAATAGCGGAATACCCTGAGGTAGTGGGTGCAATAGACTGCACGCACATACGCATCAAAGCACCAGCCGGTGAGCGGGGTAGGGCCTACATTAACTGCAAGGGCTTCCCCTCCATCAACTGCCAGGTCGTGTGTGATGCCCAGGGCATAATAATGAATGTGTGTGCTGGCTGCCCTGGGAGTTACCACGATTCCCACATCTGGCATTTGACGCAGCTGTACCAGACATTTGCCAATGGGGACATCCCACACGGACACTTAGTGGGGGATGCAGGTTATGCACTGGAGCCGTGGCTGATGACACCCATCAGAAACGCACACACACCTGAACAGGAACGCCATAATGAGGCACAAGCACGTAATGTAATAGAGCGTGTGTTTGGGCTGCTCAAGTCACGGTTCCGGTGTCTGGACACATCTGGTGGAGCCTTGCAGTACACACCAACTACATGTACCCAAATTGTCATGGTATGTGCTATGCTACATAATATGATCTTGCGAAAACAACTGCAGCAGGACCAGCATAGGGCCGGGCCAAACAGCCCCCCACCATTGCCAAGGCCATCACAGGCAGAGCGTGACTCGGAGGAGGAACAACCTGAGCCTGCCCCAGTAGGCAGAAGGAGGCATGCCCAGTATGCCCTGGCCTTGGCAAAGAGGCAACGCATAGCACATACACTGGCTCAGTAGGAACCCTGGGAATGATACCCCCTCTGACTCACTCAAATAATAACATGGATGCCTAGAATGACATGACCTGCTCACAAACATGTACAGGGAAGTGTAATATGCGCATCCGACAGAGGCAGCCCTGCAGCACCAGCTGAGGCATGAATGCCATGTGTTAAGTAATGTAACACCATGTACTATATGCACAACTGAGCACCCTGACTAACATCCACCCTCACCAAGCATGAAGCCACAAAATGACGATGGGATGATCAAGTGCAATAACTGGCTGAAGTAATGCAGTTAGTCAAATGGGAGCCAATGTGTTTCAGGCTGGGAAGACATGCAGAGCATGACATGATGCACCACCTGCTAGGGGTGGCATGCACCTATCATGCCATGCCCCATGGATACTGGCAAAGGCTGTCAGTACCCACAGCATGCCCTGAATAGGTAAGTCTCAAAACACAAACCCACCTTCATAGTTTCCACAAGGGATAGGAACCTAGATGTAATGCTACCCAATGCCAGATGTCTAAACAGCAAGATGTGTGCAGTGTAAACGCACACAGTATTTAGAATGTAGATACCAGTCCTGTAATAGAGAACTGGGTCAAGGCTCACATCAGCACCCTAACACTACCAGGTCACACCTCATACTGTGCTGTACAGCCGCAAAACATGGAACAAGCTACAAAAGGAGGGTGACTAGCAATAAATGTCAAGGATAACCACACCCCCATGTTGGTACCACAACAAGAAGCAGCATGGATTAGCCATGGTCAAATACCAATGGCTAAAACCGCCTCCCAGTATATGGCCTGCTGCAGACTACTGTCCTAATACCAGGAACTGCACCTGGACTATGTTGGAATACATGAATATATCAAGCCCCCCAAACCACATTATATTGCTTGACTGAAAATACCCAGACATACACCGGGAGCATTATACTAGCACCAACACAGTAGGAGAAAAGTTCCCAGAATCCATAAACCAAAATGCCCAGGAACAATGTACCACTCCCACAAGAGGGGTAAGCATACTGGATGTGATAATCAGCAACATGTGTACTGGATGGCAAGATGAGAAGTGTACCCCTCACCGGTAAGACCAGACCATAGAGTAATCACACTGGATATACACATCCTGACCCCAGTCCCTGGCCAGAATACCACAGTGAAAAACATGTGTAAAGCATAGCTTGCAGCCCTCCAAAATGATGTTGAATCCACGAAAGGCCCTGTGCAAGTGCAGAATATGGGACACACCACAGAACATGTTATACAGGCATTCCATGAACACAGCCAGGAATGCTTGGAGTATGCAGTCACAAATAACAACAACACACAATGCCATACACGCAGGCATCTGGCATGCTGGACTCCAGCCATTACCAAACCATGCAAGAGAATGAGGAAGCTACCACATGATAGAGCAAACATAAAAAGGGAAGTAATCACTGACCAGTAGTATGGCAATAACATATGTCCACACATACAATCCACTAAGTCCAGCCACAACAGGTAGAATCTGTGAATCCAGAGGCAATGTGACACCAGTCCCAAGTACACAAACAACCACAACACCCCCAATAAATACAAATATATGTGATAGATGCAACCATGTATCCAAACCAGAGGTTGAGCTCCACCAACTCAGTACTGTCAAAACTAGTCAGGAGGAGAAGGTAACCACATACACCACAAACCCGTCCCACATAGACCTACCACAACTGTAAACCAAACACATAAACACAGACAAATATTCCCGGAGGCCTTAATTACAAACACACCACACCAACAGAAGCCTCCAAAGCAGATCACAAGCAACCACAACCTTCAAACATAGCACATGCAACGAATAGTACCCAAAGCTGGTGTGCCAAACAGTCACAGGCCAGAAGGAGAAACAACATGCCTGATACAGTTGTAATAGGTGTCTGTATAGGCATACACACTGCTGTCCCACTCACCAGACTGAACAAGGGAAAGGGTAGAGTAAGCTGCCTGTAGGCTGCCACAAAATGCCACATAACACAAGCACGCAGGTCACCCCAAAGCAAGCAGAAATATGATGCACTCAATGTCCATGCTGGTGTGAATTACCTGAGATGTACCTCCCTGGTCAACATGAAAAGAGACATGGATGGTCCCTCTGAGTATGTACCCCAGGCCGGTATGACACTGGCTGTGTGCAGCATCCAACCCTCACCAAGAATGATGCCACAGTACAAACACAGAATGCTCATGTTTAACAGCTGGCACAGTTACAGCTGTCAGTCCAAGAGGGTCTAATGTCTGTCTGCTTGAGATGTCAAGCATGACAAGCCATGCTGCTGTTCCAGGGATGGCTTGCACCTGTTACCCGTGTGCATCTGGATACTGGATAAGGCCTTTGCCACCTCCATAGAGCCGTATGTAGGCAAGGCCAAAAAGACTACCCACCACCCTAGAAAACATAAGTGGTAGGAAACATAAGGGTAATGCTGACCAATGCCAGATGTGTAAACTGCAATATGCATGCCCCTGAGGCACTTCCCATTATGGAGAACATTGATGTCTGTGCAGTGACAGAAGCCTGCTGCAAGCCTAGTGATAGCACACCAGCACTACTAGGTTATACCACATATCATGTGTTATGGCCCCAACACCTGCACCAAAACATCAAAGGAGGGGGAGTATCCATATGCAGCACAAACACCCATATGGCCAGGTAACTGACAATGCACAAAGTAGCGGAGACCACCCATGTGCACCTAAGTGTAGTCCAAACTGCTGTACAGTCTGTAGCATGCGACAGATCACACTCTCACACACAAGAACTCCACCCAGACATCCTGAAGACACTGGACAGTATGAATGTCCCACCAAATACCAGACAAGGTACACACAAATTACCACATAGGTGGCAAACCATTATGTATGCAAGGAGTAATCAGGGACCTAGGGACACAGGTCGACAGTAATCTGTCATGTGACACTCACAATGCCAATGTGGCTAGGAAGATTGTCGATATTGGACACCGTATCATGAAAGGATTCACATCTACATCAACAGAGGTCACTGTGCGCTGTACTGTTCCTTATCAGACCCATAATCTAGTACAATGACTCATATGGGATGTACTGTGCGTGACACCTGCAGCGGTTCGAAGACCTCATAGTTACCCCACCAACAGGATAAAGGGTGTGAAATATATGTCATATGCTGCCTGGCTGTAGACACCCCAGCTGAATGCAGTCACAGACTGCCTACACAGAGGCATTGTATGTCTGTTGTACAAGGCCATGTCCAACACAGGAGTAATGGACATGCTCCACCACAGGAAATCAAAGCCATTGGAGCTGTGAGAGTGACAGATGTCAGCCTCAACACATAATGAAATAAGATGTGCTGGAGGGACAGATACATAACCCAGAGGCTCCCCACACCCAGAAACAGGATCCCAATCCATGTTAGGCAGAGCCCTTCACTGACACCCCTCAACAGGAATATTGCCAAGTGGATGAATGATCGTACATGTATACTGGGGGTCCTCACTGTGTCACGACCAGACAGAGGCACAGTGAAGAAATTCATAAATGGCCATAATAGAACATAGCAAGGGGTGAAAGACACACACACTCTGGCTAGGCTTACTAATGGCCTAGGGTGTATATCCTAGTATGAACCCATGAACCTATGAAGATACAAAACGTACAGGACACTAAGGATAATCACAAGGCTTACACAACTGATGGTAGGAACCATGTTGGGCATCCACAGATATGCTCCGAATCACACAGATATTACAAACAACATACCAAACACACACACATATTGCTAACATACAACCTGTCAGGTGCAGTGCAAACACCCCCAGAGTGCAAAATACCTATCCCAGCAGACTGATGGTCCCCTGACATTGCAGATGCTGAGGTAACAGCCATCATCTGCAAAGCAGAACACACAGCAGCAAAGGTATGTGATGGTGTCCTGGGCTGAGGCCAACATGGACTCCAAGAATAATGGAATACCAAATCACACTACTGCCCAATGTCAGCCTTACCACAGGATATGTACCCAAAGAGCAGTGTACAACAACAGTGGTCCATCACAACAAAGGTGTTGCCTGAATGGATACTGCAAACTACCACCCCAGGATCCTGACAAGCTTGTTCTGCACAGCTATGGAAAGAATCAGTATGTACCGCAGACAGAAGGCTATTGTGGACCTACTGATACTGGACCCTACACAGTGTGGCTGTCGTAACTGCAGATCCTGCCCCTAAACATGTTTCACCCATTTGAAGCAGTCATTAAGGTCATTGATGAGGGCAATGTGGTCCACACAGCATAGCTGGACCGTGCACATGCTTCTAGACAATACCGTACGGGTTCAGTATGGATATGTTCACCAGCTTAAATATATACCCCAATGTCAGTAGAGGGGTTGCAAACCAGGCCAAGGACAGAACTGATATGGTCAGACATGCCGCATCCATGTCAGACTACAAAGCAGATATGAGTGGCATCCCACAAGGCCTGGTCTTGGCCCCCCCCCATTCTGTATATATGTCCCATAGGTATAGGCCAACATGGAAGGACTGTGACTGAACATGTATGCAGAGGAGTACAAACAGCCCACCATATCCGACCCCCAGCTGACACAAGCAACCCACAAAAGGGCCACCTACAGACAGACAACTGGAGCCATAGCCATGTCAGCAAGCTAATTGCAGAACTGTGTATAGACAACCACCGTGGATATACAGTAAGTGCCCACAAATTACCACACAGGTGTTAACCCATGACATACCTAACATGTAATGTGGGACCTGGGTACAAAAGGTGATAGATATCCTGCACTGGACAAACATGTGGCTGTAGTGTTTGCAGAAACATATACTATATACCCACCCAAACATGAAGGTTGGCAGATGTAGATAAGGGGAACTCACTGTGGCTCTGCAGTCATCCTCCATCAGCGTCACAATGGACTACAATAGCCCCTGTGGGATATACCGCAGCAGACACCTCCATCAACTGTAAAGTCCACAACAGTACCCCACCAGGAGTAGCAAAGAGCATGAACAGATGCCATGTGTTGCCTGAGTAAACAAACTGCAGCCCCACACACCGCCATACTGCCCAGCTACAGGCAAGCTGTGCCTGATGTATGAAGCCATGTCCAACCTGGAATCAATGAACATGCTGCACCTTGTACAATCTGAATGGCAGTGAGCTATGCACATGAGAGACCTGAACCCCAGCACTGACATACATAGGACAAGCTGTACAGAATGATCCATAACACAGAAGGCACCCGCACTCTTCAGTAAACTCCTGGTACAGGTTAGCCGGAGAGTCACATATCGACACCCCTCAAGAGGAATCCTGATGAGTGGATGGGAGATGGTAGGCTAACCCTGGGTATCACTGTTATGTCAGAGGTAGACGGAGGCACAGTATACTAACCATGACATATGTCATGGCAAAATCCAGTTACAATGTGTGTCGAAGGACAAACACACCCTGTGACTAGCATCAGAAATGGCCTAGGGAACATCGCTAGTGTTTGCCAATGTCCACCCATGTTGTGGAATACACTAGCAATGTTGGACGAGCCTGGTGTAGGTAGTCCATATCTGAACATAATGCAACATGGTCATATGTGCACAACTGGCCCCTACACAGTCTGTTGTGCTCACTATGAAGATGTCAAGCAGTCATAGGACTAAAGCCCAGGATACTGTCCACCACAGTGAAAGTACTGAACCAGTACACTATACGGTACTACAGTGTTAGGTCATTATGAAAGTATGTTGAGAACTGTCTGCAAAGTATCCCATGCAATCCCTGTAGGCACAGTATAATCCCTGTTGTGGCAGACACGAAGCAGTTGGCCAGTTAGTACACAACATGACACCCAACACACAACCATAAGCGTGAGATATTGTTGAAGTTCACACACCCAAATATGTGGTGGACTTCAGAGTGCAACATATGGAAAGCTCACACTGGGCATGCTCGCACACTTTGATAAATGAGACATATGTCAGACAACATGCCATGGAAAGGCTGAACTGGGCATGCTCACACACTTAGGCCATATCTCCGTTTAGCAGTTGGCCACACATATCTGGTATTTGTATGTGTCAGTCCAGGAACCAACCACAACACAGCAATCTGCCCAGTGCACACAGTAAATGAATACAGAGACATAAGTGATATAGTGGATCGCCGTCATATGCAAACATCTTCCACAGATACACAAGTTGGTCATAGGAACAGGGAATGCTATGGCAATATAGACCTGCAAACAGTAGAACAGCACAACAAATATTGTGCATCCGACAATTGAACATATGGGTGTAGAGGTCAATACTAGGCTTGTTGCCCTAGGGAATGACAGCTCAGCCAGAGTGTGCATCTGCATCCCCAGGACAGTAGGCTACTGTGCCACTGTAAAGTAGGTCTCAGAAGGCAACATGTGAGGCTAGTGAGCTGTGCCTCTGTCAAGCAGGGGCACCGTGGAGGTCCCAGGGATTGAATGTGCTAAGCCACAGCCATGTTGTCGGTGTGTGCTGGGAGAGGATTGCTGAGGATCTCTGACAGTAGGTGTCCGTCAATAACAGACTGAGGGGAGCCCTATCTGCATTCTCTGGACGATTCCACTGTCAACACTGTGTTGTAATGATTATGTGTGAATGAACTGTTCACAGATGTCCTCCCTCTGTGGGCTACAGCTCTGCAATGTATTAGCTCACTCTGTCTGTTGTACGGCACATATATGGCTGGTGTACAGCTGACAGGTGTCTTGTTGTGGAGCAGTCATGGGTATATGTGAGATAGCATGATCAATGCAAACCGTACACATGCTCATAGAATGCAATTGTCAAGGATTATGCTGAGTGGCCAGTACAGTCCCCCAGCATGGGTCCTCTGAAGTCGTCCACCCCAGTCTTCACAAGTGTAGAGTCTGCTTGTGCTAAATACACTTTGTTTGCCTGGGGGTGGGGGATGGATGTGGAATGTCAGCCCAGGAAATAATGGGGATGGATCAATATCTCTGGTGTCTGGTCTCTGGTGAGTAAACAGAGTACTGGTTGCAGGCAGATGGAATGGTGCAATATATCCCCCATGTGGTGGGTGTGGTGTTCTGCATAGCACATTATGGACACAAATTTGTAGTGGCTGTAGGGTAAAGTGGTAGAGGCCTGAGTAGTTCTCACACACAATATGCCTGTACCTGATGTTAACAACTGGAATAGTGTATGTGAACACCTGCATATCCCGGCACTGTTCCCAGGGAAGCTAAGTGTGTGTCTTGGATGTGGGTGTGGTGTTCTGGACTGGTTGTGTTGTGTGTTACAGGTCCTGTGGTCACAAAGCATGGTATAGAACATAACCTGCCAGTGTGATGTGCATATCTGACCCTGACGTAGGTGGCTGCAAATGCATATATATGCTATCCCCCACCTGACAGGTAGTACTACATGTACATACCTCTGTAGAAATAAAGATGTCAGCACCCTATAAATACTGCAGGTGCAGAACAGATGCCCAGTAATTTGGATAGTGCGCTCTGCTAATGCGTCTCCCTCAAGTGTCATAATATAGTTAGGTAGGGGTTTGAATCCTGCAAATGCTCAGTGTGTGTGAGTGGGGTTTGTGTGTGAAAGGCTGTGAGAGGGAAATGTCCCTTTTGGCAACTGGGAAAACACACTACAGGATGCACATTCCCCTTTCTAAACACTGATGATGTCAGCACCCTATAAGTACAGCAGGGGAAAGGAAACCTCCCAGTAATGCGAATAGCGCGCTCTGCTAATGCATCCGCCTCGAGTGTCATAACATAGATAGGTAGGGGTTTGAATCCTGGAAATGCTCAGTGTGCGTGGAGAGGGTTAGTGTGTGTTCAAGACTGTATGAACGAAATGTCCCTTTTGCCAACTAGGAGAACACGCTACAGGATGCACATTCCCCTTTCTAAACACTGATGATGTCAGCACCCTATAAGTGCAGCAGGAGAAAAGAATCCACCCAGTAATGCGAATAGCATGCTCCGCTAATGCGTCTGTCTCAAGTGTCATAACATAATTAGGTAGGGTTTTGAATCCTGTACATGCTCAGTGTGTGTGGAGGGGGTTAGTGTGTGTTCAAGACTGTATGAAAGAAGTATCCCTTTTGCCAACTAGGAGAACACACTACAGGATGCACATTCCTCTTTCTAAACACTGATGATGTCAGCACCCTATAAGTACAGCAGGAGAAGGGAAACCTACCAGTAATGCGAATAGCGCACTCTGCTAATGCGTCCGTCTCGAGTGTCAGAACATAGTTAGGTAGGGGTTTGATTCCTGCAAATGCTCAGTGTGTGTGGAGGAGGCTAGTGTGTGTGCAAGTCTGTATGAAGGAAATGTCCCTTTTGGCAACTAGGAGAACACACGACAGGATGTACATTCCCCTTTCTAAACACTGATGATGTCAGCACCCTATAAGTATAGCAGGAGAAGGGAAACCTCCAAGTACTGCGAATAGTGTACTTTGCTAATGCATCTCTCCTGAGTGTCATAATATAGTTAGGTAGGAGTTTGAAACCTGTAAATGGCATGTGTGTGTGTTTGGATGAGGGGGATTAGTGTGTGTGCAATTTTGTGTGAGAGAAATGTCCCTTTTGGCAACTGGGAGAACACACTACAGGATGCACATTCCCCTTTCTAAACACAGATGATGTCAGCACCCTATAAGTAAAGCAGGAGAAGGAAAGCCGATCAGTAATGCGAATAGCGCACTCTGCTAATGCGTCCATCTTGAGTGTCAGAACATAGTCAGGTAGGGTTTGAATCCTGTAAATACTTAGTGTGTGTGCAAGTCTGTATGAAGGAAATATCCCTTTTGGCAACTAGGAGAACACACGACAGGATGCACATTCCCCTTTCTAAACACTGATGATGTCAGCACCCTATAAGTACAGCAGGAGAAAGGAAACCTCCCAGTAATGCAAATAGCGCACTCCGCTAATGCGTCACTCCCGAGTGTCATAATATAGTTAGGTAGGAGTTTGAAACCTGTAAATAGCATGTGTGTGTGTTTGGATGTGGGGGCTCTGTGTGTGTGTAATTCTGTATGAAAGACATGTGTTTTTTTGAAATCAGGAGATCACACTACATGATGCACATTACCCTTTCCAAACAGTGATGATGACAGCACCCTAAACATACAGCTGGAGAAGAGACGCCTGCCAATACTCAGAATAGCACAACCTGCTACAGCGTCACTCTCAAATGCCATAACATATTTAGGTAGGGGTTTGAAACCTGCAAGTGGCAAGTGTGTGTGTGTTTGGATGTGGGGAGTTTGTGTGTGTGCATTTCCGTATAAAAGACATGTTAGTTTTGGCAATCAGGAGATCACACTACCTAATGCACATTACCCTTTCAAAATACTGATGATGTCAGCACCCTATAAGTACAGCCAGAGAAGAGGAGCTATCTAGTAATCTGAATAGTGCGCTTTGCTAATGCGTCTCTCTCACGTGTCGTGACTTAGTTAAGTAGGGGTGTGAATCCTGCAAGTGTGTGTGTGTGGGGGTAGTAGGGTGTGTGTAAATGCAAGTGTGAGAGAACAGATCCTTTTGGCAAATACTACAATACACCAGATGCTGCATATTCCCCCAGTAAACACAGGGGATGTCACCACACCATCAGCACAGCCAAACAGGGCTAGTTGGCCAGTAATGCCAATAGTGCGCTCTGCTACTGTGTCTATTACCATTGTCAGAGTACAGATAGGTATGTTTTGGTAACCCACAACTGCCACGTGTGGTTGTGTCACACATTATGACCTTGTGTGGGTCTTTATACATAACAATGCATACCATTGCCTAAACCAGCAATGGCATTGCACACATGATGTATGTGTGTGACACATACACATAAATACCTGTGACCTGCAGTAGTTACCATGTCTGACACATGCCTCGAATGGATAAATGGTATTTGCAATGTATACCAATATGACTGTGTCTTACTGTGCAGGGGCCGCATACGGTATGTGTCTATACAGTGTGGGTGTATATGGTAAAATACCTACAGCAGGGGATACACATCTGGTCTGGGCCATATAGTCTACATGTAGTCGATGTACAGGTGCTGCATGTTCCCACCTGTTGTGGTAGTGGTAACATGTCATTCCACTGCAATTCAGTGACCACATGCTGTGAACCCTTCAACTAGTGTGTTGTAGCTACAGTAATGCTCACGCACAATGTTTGGCTGGATGCAGTCCAGCCATATAAAGACAGTTCTTGAGACTGTCATATTGCCAGTGTTGTTATGGAGGATAGGTGGTCTTCCTGTGTATGAGAGGGTTGTGTTTGCCAGGCTATGAACCAGATGGCAGTCCGACACACTGTTAGCTGCACATGATTAGGCCCTGATGCTTTGTGCTGTGCCAACAACCTGGAGGTGTGTGTATCTGTGGTGCCTTGGGATACCACCCCCCTGTCCATGTTTGTTACATGTGTAGGGGATAACAGGCATGGTATGGGGCATAACCTGTCAGTGATGGGTAAAACCTGTGAGCCATGAATCAGGACTCTGGTACTGCACAGACATTGCAGTTCACCGTGCTGAGGACAGTGTCCAGTGCATGCATCTTGCGGTGTACACTGCTGTTGTTGTGTAGCAGCACTGTTAGTGTCCTAACCTGTGTGATCTATGTGATTTTCCAGATGGTGGGAATTTTAGCTTCTACCATGGTTCATTTGATTAGTTTTGAGACGGGGTAAGCAATAGCATCAGCTGATTTTTGTAGGTACTCGGCAGGGAGTTGATCAGCAGAAAGTGTAGTGGGTTTTAATTTTTCGATCAAGGTACGGATAAGTGAAGTGGCGACTGGTTGGAAGCTGAACGCAAGTAGGTTTCTAGGAGTGCTACTTTCAGGACCAGGGGAGCTAGGAGGTAGTTGGCTATCTAGGGCTTGAAATGTCTCAGTAAAGAATTGGTTAAAACTATCAGAAACATCTTCAGGGGTTTTATCAATAGTAGCAGCAGGATGTAGTATATATGACATGCCACCTGACAGGGTATGGCATTACTGGGTTCAGAGAGCTCAGTCCCCAGATTGGCTGTGTGGTGGCATCCCACACATGTGTTGTACGTTCCTGGCCAAGGGTGATGGCTGACTGCATACATGTGACAGCTGTGACATTGCCACATGACTCACATAAACCACAACTGGACCATAAGAGGTGATTCACAGGTTTCCTTTGCACATGCTACCCTAGTAGTGTGATCGCCATGGTGAGTACCAACACATAGGGCCAATGGGGAACAACATACTGAAGGTGTGTATGTGTGGGTGTACTGCTACTGTTTGATAGCACTGGCTTATATGACTGCACACGTGGGTAAATGCCAGGTAAGACATGTGCAATGTGTCACAGGCAACGTACATGCGTACAGGACAGACAGTGATGTTCTGTCATGTGTAAACTTGACATACGTATCGTACGCTATGCAGATATCACTAGGAGTCTACAGAAGCACTGTAATTCTGCATTGCAGGTGTAAGCAGTGTTCCAGGGAACCCCAAGCGAACATGCATGCAAACAAAGCTACAGTAAGCAGGGCTGGAAGTAGTGCATTGTACAACAAAGAAAGGGTAACAATAACAGTAAGTAACAATGCAAATATGTAGGCACTATCAACATGTACCCAGGAATACACAGCGCAGATGCCCATGGTAGAACTGATATTATGTCATAGTTAATTGTGATTTGGTTTACATTGGTACTGCACACATATCAACATGCGCAAACATCCACATTGCATAGTCGTTGTGGGCAACTTGACACCATTACTGTACATGTCCACCATTGCATATCACTACTTGCGTTAGCTTCCCCCCTGTGCTACCCATGTATGCGGCTATCTGTTGACATCCTTACCACCGGCATGCAATTATGTGCAGCTGTTACACTTTGGTATGTACTATGGGTGCAGATAACAATTCAGGACGTTCATACAGTTACTGCATCAGGCATGCTGGGATATACACACAGTCATAGCAGCACACTGTACTGTTACCAACATGATACTACTAATACACTTCTATGTAGTCACCCTGTGCATCAGCAACGTGTTTACCTGTCCCCGCAATGATGTTGGAGATTGCAGGAGGTGGCACAGTGTCATCATATGCACAGGGTGTGAATTAGGTATGCCTGAATCAGCCATTGATACCACCAATTGACATGTGTGTGTATGTGTGTTGGTGAGGGGCAGCAGTACAGGGTGGGGCAGTGTTGGTGCAGTGTGTGCGTGTATGTGGTCACCCTAGGTGTTAACATTTTGCATGTGTGTATGCACGCACACAGTTCCACCTCATGGCTGCCATATACAGGGGTTTGTGGACAGCCACAGACTGCACCTGTCAGGTCATACAGATCAGTGTCTGTGGGCACGGACACGGTACCTGTGCCTGGCAGGGGTGCTACGGACCGTATACAGTACTAAGCCAGACTGGGTACTGTCATCAGAAGCGGGAGTGTGTTGACTGGACACAGGTCCCTGTTGGGACTGTCCAGAGCCACGTGCACGTGGTCTCCTGGGGCGTTCCGATGACAGCACAGACCCAGCATTGCTGGGGCTGCTGCTGGCACTATGGGGGCATGCACGGGCCTGTTGTCATCTGCGCCGACTGCCAGCTGCTGCTGTTGCTGGCATACGGCCACGTCGACGACGTAAATGCCCACCATTGCCCTGGCTCATGGACATTTGGTTGTGGAACTGCTGTAATATGTCCCCATAATGTCTGTCTATGACATCGGTGAAATTACGGATAGCATCCGCGATGTCACGCATACTGTCAGTCATGGCTGTGCGACATGCTCTCAGCTCCCTCAGACCCTGTCTGGTGTACCTTTCCATATGCGACTGGCCTGCATGACAGCCCGAAACATAGCTGAGGTTGACAGACCTCTTTGGGCACATCTGCCAGAGGCAGTCCGCCCATGGATGCTCCCATGAGAACCCATGGGCAACTGTCTGTGTGGTACCATCGCAGGACCCTGCCCATGGCTGCTGTGTGGAGACGCATGTGCCACAGGTACCACATTACCCTGGTCAATGCCCACTGTATCCTGTCCATCACCTAGGGACAATGGTGACAAAGGATGTACTGGCAGGATGACTGTGCCCAATGATGGGGCTGACAGCTGTGTACTGTCAATTGGCTGACCAATAGCGGACCCTGACACACCTTCCTGTACCATTACATAAATATCATCATTACCAGTACCTGTGGCACCAGATTCAGGTTCCCTGCTGAAGGACACCAGAGCAGCACCAGAACCTGTGGGAGGAAGACAGGAAACACAGTTTACAGTCTCCACACATTGTTACCAGTGATGCACTTATGCACACATGCACACATGGACACAGGCACACATGCACACATGGACACAGGCACACATGCAGACATGCACACGTGGACACATGCACACAGGCACACATGCACACATGCACACAGGCACACATGCAGACATGCACACGTGGACACATGCACACGTGGACACATGCACACATGCACACATGCACATGAGGACAATTGCACACATGGACACATGCACACATGCACACATGCACACGTGGTCACATGCACACATGCACACGTGGTCACATGGACACATGCACACATGCACACGTGGTCACGTGTACACATGCACACATGCACACGTGGACACAGGCACACATGCACACATGCACACGTGGACACAGGCACACATGCACACATGCACACGTGGACACAGGCACACCTGCACACATGCACACATGCACACATGCACACATGGGCACAGGCACACTTGCACACATGCACACCCCGCAGTATACACACAGAGCACTACTGAGTTACACTAGTGTTACTAGCACTATCAGGACTATTATAGGTATTGTTAAACACACTCACCAGCACGGATGGCCTGCCTTGCTGTAACCCTGGAGGGACCTGCAGAAATGATGAGATTAATGTCAATGGGCACAACTGTGCCATTGATATTGCATATGATACAGTGCAGTAGTACACCAGTTGCCTTTCACACGTCAGCTGCTGATATTGCCAGTATCACACATGTACAATTACATACTATGATGACAGATACATACCACGGACACACCTTACACATGCATAAACTAACAGTGTACAGAACAGTCAAGTGTACATATGGCATATTACCTGCACGCTGCATGTCGTGCTGCTGTGTGGATCCAGCCTCCATCATGATGCAGGTGTACTGCTGTTGCTGTTCTGGGGCTGGAGCCACAACACTTAGGAGTAGCCCTCCAGTCTGGTGAGGGGGGGATGTGTGGCCACCCCACCTCCTGTGGCAACCTGTTGCCTGTGGATATCTGATGCACGCTGATGGGCACTTCTGATTAAATCACTGCAGTGATGTTGTACCTGCTCATATGTCCTATTATGCGTGCCAATATCATTTACCCTACGGACAAGGTCTTGCCACAGTGCAGCCCTCTCCTGCTGATTCTGACTGGTGCGGGAAAACAGGATGTCATACTCCCGCACCAGGCTCTGGTGTATCTCCTCATCTTCCGCTGCAGAGTAGGCGGGATTACGCTGACGCGCCATCTCCCTGGAAGAGAACACAAACAGGATATCAGCAGACTATGTCAGCAATATATGGCACACATACTATACATGATACTCATGTGTAGTGATATACTACTACTCCCATATGTTGTATGTGTGTGTCGTGGTGGATACACAAGTACATGGCCAGATATCAGTGCTCAGCCAACACCTGTGCAACAATACCTGCCACATTCCACACAACATAGTAGCATGCCCCATCGGTCAGCACACACTGACAGGTCCAATGCACAACCTCACTCTGGGGGTTCATCCCAAGGTACTGTATGTGGGCCGCCATCCACTAGTGTGATGTGGACACAAGTTACTCAGCCTGGATATACATATCCCACCACCACCACCAGCACAGTAGACTACTTTGATATGTATGTGATTAGACAGTTATTCACTTGTTAGGACTGAGATGGTATCCATGCAGCACACTGGGCCAGTGGAAGCCACAACCCACACTGCTGACCCCTTTGCAAATGCTTACCACGGACATGCCACAGATTGCATGGAACTTGCACACACATTTCTAACCCAGACCCTATGGACAAAGGTTAGGCATCCTGTCCGGTGGACCCCAGACAGAGGCAGATTGTATAACAATAGCAGGAGGCTACTGCAGGACAGAGCAGATTCACATTAAGGGAAGGCATCTGTGGTCAGCACTGGTACTACGCTACGGTCCCTCATAACAATGGCCACGGCCTACTCTGGGAGGGAAATGGCCACAAACACTATGGATAACCACAAGGCCTTCTTCAGTTATGTTACACATATGGACCAACTGCCTCGGATATGCTCTGTGTTAATACACACCTACTTAACATTCACCAAACACACAGATATTGGCAACATTCTTGCAGACAGGTTCGGTGCACGTATCCCCCTCCTTCTCCCCCATCAGTTGAAATAGTTATCACAGCTGTATGTAACCTCCCTATCATCTCACATGTCCAGGTGAGGGCCGCCCTCAGCAAAGCAGAACACACAGCATCACTGTGACCTCATGGTATCCCTGGATGTGTGCTACCTGCACTCCAAGAGGACATACAACCGCATATAAGACTGATAATTTATCTTGGCCGTACTACAGGATATGTACCTGGACAGTGGCATACAGCAACAGTGGTCCCATGCCACTAAGGAGGCACCTCGACTGAACCTGGGAACTACCACATCATATGCATAACCGGCCTGGTCTGATAAGCTATGGAATTATGCAGTATGGGATGCATATGCAGTGATATCGGGTACCTGCAGATACTTGTTCCCAGCCAGTGTGCCTTTATGATGGGCTGATCCTGCCTTTTGAACCTGGCTGACCTTTCAAAGCAGTCACTACAGCCATTGCTGAGGGCAACGCACAGACAACTGCTGCCAGGATCATGGCCTAACACTGATTGACATGTAATGTATAGTCATCCCCTTTTGGTGGAACTACGTATACACAACATATCACATGGACATACCTATAGATACAGACCTATGACACGTTTGGAGGGTTCAGAGTATGCACACTATTAACCTGCTACTTTGCATTACCTGTGTTTGTCGCAGCTGGTTGCTTTACCACTGCTTCTGATTCCTGCTGCTACTGTCACTGCTGACAGCTTAGAGTCACAGTGTGTGTTTTTTTTTTTTTTCCTCTGTCTCGGTTTGTCTCTCTCCCTCTGTCTGCTTCCAGACAGTGCAATGAATGTATTGCATGTGTGGAGTGTTAGTACAGGATGCTTTTGTAGGTATCTGCATAGGTCCATGTGATGGCCTCTGCACCAATTGTAAGCCAGCATTTGCTAATTGCATACAGCCAGTTGTGTACTGATTGCAGTTCTCACTGTGATTTCAGGACAGTGCTATAAAAGGGTATGTGAGATAGGCGTTGCCCTTTCAGATTGTAAGGGCGGGGCCATGCTGGTATGCTGTGGACACTGTTCTGTGAGTGTAAAGGTTAGTATCTCTCTCATGATTCAGGCTGTGTTGTAGATTCACATTTCTCCATTCCTCTCTCCTGTTCCCTGTAGTAAGTGTGTATGCACAATGACACCTACAACTATATATAGATATATATATTTATATATATATATGTACATATACATACATTTATATATGTACATTAACTGACATTATTACCTACAAGCTACCAACTAGCATGGCTGTTTCTGTTCACACACTACTATTATGGGAATCCAGTAGTTTTGACAGTAATTCTACATGACATACTTTGGGTACTACACATCCTATATTCCCTTTACATTCATCCCTACTATTACATGTTATATTTATTTTAGCACAATGTTCTTGTATAAGAGTCATGGCTTAGTGGTAGGTCATACAGACTACTGTTTCCAAGGTCCTGTGTTCGGGACTGACAGTGGGATTTTATTTTGCTTTTGAACTGAGTACAGGACCTGTCAATCAAAGTGACTAAGGCACTTTTAAGCAGTTGTAACCGGGTTAGTGCTGGTTTGCGCAGAGCTCACGCATGCGCACTGGCGGTTAGCCAGGCACACGCACACCCGCTTACAACCGCTTAACAGTGCTTACTCTTGCGCACACCCGCGCTATTTTATTTGAAAGAAATGAAAATGGGGAGACAAGAAAGTGGTGAAAAAGGGGTCACAAAGAGGGTAAGACAGTAGGGAAACAAGCTTGGGATTTGCAGGAGGGATGTAGGTAAGGCCCATAGCTGCCCATTTCTTCATCAGCAACAGCTGTGCATATGTATGTAATTTGGTGTGACATTTGAAACCTTCCACCCCTGAGAGAGGTGTCAGGACAACAATAATACTTGTTGTACAGCCAATTGTAACTGATAGTTTCCATGTCCAGCAGACATGTGTGCGGAATGGGCAGCTATGTATGGGGCGTAATTCTTGTGGGTACAGAGTGCCCTTTTTTTCAGGTGAGAGTGGTATGTCAGGTGAAGGAAGTCGGTACAGCTGGGGAGGTAGGTTGGGTAGGTAAACAGACAAGACAAACAAGTCGCATACAGGGGCGGTGTATGACACGTGTGGGGGGGTTATACAATTGACGGGGACGGAGGTTTGGATATCCAGAGCCCATGAGCCCACAGATGGCAACAGTGGAACTGATATCCCCACCCATAGGCAGTTGCCACTGTTCCTTCACTGCCCAGGACAGGGCTGTGCTGGGGGCTGTGTAGGCCAGGCAACAGGCATGCCCATAAGTTGTGCCACCCATGCCTCAAGTTGGCGTAGGGGCTCGAGAACAGAGTCCCGAATCTCCCTACGCACCACAGTCCGGACGCTACGGAGGGTGAGTGGAGTTCTCCTCTGGCCACACTTACAGAGGGGGGGGTGAGCCCCATCCCCTGCAGCGCTTCCACCCGCAGGTGGCACAGGGCCACCGGAGGAGGGTCCAGACTGGGCACTAGTGCCAGGTGCACTCGCCAGCTGAGGTGGGAGAGGTGGGTCCACTGGAACCCGCCTTCCCTGTCGTCCTATGTTTTGCATTATGTCATGACAGTTTGGGTTAGTGACATATAATACCATTCACAATTAGTTGTAACAGCATGCATTAGTATTCCCATTAACCAAACACCCAGATATTCACACCATTGAACAGCGAGCATAACACATGCATAATTTGAACAGCAATACACAGTCCAACAACATGCAGAGTTGATTGATGGCAACAGGCCATCAGGTTTGGATGTATGAACAGGGCAGATGCATCAACAGACATGCAAATATATATGCCCCAACAGGACAAACGTCCAGGGGTGTTAATTGTGATTGCACATACCATTTTCACGTGGAATGGGTTATATGTGGTTATAGGGTGGGGTGAAGAAAATAATATTAACACCTTCGAATACCAATACATATGCTGTACATTTCTAATAGCTGCACATATATACACACTACTGTTCTAACTACAGTTTCCTATATGATAACTATTTCAACTTGGTGATAGGACTGTTACTGCAACATCAATATACATTTTATTGTTCTTCATACACATTCATATCTAGCTTTGTTCAGCTACATCATCCTGCTACATTTGCTTTATATAGCTGTAGACAAGTGTGGATGTTTGGTATATCAGACAATCATACTATCTGCATATTGCAGACTGAGAGCAACATATCCAGATTTTGGGATACACATTCCAGATGCAGCAACACTTTGAACAGATTTTGCTGTTTGGTTTGGATTCTCACATGCATTTCATTCTGTACTGACTGCAGTATACTTTATTCAGGGGTTATTACTACTGTATTGCTGGATTCATGACACTTTCTCACACTCTCTCACTTGTTTTCATTTTACTATTCAGGATGGTACTTACTTCTAGGCTTTATTGACATGTTTTACCTGTAGTTATTACAATCCTTTCCAGCAGTCTCACTTCTGTCATGTTTCAGTATTTCAACAGGGATATATTTCACACATGTGATTTCATCATCTTCTGCAGCTATACTTTTCAGCCTGCTGCAGGTTGTGTACTATTTTCTTACAGGTGGGGCATTTTTATTTCAGAATTTATGTCAGACATTTTCATTTTTCTGTTTGGCTTACAGGCTGCAACACACTTTTGTAATCAAGCAATACTTGCAAACACTTTCACACTGTTACTTGCACACTTTATTCCTTAGTGACTACACTGCACTCTTTTGCTGACTGTCATACTTTTATATTTCTTTACAGTTACTGGTAGTGGATTACTGGCCTGCCTGGTGGTGCAACCGCACCAGCCTATCACCATAGGCTCTGCGGTTCGCAGAACGGACACCTGCAGCTGTAATATAAATGAAGTAATATTGGAATACACATCTCCATAATATCAGCTAGTTTAATTTCTTACATACATAATTAAATGTAACTTACTCAGTAGTGGGGCGTTGGGCATTTGCCAGGCCTCCTGGATCCAAAGGTTCAATTGGTCCTGCTTGCGTCTCTTCAGGTCTGCATGGTGGTAACGGACCTGCTCACCAGTCCTTGGAATCCCTGTGGCACTGGTGAGATCATGAGCCAACCGGTCCCACGCTTCAGCCCTGTATGCTCCCCACAGGACCTGGCCCTGCATGAGTTGGGCCTCATGATTGTGGACTAGGAGCCAGACAATGTACCTGGACTCCTCAATGCCCCACCTCTGTGCTCAAAAGCAGCTACCCTCTCCTACTCCTGTCATTCTGGCTGCAGTTCAGTTCTACAATCGTTTATGCTGTATATTCCTGCCTATGGGGCTTATATAGTCCATTTTTCCCGCACATATCTGTGATTGGCCATTTTGGAATTGTATCAACTTCAGTAAACCTGCATGTCATGCTCCAGTTTGTATTCATTCCTATATATTAGTTATTATTGCATTTATAGGTACTGCTGTCATGGCTTAGTGGTTCAGTACCTTGACTATGGTGTATAGTATGCTGGGTTTGAACCTGGCCACTACTTTTTATTTTTTATGACTGTCTAGACAAGCTGAGGGGTGTGTCTGTGTAAAGGCAGTTTTGATACGGCTTGCTCAACGTTGCCCGTCGGTTAGCTTGTTTGCGCGGTCGCGCAGCTCAGCAAACGGGTACGCTGGTTTAAGCCTCATTTGGCTATCAGCACGCATATTACGCTCAGCTCAGTTAGGGGCACATAGATTTAGTGTGTTAAACCACTACTCAGCTACGGGCACTCATTTTGCACCAGTTAAACCACTGCTCACCTACGGGCAGATGCACTCACCCTGTTAAACTGTAGCTCAGCAATGGGCACATCTGGCATTTTTTATTGTTTTGTTACCTCACATTTCTTCAATATAAATGGGCTATTTCATTACATTTTACATAAAATGTGATTTTATGTGTACATATTTGTCAGGGACTTGTTTCGTGCTTATTTTGCTAAAAATAAAAATTGGTGCTGTGGGGGCTCGAAACATGAATGCCTGCTCTTCAGCCAACATCTCTACCGCTACGCTATTGCTTCTTGGCTTACTTTGCATATTTAGTTCTTATATGCTTTCCCACTGACTGTTAACTGCAGCTGCGCTATGGGCACGCCCGCGCAAACGAGCGCACTCACGGTTAAACATCTTTACAATTTAGAAAAAAATTATGTGATGTTCATTTGTACATTTTATGTTCGTAGTCTGTGGGGACATGTGTTGTGTTGTGTTTATTCACATTTCCATGGACTCTGGCGTGGGTGTTTACTTTGGCCACTTTTACTCTTCTGGGGGCGTGTCCGCTTACAGGGCTCGGCCTACGGACACACCCCCTACTGTCTTACACAGACCGTGTTAGCCTTAGGTGTGATTCAGCATGCTCTCATGAATATGCAGAGCATGCTGACATCACTCCGTTTAACTGCAGCCTCCGTGTATGAGTTATAACTCTTACACGGAGGCTTCCTGAATCCTGCCCAGTGTGTTTCAGGTAATTCACATGGGAGATTAAACAACTAAGAAAATAAGGACAACAGACTGAATAGAAAAGGGAGAAGGAACCAGCCTTGTCAGATCTATATGCATTCCTTTAGCAGATTCCTTTAGCAGCCTAGTTAAACCACATTCTACTGATACAATTTTGCAATGATCTGGAAGCAAACTGGACTATCAGAAGCTCCATAACCAATCCATTTACAAAATACCAGGAAAAGAAATCAGTTTTCTTTTGAAATGATGGGTGATAATCTGAGACATGGTCCACACTGCGTAAGACTGGTGTGCTGGAAGGTGCAGAGAAAAGGTCATTCTATAATTCTGTGGAATATATCTGGGCTGCATTGTTACAGAAGCAATGTATAATTGTATAAAAATGTCACCTGCTACATATATCTATATGTCTATAGATGGAAGCGGAGTGAATGTCATTTGGCTCAATTTCAACAGAGACCGAATGATCAGAAATTCATTTATTCAACTGCTCATTTGGCTGAAATATTATTTAGCCAGCTGTGATATAGTTACACATACTTTTGTAATAAACAAGTTGAAACAAGTAGGCATGCAAGCATGTTAATTTCTGTTACTTGTAACCAAACTCTGACAGCGCAGTTTCTTTGTGAGTGACAGCAGATGTGTGGAGTTTACTCTTTTTTCATGGCTTTGTGACCATGGAGTTATGTAGTACATTGAAGTAGTGGAGTATGGGGGAGCACAAGAGCTTGCCTGACTCCCCAAAATCATTTTTATGGCACTTATAACTGTATTCTATTGATTGCAATTTAATAAACTGATTTTTCAGTAAAATTAGTTTTCAGACGTTTGGTTTCAGTGATATGAGATTCAGCCAAATGCAATGCTTATCAAATCTTGTAAACTGCTATATCTATATTTGTGTCTATCTCTATATGAATATCTGTGTAAGCCATAGCTGCATTGTAGTTACAGCCCTGCAGCTACATAACAATGGCCCAATATAGACTGACTAGAAACCCAAATGAGATATATGTAATCTGCTAGTATGCAGGAATATCATGGATTAGAAGACCAAATGAGATACATGTAATCTGCTAGTATGCAGGAATATCATGGATTAGAAGCCCAAATGAGATACATGTAATCTGCTAGTATGCAGGAATATCATGGATTAGAAGCCCAAATGAGATACATGTAATCTGCTAGTATGCAGGAATATCATGGATTAGAAGCCCAAATGAGATACTTGTGATCCGCTAGTATGCATGAATATCATGGATTATAAACCCAAATGAGATACTTCTGATTTGCTAGTATGCAGGAATATAGGCAGTAACAGCTAGCATGCACATAGTGTATTTCAGTATGTTCCTGAATTGCACTGCACATTCCTCTGTACTAGTCTACCCACAGTGGTCCATATGGTGTACAGTTGTCCCCTTGTATGCTGATCCTGATGTGAATTTAAAAGTCAGTATCTTTCTTTTCTGTTCCTTATAGTAATTTGTCTACCAAAGTCCATTCCTCTCCCTTTCATTGCTATTGCCAATAAGCACAAAAGTGTCAGTTGTATAAGTTACTGAAGTACTTTTTCCCCCTATTGTATTTCATAGATTCATAATACTGAGTGCCCACCCAGCCAACCAGTATTGCTTTTGAGTTAACTTTCCTTACTCTAAGTTGTCTCTGGAAACTCCTGCTAGTCTCATCTCATCTGCTTATACAGGTGGCAACTAGCAGATCAAATGGAGAGATGCTGCTCCTTAGGTTGCTAAAGTTCAAGTTACCCGACTTCTTATCTTCCTGCCTGCTTGGTGCACAGTGCAGTACCTAAAAGGCTTCACTCCTTTTTTCTGTATTTCTATTAAGATCTGCTTATCCTAGTGTTCCAGTATATAGACCCTTCCTACAACTTCATTCAGTTAAGCCGAGATAGTGTAGTGTTTAGAGTCCTGGCTTTACATGCAGGTGTTCACGGTTTGAGTACCAAGACAGGCAAATTATTTTGAGGTGGGAGGTTGGCGTAATGGTTAAAGTGTTTACCTTACAAAGACAGGGTGCAGGGTTTGATTCTCACATGGGGTAATTGGCTAGGCTTAAAATGGCCAACAATGGCAGTTAGCCTATTACTAATCTATGAACTGATGAACCTATTAACATTCATTATTAACATATATATATATATATATATATATATATATATATATATATATATATGGTCAAAAAATCTTATAACAGCTTGGGAGATTCCTTATATTCCTTCCAAATCTCAAAAGCCTGGAACTCCGTCCCCCAAAATATCCTTGACACCACAAACTCAGCCAAATTCAAACAACTTCTCAAGACCCACTTTACTAACAACTGGCACTGCTCATGTTCCTCCCCGGCTAATCTCAAGCAACAGCTCTCAGCTCGCACCTTCTATACTTGCTTACCTAGTGTTCTCTGGATAAACAGCAATGCTGGGACTAACCTATACTATCCCTAATGCATAAAAGTCTGCTGCCAAAACTACAATATGTATCTTGCATTTAGGTACTATAACAATATCTTAAGCTATAACTCAACATTGTATATTATTATATTGATAGAAAAGATGGAACTTACTTATACCCGGAGCTAACTTATACCTGATACACAAATGTCTGCACCCAAAAAAAATACATTTGTATCTTGCATTTAGGTGCTATATGAACATCTTAGGTATAACTCAAAATTGTATATTATTTACTAATGGACAACTATTTTTTTGTTTATTGACCATTGTTTATTCTTGGTCTTGACCATTTGCATTTCTGAGTTATGAAACTTCAAGCTTGTGAAGAGAATCCATATATATGTCCCCCTCAGAAGATCGAGTCAACAGAAAGTCAAACGTCATATGGTATCATATGATCGACTTTCTGAAATGTTGAAGCTTTTGAATGGAGATCACGGTACAGTGGGGATTTGGGAATTTACCCTTTTTCCCACTGGAGTGTGATCTCAAAGTTGGTACATATAAAATATGCAGGGGGTGTGGGGGTGCAATGTAGATTTTTGTTGTTTTCTGTAGTTCAACTTTTCAAAAAGTCGATCATATGGTCTCAACCATATGATGTTTGACTTTCTGTTGAGTCAATCTTCTGAAATAGAGCCACACACACACACACATATATATATGTTGTGTCTTTCAGCTTTTCCCAGTTAGGGGTTGCCACAGCAGAACTCCAGTCTGCTAATGATTGGCAGTAGATTTTTATGTGCCAAGCTGCCAGCTCTGACGCACAACCTTCAACGAAGATATGCCCATTCATGCATGTCTCTACACAGAAGATGCTTTAGCTGAGAATTGAACAGGACAACATTGTACTGTGAGGCAACAACGCTACCGCAGCACCACCACCACAGTTTTATATATATATATATATGGTTTCAGTTGGGAAGAGTGAGCACTTATATAACTGAATGCATTTTACTGATGTAAAAAAAAGTGAATGCTCATATGAATGAACATGAATGGTATTTTTCCAGCAGTCTTTTGAATAAGATTTCACTGCAGTGGGAATTTGCCCTCACCTTGCTATTTTGCAGTCTCAGAGTTAGGATATATAATTAGCAGGGGTTATGGTGTTTGCAGTCATCTATATTGTGGGTTTTTTTAGGTATTTTCTGGTTTGATATTTTGAGTTTTAGGTATTTCATGACATACTTGTATATATTTATATCTTTCTGTCTATCTATCCATATATCTATCAACAAAAAATACAAACCCGCAACAAGTTCAAGTATATGAAACTAAGAAATCACAAACCTGAAATGGCACCAGTGATTCACTGAACACTTTATTTTATTTATTTATTTAACATTTGTTTACTGGTAAAGTTTGACTTGGAACGAGCCAATTTTCAGTGGAGACCTGCGAAGAAATACTCCAGATGCACGTATTTGTGTCTGTTACTGAAAAACACACAACAGTTAGCTCTTTCATCCTACACAAATCTCAGGACTTCTTCAGACAGAAACACCAATTACTATCACACATATATCTATATCTATATCTATATCTACATCTATATCTATATCTATATCTATATCTATATCTATATCTATATCTATATCTATATCTATATATATCTATATCTATGACAGATATATAGAAACCATAGAAATTAATTAACCAATCACTTCTAAAATACTTCCAAACTCACTCATGTCTTTTAAAGGAATATACTCACATTTAAGATCTCTCAACCTTAATAGTGATATTAAGGAAATAATTTAATTTAACCCTATATTATGATTGTCTTCTAACTCAAGCAGCCACTCCACTTCTTTGACATCCAATAACAATTCATTATACCCTCCTCTAAAATTCTCTTTAATATGTTCTAAAACAAAAACAAAACAAAACATTAAAACATACACATATGTTACTATGCCAATAGAGGGCATTATATTCCTAACCTTGCTTTATAGAATATAGATGGACTTTTATTCTCTCCTGCAACTTTCTCCAGTTTTCCCCACATAAAAACTCACTCAATTCTCTCATGAGGCCTCATAGACTACATTATTTGTTAAACACATATATCGATCCCTAGTACCATACATTTATCTGACACTGAATGTATATATATATATATATATATATATATATATATATATATATATATATGGTCTATTTATAATATGCTTACAACACTTACATATCGCACAGCGTTACGTCCCTCCACATTATTTGTTAAACACATATATCGATCCCTAGTGCTATACATTTATCTGACACTGAATGTATATATATATATATATATATATATATATATATATATATATATATATATATATATAGTATGGGCTATTTATAATATGCTTACAACGCTTACATATCACACAGCTTTACGTCCCGCTACATTATTTGTTAAACACATATATCGATCCCTAGTACCATACATTTTATCTGACACTGAATATATATATATATATATATATATATAGATATATATATATATATATATATATATCTATAGTACGGGCTATTTATAATATGCTTACAACACTTACATATCACACAGCTTTACGTCCCTCTACATTATTTGTTAAACACATATATCGATCCCTAGTACCATACATTTATCTGCCACTGAATGTATATATATGTATATATATATATATATATATATATATATATATATATATATAGTATGGGCTATTTATAATATGCTTACAACGCTTACATATCGCACAGCTTTACGTCCCTCTACATTATTTGTTAAACACATATATCGATCCCTAGTACCATACATTTATCTGACACTGAATGTATATATATATATATATATATATATATATATATATATATATATATATATATATATAGTATGGGCTATTTATAATATGCTTACACCGCTTACATATCGCACAGCTTTATGTCCCACTACATTATTTGTTGAATTTGACAGGGTAATATTTAAACTATCTGTACCCTTCTCTAAAAGACTTTTAAAATTATCACCTATCATCCCTCTTATCAAAAAAGGTCCATAAGACAAACTAGACCATACCTATTCATTACTTATTAATGTTTTCTAATTGTTATATATAACATTTTTTTTATTTCTAATGAAGCAACAGTAAATTCTGTCCACATGTTAGGATCACTATCTCCCTTGTCCATACATTTTTTAAACCCCTCTTAATCAGACATCCACATTACTGGTTTATATTCTCCATTTCTTTCTTCTATCACTTGTCCTAACATTTTATTTATTTGAGGTGATGGGTAACCCCCTCTTTTCAAACATTTGCTTGAAACTTACTATACTTTGCATAAAATCACCTCCATCAGTAGTCAATCTACTAATTTTATTACCTTGGTTCTTCTCATATTTTTTTTTCATATTGTTCGGATGGCCACTAGACTAACGTAAAAATGCATTACTATATCACTCTTTTCTATGCAATCTATGCCCAAATTTCTTATCACTCAGATGCTTATACATACATACATACATCCAACAACAAAATTAATGCATCATGAAAATTCAACTTAAAAAAAAATATTGGTTTACGAATGTGTAGCATTTTCATCCGGGCCAGGTCAGAGACTACCCTTTAAGCCAGGCACAGGTCACCCCTTAGCAACCTGTAGGAGACAGAATACAGTGACAGGGCTTTCAGTCTTTCCTCATAAGGCTTGTTTTGTGTACCCTGTAATTTCTTGGAGAGAAACCTCTGTGGTCTCTCAAGTTGTTGAAGGTATATGGTGAGGTACATGCAAAAGGGAACGTTGTACTCAATTGCTGGTCTGATGAGGGCAGAGTATAATGGGATTATAACATCCTTGGATCTAGATGTGATACCTTTATTTATAAGGTGTGCCACACAGAAGGATTTCCTTACAACTGTGGATACATGGTGGTCAAAGTTCAGGTTGCTATTAACCTGAGTACCCAGATCATGTACCACTGGGTCTACACTTGGGGGGGGGGGGTGCTGTCTATAATGTAATTAGCAAGGATGTCAGCATTCCCAATGGGAGTAATAATGCATTTCTTTACATTTAACTTTAGTCCATGGCATTGGCATCAATCATTTGTCTGCATTAACCCTGTCTGCAGTATATTAACATCATTGGAGGACTCAATGATTGCTCCCAATTTGCAGTCATCAGCAAACTTGGTTAGCCACAGGTCGTCCAAGTTTGCCTGGACTTCTGAGAAATAAATTCCGAACAGTAAGGGGCCCAACACACAACCCTGTGGTATGCCACTGGTAACTGGTCTTTTGCTAGAGGTGAAGTCATGCACTTTGACAGTATGTGTCCTTTTGGTGAGCAAGTTGGCTACCCATCTGGTAATGTAGGGGTAATTCCCAACTGGGAGAGTTTTTCTATAATGCCTGAGTGCCTTGGCTAGTAAAGATAGGTGGTATGCACTGCCTTTCCCTTGTCCAGAATTTGGAGATTATCTATGTCCATGTTAATAAGGTCTGTAATTATTCTTTCCATGGCCTTGCAGATGAGGCTAGTCAAGTTTATGAGCCTATAATTCCCCTTTGGCAGAGGGATTACTGTTTCTGTCCTCCATTCCCTGTAACATAACCAGTGGCTGTGGTTAAACAGGGATCCAAGTGGATCTGCTAGGTCATGTTTTAAATTGTTTAAACGGCAATCTGGGATGTTGTCTGGTCTCATTGATGCCTTGTTTGTGGCCTTGGAGAGCACAGAGATGACCTGCTCTCTTGAGATAACAGGCTGAGGAATGGTGGAATGTATACTTTGGGGGATGAATGGAAGAGATGGGGTGAAGTTTTCTCCAAATCTGTCAGCTAGCAGGTTGGCTATTACCTCTGGTTGAGTAGTATGGGTGGTGCCATCCACAACCAGTTCAGCACATAGCTGGGTATTCCCTTTTAGATTTTGGACATAGTTAAAGAATGCCTTGTGCTTATCCTTAACTAGGGAGGCTATTTTTGCTTTGTAATTGCTTTAGAAGACTTGACAAGATCTCTGATTTGTTTGTTTAAGCTAGAGAGGGATTTCTTTCTGTGTGGAGCCAGTTCCATCTTGCTGTTGGACATTAGTTTCTTTATCTTGTTGTATACCCTGTTTATACTAGGGGTCCACCAGGGTGGCTTGTTTTTTCAGCAAGACCTATTTTAATCCAATCAGGTACAGCCAATTCTATACAACTGCTTAAGTGGTTATACATGGCATTGATGTAAACTTCTGCATAGGAGTCTGTGTCATCTGCAATTGAGCAGGTTTTGAAAGTTCTTATACCATCACTTAGTAGGAGGTAATTTGTCTTACAAAAGTTCTTTAGCATTTTTGAGGTTGATGAGTTATCTGTTCTTATAAGTACATCAAGCAAAACTGATTTATGGTCTGATCTTACCAAGGAGGATATCACATGTGGGGTGCAATGTTCTCCCATGTTAGTGATAGTGAGTACTATGTCCAAGACATTTGACCCTCTTGTAGGTGTGCTGACTAGCTGTTCCAAAGCATTTGCATTGACAAAGTCCAAGAACGTCAGAGCCAACATATTTAGGGTCTTGTATATTTCCCTTTTGATAGTAGGATAATTAAAATCACCCATGAATAAGGTGATGGTCTGTAGTACAGGTATGTGGCCTGCATTTCCTGTTTCATGGTGGGGGACTTATAGCTAGCTATGATATGGTAGGTGACTTTACCTATAACTAATTGGACATGGAGAAGCTCAAGAGAGTCATACTGTTTGACCAGTCTCGAGATGTACTTATCCTTAATTAAGATGGATACACCTCCTCCTTTGGTTCTTTCATGCTCAGTTTGTGGTCTGAATGCATGGAAGACATTGTAGCCCTGCAAAGCCAGGGTGCTTTCTGCATCTTTGAACCATGTCTGTGACTGCACAGACATCAGCATCTTCTAAAGTGGGGAGTGCTTCCAGGGAGTGCAGTTTCTTGTTTAGACTCCTAGCATTAAGCAGCAGTATCTTGAGTTTATCTAGAGATACCACCTAAAAAAAAGCACAATAGGGGTGGCTAATGCCATTGCGAGTATTCAAAAGTCTAGAGAAGACAAGTGCAGACCATCTATGGCACAAGCAGTGTGATCTATTGACCATGTCTTCCCAAGCTGACAGATAATGGATCCCCTTAGACTGACACCAGCAGCTAAGCCAGTTGTTAAAGTCAATCATTTTTTTCTTTGTATTATGGCATCATCCTTGGAGAAGGGAGAATTCTGCTTAAGGCTAGGCTTATACCTGTCTGTGACACATAATCTGAGAACTCAGTCATGTCTCTCTTCAGATAGTCCAGTGAGGTACATCTCAAGTCATTCACACAGACTATGACAGAGTCACACCGGTACTTGTGGTTGAGTGACTTGAGTGCTTCATTGACTTGACAGATCCTGGCACCTGACACGCAGCTAATCGTAACCTGCTTCTTATCCAGCCTAGTGAGGTGAACATACTTGTATCTCACAATGGTGTCACCTATAACCAATATATTAGGTTTTGGGTGTTACACCTTATGGACTTATTTGTTTTATTTGCTGAGACAATGACATATGGTTATTATGTGTTGTAGCTGTTTTTTTGCATTGTCATATGTGTAAGTGGTTTCCATTTAAGAGGCCTCTAATCTTTTGGTAATTTATTAGTGAGTACCTCCTCATATGTGGGTTTATGTGTCATGTCCTTTTCTAGAGTGGGAAGTGTGTGTGTGCTGACAGCTTGTTTGGCATTCAATTTGTCCTTATGTGAGAGTCTTGCATCCAATTCCATAGTGTAATTGCATCTGTCACATAAAGTACGTGTTTGTTTCAGGACTAAGTGGTTGTCAGTATACATGACACAACTGCTACATTGCCTCAGGAAGCTTGTGTCTGTCAGGCTGGCTAGAGAGATGATTGGAAACTGCCCTTCCATGATAGCAGGCTCTTACTGTATGTTTTATTAGGGAAGGGATTGGGTTAATTAGACAGGACTGTGCTGGTAACAGCGAGACTACAAGAGGGACCTATACTTTGTGTAGGCTAAGGTTGTTCAATAAAGTAACGCTGCTTAATGGAAAACCGAGTTGCTCCTAGAGCAGCCGAAAAGTCTGAAAGGGTTTCACTGGCAGTTGTTTAGGGAAAAACTGAGCTTCGAGGCTTTGCGTCTATACAAGGGTACTGCTAACCACTGCTGTGTGAAGAGCAGCACCACACAAAAGTGAGACTTATATTTCAATAGCACAGTATTTTAGTTTAATTAATTGATCTGATTGTAGTGGATGTCTTTGTAAATACTTTAGTTGTTTTGTTGAATATTATAATAATACCTATTTTTAATTATTTGTATAAAATTGTTATGATATTTCTCTTATATGTTAAAACAATAAACTTGTTTTGAAAAAAGTGAGACTTATATACAAGTAAAGAGAAACAAGTTTTAAGTTAACTACCAATCAGGAAATCAATAAGCATTCCACCAGCAATCCCCAATTCAGACAGGTTAGATCAGCATTCTTCTGCCACAAGAGTGCAAAAAACCAACTTCTTAATGTAGAATAGAGCATAGCTGGTTTGGAGCCCAAATGTAACAAGACCACATAAACTACCTACAACAACCCTACAACTAACAGATACAATGTAATACAATGCAATAAACTACATAAAGCAGCAGCAGACAATACAGTTTTCTTTTTTGAAACTGCTAAAGTACAGTCACAGTATATAAGAGAATTGCAAAAAGATAATTAGAGCCCTTCTGCATGCTTTCCAGCTCAGCTAGACCAGGTAAACACCTACTGCCACTAGATGAATAATCACAGCCCTCCTAATGTAAAAGCACAGTAAAGAAGTGACTGTAGTGAAATACTACCACAAACAAGCTTAAAAGATACAAAATGTTCCCACAAACAAATTTAAAGATACACATACAGCAGTGTACTTGTCTTTACTTTGTATAAATGAGCCAAGAGTCACTCAATTGTACAGAATTTATAAAGGCACTAAAAAGAAGATAAGCTGATTAATATGCCCTCCAGCCAATAAAACTACATGCAGAAACCTCAGTTGTTTCCACAACCTAAACAGACCAGTCTACCTCTCAGTGCACTAGATGGATAAATCCACTGACCTCCTAATGTAAAAACAAGTGCTTTCCAGACTGTAAAAATACATTACTTTGTCCAACAGCTACCTAGAAAACAAATTCAGAGTAAGTAAATCAGTAAAACAGACAATGAGAGGCAAAACTCAATTTTTCAATATAAGCACAAGGAAAGGCAAATAAATAACTCAAGATATCAACAGCAACGTAGAAAGGGTGGAGCTTCTTAAGCTCAATTTACAGTAGGGGCGGGTAGCTAAAAATCACCAGATTTAAAAAGCAGATCAACAAAGGGGACAGTGGGTGGAAAAAACTAGCAGGAAATCACCAGTGCTTTAGTTTATGGAGGCTTGAAATCTTTTCAGAAAAAGAGAAAGACCCATAAATTCATTGTGTATTTAAGTACCATTCAAACAATTTAACCAATGAAAAAAAAACACCTGAAATGGTAACCTAGATAATTTGTGTCTATCTCTCACATAGAACAAAAACACTAGACCAAACAGATTTCTTAAAATGGAAAACAAAATGGAGCAGGTAAAACAGAAAGCAGCTTTATCACTCACAGACAAGAAAATATATGTTTGTTATTTTCACCCAGCAGGGAATCACCAGCAGTGCTTTAGTTTATGCAGGCTTGAAATCTATTCAGAAAAAGACCTTCATATATACTTACATTCCCACTCAGCCATAAAAAGTTTAGCAAATGTGAGAGCCACTACAATCCCCATAGTGACTCCTACATCTTGTTTAAAGCATTTATCAAAATCACAAAATAATTATTTAAAACAAAAAACAATAATTTCCCAGCCAGTATATTGAAGCATTGTCTGACAATTAATTACTCCATTTTTATAAACTGCACCACATTCTGTATTCCATCTTGTTGGAGAATAAGTGTATGTAGTGATTTAACAGCTAAAGTAAAACCAACTTCATATTATCATTAAAAACAGAGTTATTCAATTTATGTAAAAAATCAAATGAATCTTTAACATGGGAAGGAATTTCTAACACAATTGGCTTTAAAGTATTTTCCAGCAACATTGTTCTCAGGTCTGTCTTTGAACCCTCGGGCATAATTGTAGGCCTTAATGGAAACTTAGAACTATCAGCATGTATTTTTGGTATGCCAAACACTTAGAGATCACAGGTTTTCCTACAATACAAAATTCATGCAGTTCTTCACTCAAAACATAATTAGTTTTCATTTGCAATAGACTGCTACTTATCTAGTTATAACTTTATTTATTTATTTATATTTGTTTACTGCGGTACTGCACTGATTGATATCGACCAATTTCAGGCTCAGCTTAATAAATATCTATTTTAGTGCCACTCATAAAACTATCAGATTTCTCCAGGCTCTGCAAAGAGAAGGTCACAGCCAGTTGCCCATAAGGTACCAGTATTTGCCACATCATATGAACACTCAAGTCCTTGTACCACAAGTACAGAATATATGTCTGAGGCAGATGTGAACCTAGCCTTGAGCAGTATTCGACCATCACCAAGAATGATAACACAATTCAAACAAAAGATAATTGATTTCAACATTTGGCTTAGATTCTGGTGTCATTCTAAGGGGACAAACTATATATCAGACTAAGAAGAGATGGTAGACAACCCAAACTGCTTTGCCAAGGATGGTCTACTCCTCTTTCCCCAAAGTTTCCAGATGTTTGTTAAAACCTTGTCCACCCCAGGGACTGACAAAGGTTGAAATATTTCAGAATAGAGGGGAATCTCACAGAACAAGAACAGGCTCAACTGCAGAGTGCTAAAGAGAAAATAAAGAATGACCTTGATAGTATGCATGAGTTTAGAAAAATTACTGTTAACCAACTGATTTTTTGATAATAACTCTAGGGAACAAAAACTTTTAGCACAACAGCTCTGGCAACAGAAAGTAGAAAGGACTGTTGCCAAGCTTAGGGAGCCTATAACAAGGAAAATAACCAGAGATCCATTATAGGTATTATGAATATTTTAAAAATATGATGAAATGATGTAAAAAGCAGAAAATTGTGGAAGTTGAGTAAAAAGTACGAATGGAAATGTTTATGGAAGAATTAAATATACCAAGGTTAGAGGCAGATGACGCTCAATTACTAACAGTTAGGGTAGGAGGAGATGAGATAAAAATGGTGATGTATAGCCAATCTATAGGAAAGTCCCCAGGAATAGATGGTATTCCTGTAGAGGTTTGGAAGCTAGGATGGAAGAAAGTGATACAGATCTGGAAGGTTTTGTTTAACAGTATCTTGAAAGGAGGAAAGCACCAACATCCTGGAAGAAAGTGATTGTGGCTGTAATACTTAAAGATGGCAAAGACCTATCAGTCCATTTCAATTTTAAATAATGATTATAAATTGTTTATGTCTATAATGGCTAAACAAATGGCAAAAGTGATGTCAAAATTGATAAATATGATTGATAAATATGGATCACTGTGGTTTTGCGGAAGACAGGCAAACATTTGACAACATTAACAGAGCAATGATAATCCAGAGGGAAGCAGAATGTAATTAAATACCACTGTTGTTGATGGGTTTTGATGCAGCTAAAGCATTTGTGAGAGTAAGCTGGGATTTTATGAATAGGGCAATTGAAGCATTTGCATTCCCTGTAAAATTAAAAGGTTGATTAGGAGGATATATGAGGGACTGGAGATAAAAATTAAAGTGGGGGTTCCTTACTGATAAATTCTGTTTGAGAAGAAGAACCAGGCAGGGGTATCCTCTTTCCCTTTTATTATTTGCATTGTATTTAGAACCACTGGCAAAGAAAATAAGGGACACAAACATTCAAGGATTTAATTTGTATGATAGTCAAGAAAAGTTGGATTTATTTGCAGATGATATTATTTTACAGCTGATAAAACCAGAAAAGGACATTTCAGTGCTGTGAAACACTCTGAGACAGGTTCAAGTCATTTTGGGACACAAAGTTAATGAAGATAAAACAAAGACAATAGCTGTAAGCTATCTACCCATGCATGAATATGTTCAGCAATACCCATATTTATGGGGACATGATAAAATGAAGTACTTAGAAGTAGGGATCAAAAGGATTCTGTTATGGCAGCTAAGGATATGTGGGAAGACACTAAACAGAGGATAATACAAAAGCCTGAGAAACTGGAAGCTCTGTTTTATGGATATGGATAGCAAGATACAAGCAGTAAAAATGTTTTAGTCCCTTTAGTTTTATACAGAGGTCAAGCACATTTTTAACAACCAGAGGAGGAGTTGTGGATAACAACTAATAAAGAGTTGAAGGATTTTAGTTGGGAGAGGAAGAGGGCAAAAGTCAAGGGGGATAAGTTGATCCTTCCAATAGGACAAGGTGGTTTGGAGTTACCTGATTTGCAGGGGTATTTCAGAGCTAAACAGTTAAGGCTCCTATAAATAGCACAAGCAGAAAGCTGTAAATCAAAGTGGAAAGGGATGGTGATGAAACAGAGTAGAAGCAAAAGAAACAAAGTGAGAATCTAATTTTGGATTCAGATCCTAAGGAGAATTACAATAACCGTACAGAATTCAATAAAGTAGCAGAACGTATTCTAAACATTAAGCCAACAAAGGGATGTTCAAGTCCTGCCAGTAGTGAGGACCTCAATTAAGGGTACAGAGACTAGGCAAGAGGGGATGGAATATACTGGAGAAAACTGGCAAAGGAACCAAGGTACTGGGAGAAAATAACTAGAGAGAGAAACTTAATAGAATGGGAAGAAGCCAAGAATTAATCTGGACTGCAGATTAGAGGTTGTCTTCTCTATGAAGGACTGATATCAGACTATAGGCAAACAGAAAGAAATAGGGTGATCCTATGAGAAAGACCAGCACTGATAGAGTTTTTAGTAGAATCTAGAACAGAAGCTGCTGTTAAAAAGGGGACAATTAGTATGGCATATAAAATACTGCATGATAACTATAGACAGAGGAGGTTAAAAAAGATTAGGAAGAGTGACTGGATAAGCAATTTACAAAGAAACAATGGGAGGATGTATGATAGCTCTGAAATATGCAACAAAGTCTAGAAGATTTAGGATCTTTGCTTGGAAGTGGTTGCACAGGTAATTTTATACCCCAAACAGACTCCAACAATTTCCTCTGGTAGATTGCAAATGTTGGATTTGAGATGGGGAATAAAGAAATAACTGGGAACATTTTTTAGGAGTGTAATGAGCTGGCAGACTTTAAATATTCCCTGTAGATTACTCTATCAGAAATACTGGATGAGCAAATTGGTGTAACTAAGGAAATGAATCATAATTGCATAGGCATAGTAAGACCTTGCTGAGTTTAATTGTGGTTGCTGCCAAAAAATCAACTACTATAAAATGGAAATCAAAGTCTAAACCAACTGTACCAGAAGTAGTGAAAATAGTAACAGAGATAAAACAACTGGGAGTGGGATCTTTAGAAAAGGGTAGCAGCAAACCACATAGAAAAATGGGAATTGTGGGAACAATACAGGCAGAATAATGTTTTGGAGGAAGAATGCGGTATACGGGATGGCAGGAATTGAACGTGATATGTAATGTTTGACTGACAATGACTGGCTAGATTATAAGTGATGTCTAATGCTTCCAACTGAAAATATATAAATATGGTTTGTTTTCATTTATATAGATGTATGGCTGCCTATGTCATAAGTGATAATATAATAAAGATGTCTCTAGTTTAAAAAAAAAAAAAAACTTGTGCACCCTCATAGTACTTTTTTAGGCAAAATCAGCCTTCTAAATCTTCTGACTTAACTAAATAGAACCAGGACATTAAGGTATTGCTGCTTATTGCTAGGAGCCTTAACTGAAAACTCCACACACTACAAACACTGTTTATTATAGAAAATGTTATCATATGCAGTGTTACAGTGACCTGGTTCAAAACCAGTGAAAGCACTCAATCAGTGTAGGGCTTCAATGTGCAACACTCGTACAGGCCCACCACATTAGAAGTCGGCACTAAAGTCAGAGATGTGTCCATATTCTCAAAAATATTTCATATCCAGACTTATAACACATGATAACAATATGCAACTCCAGCTTACTATAAACACTACCCAGTATCACATCATAGCTAAGTGCAGGACATCCTTTATGGCCCATCAGTGCATACTTCCTACTAACCAGTATGGAGTCCCTAAGTATTAATTCAAATACCATTTTCCTAGGAGACTTGAACCATTCCACCATAAGCTGGTAGAATTATACATCTTCACATATCCTCAGACATATATGCCCAGAGATTGGACTTTATAAATAGAAGCTTCCTGGACCAGTTAGTACACACCCCAACCAGGGGGGAGAAAATCCTTACCAATATTGAATAATTCTGCTCCATACCTATTGTAACTTCCTCCCTGGTCAACCTGGACCATATGTCAGTCAAATCCAAATTAAGTCCAAAGCCAGAAGCATCCTGAAATACCTCTGTATCCAGAGACTATTTGTAGGCTAATAAAAAACTGAGTGATGACCTGACTAAATTCAAAACCCCCTTCCACCTTGACAATTCCACTGGTCATGTGGAATCCTTTACTGTGTAGTTCTATGCACATGTAAATAGTTGTATAGATACATCTGCTCCCCTCATGAATTAACACAATGCAAAATTCAAAAATAAACTCCTATGGCAGAACCCTAAAGTAAGCAGTCTGTATAATACAATAACCAAATTATTGCATGCAAAAATAATTCTAACTCTTAAGAAGCCAAAAACATTTTTGCTAAACAAAACAAGGAACAATGAATCCTGATCAAATCAACCAAAGCTAGATATAAGGTAAAATAGCCACCCAGGCAAATGATCACCACCAAGCTTCTTTAACTATGTTAGAAATCTAAGAAACAATGCCCAACGCTGCACAGAGCTAATTGTAAATTATTCAAATGCTCATACTCAGGGGACATAGCCAATCTACTAAAGGACAAATTCAGCTACAATTTTCCCCCTTCCCTCCAATATTCATGGACTATATGCCCAAATCTACCCCTCTTTGAAATCTCCCAAGAACAAGTTTTCAATGCACTACCTAAGGCCAAGAGTGCTATGTCTGTGGAGCCAGATACCACACCAGGCTGCCTACAAGCTAGTCAGAAACATGATTTGTCAGAGCCCCTACAAAGGCTTTTCAACATTAGTCTCAAAACAGGCTTTATGATGGATGAATGGAGGACAGTAACAGCTATTCCCTTGCAGAGAGGTGGGGTTACAATAGACCAGGGTAATTACAGAATATTAAGTTTGACCAGCTTCATCTGTAAGACTATGGAAAGGAACATTATGGAACTAATAAATAGGATATGGGCAACCTACAGACCAAACCCAAGTTTATATTTGTCAGCATCAGATCCTGCCTGTGTAACCTGGTTCCTTTCTGGACCTTGCAAAGATGTATGACATGATCTCACACTCTAGTGTCATAGATAAACTCTCCCAGCTAAACTCACTGAATAGCAAGCTGGTTCACAAATAAAGCACAGGAAGTAAAGGTGGGCAGCTCTAACTCCTACAAAAGACTTGTCACTGGTGAAGTGCACCAAGGTTCAGTTCTTGGGCCACTTCTCTTAGGAATTTACTTTTTGGAGGTTAAAGCTAATGTTAAGGAATTGTGGCTGATCAAGTCTGCAGATGATTCTCTGCCATCATAAATTCCTCAGAGGACACCAGGATTTTAAAAGATGGCCTGTCTCAGACAAGTAGTTGATGACAAAAGCATGTTGTGAAACTAAATGTGAAGAAACATATAATTATAGCCTTTGAAAAAGCATGACTCCCTTTGTAACTATCACATTCACAACACCTCCCCTTTAAATTGATCCCATAGTTAGAGATTTGGGAACCTATGCTAACAATGAACTGTCCTTTGTTCATCATGTATCCATTATTGTAAGGAGGTCCTTTTTCAATGGACAGCTTATACTGAAGGGTATGATGTACAGATGTAAGGGCATAATTGTTTCTGTGTACTTGGCAATCATCAAACTGATCATTGAGTATAATGCTTCTTTCAGTTTGCATCTGTCCCAATACTTGTCACAGGTAGAATGACCACAACACTTCTGCACTAAAAAGGCCTAAATCATAAAAACTGCACAGATCATTTCAAAGCCTTGTCTCTCTTCTTGGTATCATACAGGCTACTGAGGGGTGACCTCTGCCTGTCATATAAATCCTCTATGGACCCTTTTCTGTCAAACCTATCACACATTTGGAAGTTTAGTGGTATCAGGAAGCACTTGCTCAGTGGACCTCAATTTCTTTTGCAAGGTTAACAGAACATTCTGGAAGGATAGGAATGTATCACAGAGAATACCACTTCTATGGAAATGTCTTCCTTTCCACATAAAACAGTACTTTTCTTACACCAGTGAACTGTAACTGGGACAAATGTCTAGGAAACTTCAAATTCATCCCTGGTTTACCACCAGTGACCCTCCTGGATAGGAGAAATGTATAAATGCCCAACATATACTAGTGTGACCCATCTTTGGAGATTCATACTTCAAAATATAAGGATTAATAATTACCATGACAATGCATGGCTGGGCTTCTTACGATCCTTACATATCAATAGCCTAGAAACTACCTATGAACCTATGTATCTATGTACAGTGTATTGTATACTTGTTCAGCCATATAAAGGCCTGTTTGAATGTGGATCGAGTTGTACAGCATGTAGTGCAGCTCTGCACCCGTATGAAAAGCTATCATCAAGCTATACAGTGTGTAGTACAGCAGTGTACCATATAAAAGGTTGTCTGGATATGCATCATGGCATCTATATCTAGGGTTTACAGTGCAGTGCCCTTGCACTAATATGTGTTAGTCCTCCTGTGTACTTTTGCACTGATGTGATGTAGAACATGCAGTTCTGCACTGCTAGTAGTGTTCATTCCTTCTCTGCAGTGTCGTGTGCACTGCTGAAATGCTTGTAACAGATTCCTGATTAAAAGTCTACTGTAACTACATTACCAAACTGTCCACGTGATGTCTTGCACTACGTATAGTTGTGGGGCATACAGCAGTGCACTGTGGATGCTTGCCAATGATGTTTACCCTCCCTTCTCCTAAGCTTGCTATTAAATAAATAGTTGCAAGACTTATAGTGCATGTCCCTCTAAATAGTAAAACAGCACTCAAGATAATCTTACCGATTTTATTTAGCCTCACAGTAATGCAGGGCTCATATTGTCACCCTGTTGTGCACTTTACAAAGTGATAACATTCATCCTATCTCAAGCACCTTGCTTGCACCCTATGTACAACCCTGCTGCATCTCTACAGCCCTGCGTCCCCCATTCCCTAGCACTGTCCTTCTTCAGAGCTCAATGCAACATTGGAAAGAACCATGCAGAGTCATGGCTTGCTCTTTATCAGTCATTCTAATGCTTGACAATCACTGAATGTGAGCTGAAGGATGCACTGTGTTTATTAAATACACGTCTGCTCACTTAGGGTCTAGATATTTGTCACCAGCAAGATTCATTCACAGTGCAAACAGCAACTTTAAATCAACCCAGTGCTACCAGTATTCAAAACTTCATGTTAGTCCTTAAAAAGACAAATCCATGGTCCAGAGTTACTCATTAAAATTCTCAGCTATATACTAACCATGATAAATAGTGCAGGAAAATCCTCTTATACTGAAACCAGATAATTCCATATGGGAAATGCAGACCTTTTATCTAGAAGTTACCTAGCTCCCATTTATTTAAATATATCCAGGTGTGTAGCTTTCTTAATAGACTCAGTTTAAGTAAAAATCCACAAAGAAAGGTCACTATTAATTAGTCTACTTCATGAGAAAAAGAAATTAATTAAGAAAACAGACAATAATCTTATCTTAATTAAAATGAGAAGAAAAGCCAGATATGCCACTTATGGAAATGGTCAGAAAGTGCATCCCACTGGGAAACAGTAGTACATTATTTTACAGCCAGCAGCATTTTCAGAGATATACTAGCACATCAAGCAAACTAGGCTATATGTTTCCAAACAACTATAAAAATGTTAAAGATTCCACTCTATAAATGCAGAATACTGAAAGCACATATATTGCTTCTGCAATTTACTGTAGCTTTGATTCACACTGTGCAAGACGTTTGCCTTGGTAAGATCAAGTTGTCTTATTAACTCTTTTTACTCTCCATTTGGGGAAAAAAGAGTAAATAATAACACTTTATTTCATTGATTTTACTTAGCTGCAAAAAAATGAAAAGGCAGTTAACCAGCACTCCCTCAATGAATATCATATACTTATTGTTTACCGAACTTTACCTAACAGAATATTTGCAGCTCACATATAAATAAAGCCATCTGACACCCAACTAACAATTTGCTCAGTTAGTTGTTAGGATCTAGTCAGGCACTCCATTTTTTAGATGATTCTATATGACCAAGGGTTCTGATTATTAAGTAGTAGTGTAACTTCCTATGTCTTGAACATATCCAGTTGGTTATCCATCCAGAAAGAAAATCAAGTTTGCATTCATATGACAAGTGATACATTTGTATAAATACTTGATGGTGCTACATATGTGTTGTCAAGGAAATTCATTTTCTCTTAGATTCACCTTCCCTTTTCCTTCCTTCCTTCCTTCCTTCCTTCCTTCCTTCCTTCCTTCCTTCCTTCCTTCCTTCCTTCATTCATTCATCCAAACTGAATCATTCTGTCTCCTTTACCAGTAAGTTGTTATATTAAAGCTCATTAAAACAAAAGCAGGATGTTTCCTTGGATAATTATCATTTTTCATGTAGCAGGGAAAACTAAAAGCCACCCTAGTCCACAATATATATATATATATATATATATATATATATATATATATATATATATACATGCATATATATATATATATATATATATATATGGTTATCACACTGCATTCTTACCAGCAAGAATGAATCAAATGACTCTAGGACTAGGAATAGAATGACCTGTCCTTAGAAACAGAGTTAATTCCCTTAATGATTTAAGCTCTGTAAGTCATTCTATATTTCACCTGGAGTATGTTGGTATTTTATGCATCAGTCTTGTCTATAACAGTCATGTTATCCCCTTGAAGGACGTGCTTCCATCTTATCATGCCCTTCAATTTTTTTCCACATCTGTTGATTAGACTGGATATACATATTTTTTTCTTTCCCCACATCAGTATGATGGACTCCATTCTTAGTATAGGATGACTAAACTTGATGCCAAGCAGTTTCTCAATCATGTTTACATTTTAGTAACCTTTATATTGATACCAAATCAGGAGAAACACTACAATAAATACTCACTCAGGACACAGACTTTTGAAATATGTTTTAGTGTAATTTGGAAACTGGGTTGCAATATTGTGAGGCTAAATAATTAAATAGAACTTTTATTGGAATGTTCACTTAGACTCTGCTACACTTTGCTGTGAGGGAAAGGTTGGTTTGCTTTTTATTTGTTGTATTTTGTATTAGTTTATTGCTTTTTATATTTTGAGTGCTGTGATTTGTGTTCTTTACCTTGTGTTTTGCTTGTGTTCTGCTTTTAACTGCATATTAAAACTTCAAAAGATCCCACAGCTCTGTCTCTTGTGAGTCAAGCAAAAATTAGAACTAATCAATTAAGGACTCATACATAAGACAGAAGAGGTCACTTAAGGTTAATCATTTGTGAACTGAGGGGGTGGAGCTAGAACTAAACCTTCTATTTAAGGGGTAAAATAATACATTTCAGAGCTTTATTGGAAAGGCTCGCCCAGACTCTGCTACACTTTGCTGTGAGGGAAAGGTTGGTTTGCTTTTTATTTGTTGCATTTTGTATTAGTTTATTGCCTTTTTATATTTTGAGTGCTGTGATTTGTTTTCTTTACCTTGTGTTTTGCTTGTGTTCTGCTTTTAACTGCATATTAAAACTTCAAAAGACCCCATAGCTCTGTCTCTTGTGAGTCAGGCAGAAATTAGAACTGATCAATTAAGGACTCGTACATAAGACAGAAGAGGTCACTTAAGGTTAATCATTTGTGAACTGAGAGGGTGGAGCTAGGAACTATAACCTTCTATTTAAGGGGTAAAATAAAACATTTCAGAGCTTTATTGGAAAGGCTCACCCAGACTCTGCTACACTTTGCTGTGAGGGAAAGGTTGGTTTGCTTTTTATTTGTTGTATTTTGTATTAGTTTATTAACTTTTTATATTTTGAGTGCTGTGATGTTTTCTTTACTTTGTGTTTTGCTTTTGTTCTGCTTTTAACTACATATTAAAACTTTAAAAGACCCTCTTGTGAGTCAGGGAGAAATTAGAACCGATCACTTAAGGACTCATACATAAGACAGAAGAGGTCACTTAAGGTTAATCATTTGTGAACTGAGGGGGTGGAGCTAGGAACTAAACCTTCTATTTAAGGGTTAAAATAAAACATTTTAGAGCTTTATTGGAAAGGCTCACCCAGACTCTGCTACACTTTGCTGGGAGGGAAAGTTTGGGTTGCTTTTTATTTGTTCTATTTTGTATTAGTTTATTGCCTTTTTATATTTTGAGTGCTGTGATTTGTTTTCTTTACCTTGTGTTTTGCTTGTGTTCTGCTTTTAACTGCATATTAAAACTTCAAAAGACCCCACAGCTCTGTCTCTTGTGAGTCAGGCAGAAATTTTCCCCACCCCCGCACCCTGTCACTGTCATGTTCTTAAATACCACTGTCTTTCTAGCTGCCTGCCTCTTATGTTAATTTGACCATATATCTAATTTCCTCTCTGCTTTCACTGGCTTGTGTGAGTAAGCACAAAATTATAATTTTTTGAAATCACTCCCCTTCAACTATTTACATTTATTGGCCATTCTACTGTATTTCATAGTACCGGAATACAAAAGTGATCACCCCCTTTCAATATATCTTGCTGTTTTAAAAATAGTGACTCTCCACTAAAACTTAACTTTTTAGACAGGTAAAACTTAAGTTACCTACTTTCACATCTAACTTCTCTAGTGCACACTGCAGTGTTTAGGATAAACCATTTTTTTTTCATTTTACCTTTAAGCATCCCTGTGACTAGCACTTGCTCTAATACCTGCTGGAAAGCACTAGAAAGCCTTAAACGGATACAAGCACTCAACTCTCCTTATTAATAAAGAGAAATTAATCATAGGCACTAAACAACCTATAACTGCAAAGTACCTTGCTAAGGTAAGGTAAACAGCTCCTGTACTTTTCAAAAAAAAGCACCAAACCAGGCATGTCCAAGGGTCAGCTTCCATTGATTTCTCCTGTCCACCTGGTGAATTTGGGCATACTGGGGCAATGCAGCAATTGCCTCATGTACACAGACAATCCCCTCCTCTTACCACCCAACACTACAACCTGTGAGAGATGCACTTACATAGCCAAACTGGAAGCAAAGGTCTCTTCACCCAAGATTGTGCTAGACAGTCAAGAGGAGAAGGTTAACACCCACACTACACCTCAAGCAACACATAGCCCTTCTAAACTCACACCACTAACACCCACATATAGCAACACTAAATCCACATATGTGGAGGCCCTTAACTGTAACCTGCCCAAGCAACAAGGACCTCCGAAGCTGAAACACAAACAAGCACCAATCACAACCAAAGTGTCACCAGTGTACCACCCAGCAACAGCCCCTAAGGCAAGACAATGTACCTAACACTTTAGTCATAGGTGACTCTATAGTCGGGCACATTGATGTCCCACTTACCAGGCTGGACAAGGAGAAAATTACAGTGTGCTGCCTGTTGGGAGCCAGGATCTGCCACATAACTCATGCACTCAAATCACTCCATAACAAGTACAAATATGACTCTGTCATTGTCCATGTTGGAGTGAATTACTTGAGACGTACCTCTCTGGACTACATGAAAAGAGACATGGAAGAGCTCTCGGATCATGTGGCCCAGGCAGGTATGACCCTAGCCCTGAGTAGCATCCTGCCTTTGCTCAGAATGAAACCACAATATAAGGACAAAATGATTGACTTTAACAATTGTCTAAGCTTCTGGTGTCATTCAAAGGGGATCCAGTATCTGTCTGCCTGGGACAACATGATCGTCAGACCACAATGCTTTGCCAGAGATGGTCTGCACCTGTCACCCCTGGGATTCAGGTTACTGGCAAAGGCTGTTGCCACGCCTATAGTGCCTTTTTTAGGCAAAGTTCAAAGGACAAAACCACCTCTGTAACAGGTACAGGCATGCAAAATCTGAAGGTAATGCTACTCAATGCTAGAAGTCTAAACTCAAAATGCACTCTTTGGAGGCACTCCTAAAAATGGAGAACATCGATATCTGTGCAGTAACTGAGACCTGGTTCAAGGCTCTAGAGAGCACCCTGCAATACCAGGCTACAACTCTTACCAGACTTTTCGGCCACCAAACCAGGATCGAGACACTAAAGGTGGAGGAGTGTCCATATTCACCAGGGATATTCACGCCACCAGGTTAGTTGCCCAACACAATGCGTCTGAAATTCTCCAGGTGCAATTGACACTAGGTAAGACTGCAATCCAAGCTGTAGCTTGCTACAGATCCCCCACCATGCCCCAATATTCTCACTACACCTTTCTAAACATACTAGAAAATATTAATATTCAACCAAACCCCCTAATACTGAGTGATTTCAACTACCCTGCCATTAACTGGGAAAACTACTCATGTACCAACACCTTTGCCCAACGGTTCTTGGAATTCATAAATTCCAATGCCCTGGATCAACTAATCCACAGTCCCAGCAGGGGCTCCAATATCCTAGACCTGGTCATTACCAACATGGGAAATCGATGCTTCACACCTATGGTCACCCCCTCGTTGGTCAGATCAGACCATAAGCTAATCACCCTTAACATCCACATCCCACCCCCAAGTAAGGAAACCTCTATAAAAAACTTCCCAAAGCCAACTTCATGCTACTCAAGTCAGAAGTTACAAACTTCATGACACCCATGCAGACAGGAACTGAAAGTTCGACTGCTGAGTCCTACACTAAGGCACTGTACAAGCACATCCAATCGTGCCATCCCAAATAGAGCAAAGATGCTCTCCTCCAAAAAAAGGAAGTCAAACTGTTGGTCCCCTGCCATAAACAGACTTTACAACAAAAGGAAGAAACTGTTGTAGAAAAGAGGAAAATCCCAGAATGCAAAAAACTCCCTTACCAGCCTCAGTAAGAAGCTGAGATCTCTTAAAAAATCCTCCAAAGCTGGTTATGAAAATAAAACTGCCAAAGATTCCAAAGACAACCACAAGGTATTCTATAACTATGTCAAGAATCTAAATGGCAATGCTCAGATCTGCTCTGTGTTATAACAGAATGGCATTAAATATACTGATCCCAAGGATATTGCCAATATTCTGGCAGATCGATTCAGTGCCAACTTCACCCCCCTCTCATCACCTAAATGGCCCATCTCAATACCGGAAGATTGCCAAATTCCGGTAATAACGGCCACACAGGTAAAAAAACCCACTCTCCAAAGCTAAGAATACAGCATCCATGGGACCAGATGACATCTCGGGCTGTGTACTACATGAACTACAAAATGAAATGGCACCTCACCTAAGTGTCATGTTTAATCATACCCTCACCTCAGGCTTCATGCCCCCTGGGTGGCGCACAGCTACAGTTATCCCACTCCACAAGGGGGGATCCACCTTGGATCCTTAGAACTACCGCCCCATCAGTCTGACGAGCCTGATCTGCAAGGCCATGGAACGTATTATCATGGGACTTATAAACAAAGACATAGGCAACCTTAAAACACTGGACTCCACCCAGTTTGGGTTCGTGAAGGGCTGATCTTGTCTTCTGACCCTGACTGACTTCTTCGAAGCAGCCTCCAGAGCTGTGGATGAGGGTAAGGCAGTCCACACAGCCTATCTGGACCTTGCCAAGGCCTTTGACACCATCTCCCACTCTGGAATCATAGATAAATGTGCTAAGCTGCCCACTAATCCCTACGTCACTCGATGGGTTCCCAACTGGCTTACTGACAGAACCCACACTGTAAAAGTAGCTGACTCCAAATCCAGTTCCAGACAAGTGACAAGTGGAGTACCTCAGGGTTCAGTCCTGGGACCTCTCTTGTTTGGCATCTACTTCTCTGAAGTACAGGCCAATACTAAGGGACTCTGGCTAACAAAGTTCGCAGATGACTGCAAACTGGGAGCCATTATTGAATCCCCAAATGATGTGGATACTCTACAAAAGGGCAGAAACAGATGCTTGGTGCCAGAGCCATGGGCTCAAGCTCAATGCCAAGAAATGTACAGTTATCCCCTTTGGAAACAAACATGTACCCGTGAATTACTACATAGGTGACAGTGCACTAAACACCGAAAGTGTGATAAGAGACTTAGGGACACAGGTGGACAGTGGTCTCACCTTCGATAACCACATCACCACAACAGTCAGGAAATCCTTCTGTGTGGCACACCTCATCACTAAGGGCTTTTCATCCAGAAAAAAGGATGTCATTGTCCCACTGTGCTCATCCCTCATTAGACCCATTATAGAATACAACGCACCATTTGGTATGTACTTCTCAAGACATCGGCAACAACTGGAAAGACCACAGAAATACCTCACTAAAAGAATCACAGGCCTAATACAGATGTCCTATGCTGACTGTCTTAAAAAACTCCAGCTATACTCTGTCGCATATCGTCTACTCCGAAGTGATCTCTTCTTAACATACAAGGCCATGTCAAACCCAGAGATGTTAGACATGCTACACTTAAAGAAATCCCAATCCCTCAGAGCCACACACTCCAGAGATCTAAACCTTGTCATCACAATAAACAAAACATGCTGGAGGGATAGGTTCCTGACCCAGAGACTCCCCAGACTCTTAAATAGACTGCCATACATGTCAAGCAGAGCACCTCTTTGGCCCTCTTCAAAAGGAACCTTGATGACTGGATGAGAGAAAGGAAATTCACCCCAGGCATCACGTCAGTCACCCTGCTAGACAGGGGTCCGGGGAAGTAAATAGTGTGGGAAGAAATAGCCAGGGAATTGTTATGGCTAGACTTGTATAGGCCCTAGGGCCGATAGCCTAGTACCAACCTATGAACCTATGAAGAGATGCAGTCATTGCTGATTTTTAAATTAAGATTCCATATTCAGTGACCAGGCTGTACAAAGATGTGGGCAGCACTGCTTTGTCACCCTTCTCAAGGTCAAACACACTGACTTTGCTGCTTTTCACAGAGCAGCTCTCGACTGCTACTGGAAATAGTTTTTCCCCTTAGACTTGCCTTCTGATGTCTTCACTGTTAAAACACATTGGAGTCAAGCTGCTGCTAAGTTAAGTTACAATCCAGGATGTAGATGTGTAATATTCTTTGTAATATATGGTGTGTCTTTGGTCAGTTTTCCTCTATTTTCTATTCTGAGAAACTTACAGCTGCTTTCAGACATAAAGATCTTTTTTTTCTTCTACCTTTTTTCACCCAATACAGACAGTCATATGACAGGTCTGCTGCTTCATTTAACAATGATTAGTTGAGTCATACATTGTCTTTGAAGTGTTATTTAGGCTCATAGGTTCATAGGTAGGTACTAGGCTATCTGCCCAAAGGCATTTATAAGCCTAGCCAGAATGTGTTGGCTTTCACAGCCCCCTTAGATTAGTTCCCTAGGCCTCTGTCCAGCAGAGCCACTGAAGTGATCCCGGGCTACACTTTCTGTTTCCCATCCACTCATCAAAGTTTCTCTTGAAGAGTGTTAGCGAGGAGCTCTGCCTAATGTAGACTGGAATCTTGTTCCAAAGCATGGGAAGTCTCTGGGACAGGAATCTATCCCTCCAGAATGTCCTATTTATTGTTGTGGTGAGTTTTAGATCCCTAGAGCGTGTGGCTCAAGGGGATAAGGTTTTCAGCAAATCCTATTTATTGTTGTGGTAAGGTTTAGATCCCTAGAGCGTGTGGCTTGAGGGGATAAGGTTTTCTTTAGGTGGAGCATGTCCATCAATTCTGGGTTGGACATGACTTTCTATGTCATACAGAGATCACCTCTGAGTAGGCAGTATGCAAATGAGTACAGCTGGAGTTTCTTCAGTCGAGCTGCATAGGGCATCTGTTTGAGGCCAGTGATCCTCTTGGTGAGGTACTTCTGTGGTCTTTCCAGCTGGTGCAGGTGTCTTGTAAGGTACATCCCAAATGGGGCATTGTACTCTATGATGGGTCTGATGAGTGATGAGTAGAGGGACACAATGACCTCTTTTGATCTGGATGTGAACTCTTTTGTGATTAGGTGGGCCATGTAGAAGGATTTTCTAACCACTTTGGCAATGTAATTATCAAAGGTGAGATTACTATCTACTTGGGTTTCCAGATCCCTTATTATGTCTTCCGTATTTAGGGGACTACAACCTGTGTGGTAGTTTGTGGCTACTTTGTCTTTTCCAAAGGGGATGACTATGCACATTTTGGCATTTAGCTTGAGGCCATGATTTTGACACCAGGTATCCGTCTCAGCGAGACCCTTTTGGAGGATGTCTGTGTCAGCTGGTGAGTCAATTATAGCCCCTAGTTTGCAGTTGTCTCGGGACTTGGTCAGCCATAGTCCTCCTGTGCTTGCCTGTACCTCTGAGAAGTATATGCTGAACAGGAAGGGTAGGGAATGCCAATTGTAACCAGTTTAGAGTTGGACCTAGCTCCCGCAACTCTCACCATGTGGGTTCTGTCCATGAGCCAGTTGGCAACCCATCTTGTGATGTAGGGGTTTATGTTCAGGCTGGTGAGCTTGTCTATAATACCAGAATGGGAAATAGTGTCAAAGGCCTTAATGAGGTCTAGGTAGGCTGTGTGAACCACTTTTTCCTCATCTATAGCCTTGATGACTGTCTCAAAGAAGTCAATCAGGTTTAGGAGGCATGATCTGCCCTTAACAAAGCCAACCTGGGTAGAGTCCAGTGTTTGGAGGTTCCCAATGTCTCTGTTAATTAGTTCCATGATGATGCGCTCCATAGCTTTGCAGACCAAGCTAGTCAGGCTTATAGAGTGATAGTTCCTGGGGTCTGCTGTGGCTCCACCTTTGTGGAGTGGAATAACCATTGCTGTGTGCCACTCAATGGGTACGTAGCCTGTGGAGAGGCTGAGTTTGAATAGTGTGTTTAGGTGAGGGGTTAGTTCATCTTTGAGCTAGTGTAGGACGCAGCCTGGGACACTGATGCTGTATTTTTGGCTTTAGAGAGGGCTGTTTTAACATGAATATCTGTGATTTCAGGGACACTACATTCTTCTGGTATGGTTATAGGCCCTTTTGGGGGTGAGAGGGGGGTGAAGTTTGCGCTGAACCTGTCTGCCGGGACGTTGGCGATATCAGTCGGTTCAGTGTATTTTGTGTCATTCTGCACTAACTCCAAGCAGATCTGAGCATTGCCACTTACATTCTTGATATAGCTAAAGAATACCTTGTGGTTATCTTTGGAGTCCTTGGCAATTTTTCTTTCAAAGCTCGCATTGGATGATTTTATGAGGGATCATAGTTTCTTGCTGATACTGATCAGGGATGTCTTACCTTCTTGGGATTTTACTCTTTTCTGTACTAGTTTCCTCCTTCTATTGTATAGCTTGTTTATTGCAGGAGTCCACCAGACTGGATTCCTTTTCTTGGAGGAGTGAGTCTTGGTTTTGCTTGGGATGGCACAATCCACGCATTCTTGTAGGTGCCCGTAGAATGCATTAGTAAAGGATTTTGCAGCTTGGACAGCGTTATCCTTCAGCATGGGGACTTTGAAACTTTCCACTTCAGTCTTAAGTAACGTGAAGTTTGCTTTTGAAAAGTTTTTCACGGTGGTTTCCTTGTCTGAGAATAATTTAATATTCATAAAAGCCTGCAACCTTTATATGGCAACCTTAAAGTGTGCATTTTATTGCTATTAATTCTGCAGAGCTCCTGCTTCACTTTATGAAGGATGGTCAATATCTTAAGAAGTGCCTTGACCAAAGTAAAACTCATCATGAAGAAAAGTGAACATTTTATTAAGTTTTTCAAAGTATGTGAAAATAAAACTAGACTTTTTGGAATTTTAAAAGCATAATTTATATATTCTCTTGAAGGCAGAAGTCACTGGAACTAAACATACTCCCTAAAAAAAGATTGAAAACACTGCACTTATACATGGCAAGAGGTACAGTTTTTACATACATGAGATTAAACCAATACATTAGACTAAGTCAAAACCAATGGATAAGTATAAACATGTAATAGAGAACTGAGGCAGTCACTTTCACATACAAAATGTGCCATTTAAAAAGCACAAACTTAGAAGTGCTGAAACAAAGACCACACAATGTGTTACACAGGTTACAAGCCTTAGCAAGTAACTTTGAATTTGTGACATAATTAAATAAATAAATAGATTCCGTGGTGGTGCAGCGATAGCATTGTTGCCTCACAGTAAGAGGTTCTCCTGTTCGATTCTCGGCTGGAGTGCGGGGAGTGCCTTCTGTGTGGAGTCTGCATGTCCTCCCCGCAGTTTGGTGGGCATTCAAAAGACATGCGTAAATGGGCGTGCCTTCGTTGAAGGTTGAACATCGAGCTGGCACCTCAGTGTTCGTCAAAATCTACTGCCAATCATTAGCGGACCACTGTGGCGACCCCTAACTGGGAAAAGCCGAAAGACAACAACAATTAAATAAATAAATACATATAATGCACTTATGTAGCTCAGAAAGAGTAAAGAGAAAGGCAATGTTAGAGACAGATATCATGTCAGAAAAATTCTAGACTTTGCAAGATCACTAAAGATGTCCGAAATAATAACCAAGAAAGTGGATGTAAAGTAAGAGTGAGTAACAAAGTAGATAGTATTGAAGAAGTATATGATAATGAAAAGAACAAATAAATACAAGAAAATGAATCAAAAGATATAGAAATGCATCAGATATGATAGAAAGTGATATGGGCTGCAATACTTTCATAGATATCTAAACCCAGCAAAGGGGAAAATATGTGATGTGTAAGATAAAAATTAAGTGTGCAAAAGTACACCAGCAATGGCAATCCACAGTTCAGATATAAAATATATGACAACCAAAATGACACAGATAAACACAACAGGTTAGACATGCAGAATGTGTCAAAAGACAATAGAATAACACTGTAACCAGATACACTGTGAAGGACTACACCTGTGTATTAATAGTAAATTAAAATGACAATACCTCAAGGCCAAAGATAATGTAAAGGATGATAATCCTGCAGGTGAGCAGACTGATAGACTTGGGGTATCTATTAAAATATTGACAAGTAATATTTACAGAAAACTAAATTCACAAACTATGTTGCAGAAAGCAAGTATTGGACAGCTCAATCTATGCTAATTCATCGCTTTAAAATCTTTATTATATAACTCAATGGAAAACAGCACATAGATCCAAAATGTGAAAAACTGTAAAACAATTTAAATACTGATCACAATGGTTTTTCAGGGAGACAGTTTCTATGTACCCCACCCATCTCATACTAATACCCTCTGACTAATTTATACTAAAGCCAAACTCACACAAGCATGAATAATACAAAACAGTTTCAGATTCTGTGCAAATGAATATTTCTATTATGCTGATGGCACACTCTTAATGTATACAACACTTTCAAGATGATAGACTGTTGATGAGAGGTTCTAAATTAGTTGCGTCTCATCAAATGGTCTGTCGATTTTAAAAGAAAACCCCATTTTTAACATGGTGACCTTTTTCTAAGAAAGGCGAATAACAACCTGATCAAAGTGAAATATCAATATATGTGAAGGATTATATTATGACTGGTCAACATGTTAAATGATTGACACATAAAATATTGACCAAAACATTTCAACCATACATAATACTGACAACTCAAATTGCTGACACCAAGTACATTAAAAAGGAAACAAATTTCCTTTTCTGATGTACTTACCATAACACTATAACATAACAATTGTAATTTGTCTTACCAGTGGTAGTGTTACAGAAAGTTTTTTTAGAGTAAAGTGCATGTTTAGGTTTAAGGGCCAGGCAGGGTTAGGGTTAAGGTTAGCCTGCATTACTGAGATGGGTAGGAAAACTTCGTAATGCATACTAACCCTTAATCTTACATTAAACAAACATTTTTTTTCCAAATATAAACCATTTCTTTCACTCCGTACTGCTTGTTCCAAAACACATACCTTTGAACCATTTATACTTGCTCACTACTTTTTTAATATTTACAATTTTAACATTTACAATTCTTAATACTATTTATATTTACTTGAATACATTTTTTCAAATTTCTTTTAGTCTGACCGGTGTATACTAGCCCACAAAAAAAAAAAAAAAAAAACATACATCACACCAAATGTATTACATAAAAATGTCCATTACAGGAAAACATCATGCCATTAATCATATAATCTTTTTTGTGGTAATGACATACTTCAAATGACTGACTTGCATTTATTAAAATAACTACGAACCACCCCTGAACCAATGTTTTACATGTAGTATATGAAAAGAAAATATTTAGCATATCATTATTTAAAATATTGTCTCCCTTTAATATATTAATTTGTTCTTTAATAAAGCATCTATTAAATCTGTGAATACTGTATATTAAGTTACAAAATAAATATTGATTTTATTGGGGGCTTTATGTAGTGCACTATGGGATGTCATTAATTTTGATAAGTTGTCCCTCTTTCTAATGCACATATCTAAATAAGCATTTTAATTCAATATTTAGTAAAAGGAAAACATGTATTCATTCTGAAGACAAATCAAAGTATCTGTATGTTACGTTTATCATACAATAATTTTATTAAATAATCAGCTTCACTTAAAAAATGTACCTAATGGTAAAGCATTAATATTATGCATAGGATGACAACCGATGCTATACAAAATGTTTCAGTAGCTCTTTCTTTTCTCTATAGTTTTGTAACCATCTCATTATTTTCTATAAAGAATTCTTTGTCCAATAAAAAAATTCTGTTCTTATTAATATGCTGCAAAAATAATTTCAAATCTATTATTTCTTAAATAATACAGACAGTATTCAAATGCAAAGGGACCACCTTTATATATAAAAATACAATTAGCTATATGACAAAAGTAACTGCTTTATTTCAAAAGTAAATCATATAAAAATATAACTGCGTCTTAAACTTAATTGCATGAGATAATAAAATGATATTTAAAGACTTTCCTAGATTTTCTAAAAGAAAAAAAATACTTTGATACCCAGAAAATATGGGCATACCAGAAGGATCAACCAAAATTTTATAAATTTTGGAATCAAATAAAAGTATTGAATTCTTGGTTCATTAACAGTCAAATCTTGACCACATTTTTTCTAAAACAAGTCCTTGAAAGTGTTATTAGTGGTAATATAACCAATGTTCTTACTTTTATAATAAACCATAGCATTTTTCAAATGTTTCACACGTGATAATAATAGTATGAATGTACTAAAATACGTTTGTCTTTATCTGCTAGTTTAACTACTTTTCACTATTATGTTGCAATTCTTTAAAAGCTAGCCATTGCTGCTTAAAAAGATTATCGCAAGCATCATATTTTTTGAAAGAAAGAAATAAAACAATGTTGCATGTTATGCAATGATACATCATGGAATTTCTAAACACTATGATTGGTAAAAGGAGGCATACAATCATATTTACTTTTAGTGAAGTACTCAAACATTATTTTCAAAAACAAGTAAATCAGTCACACACGAACAAAAAGAAGTATCAGAATTATCACACAACTCACCCACATCACTATCACTGGCAACACCTTCATTAATAGAAAAATGCCAATGCACTTTGCAAACTGTCCAATAAGTTTCTTTTTGAATTATATTCCAACTTGGAATTTTCCTTAGAGCAAACTTCAATTCAAGTGAAAACACTGATAGTAACTTATCAGGGATGACCAGCTTTGCTTGATTAAATAATACATGAGGTGCCGTGGTGGTACGGCGGTAGCACTGTTACCTCACAGCAAGAGGTTCTCCCGTTTGATTCTCGGCTTGGCTTGGGAGTGCCTTCTGTGTGGAGTCTGTATATCCTCCCCGCAGTTGGGTAGTGTTTGAAAGATATGCGTGCGTAAATGGGCGTGCCTTTGTTGAAGGTTGGGCGTCGAGCTGGCACCTCGGCGTTTCGTAAAAATCTACTGCCAATCATTAGCGGACCAGAGTTCCACTGTGGCGACCCCTTACCGGGAAAAAGCCGAAAGACCAACAACAACATTCTAAATACTAAGTCCAACATTCTAAGAACAAAGTTCTTCAACTGAATTTGATGGAAGGAAGCAAATATTGCATTATCATGTCTTCCTACTCCCACTAATAACATCTCTTGCAAAATAATTACTCTTTTGTAGAGGATGGTGCTCCTGCTCATCACCATTATCATTCCTGATATACGTTTGCTTCCATCCTGTTTCAATAATTTTGCCTTTTTCTGCAGGTCTATTAATCTCCTTCTGGTGTTGAAATCATCAATGTTCATACTTTCCTTCCTCCCAGATGCCATTTTCATCTTGTTCTATTTTTCCATAAAAATATTATGGCCTGAATTTAGAAAAGTTACCGTGAGATGTACCTGAGCTTTACTCCTTGTGGTAGCAACCCTACGGCAGTACTTTTGCATGAAGACATACAGCATGGCAGTAGGCTGTTTCTGTGACCATGGTAGATGGTAAAGAAGCATTCTAGGGGAGAGGCATATGCTAATTGGCTATGTGCTATCCCGGACAACTGCCTGAGGTAAGGCATTTATATAGCCTTTGTGAATTAAAATGGCTGTTCCTGCCTACTCATGGTAAATAACACAGCCAAAAGGCCACGCTCATCCATCATGGTAGAGGTAAGTGATGGGGAGTTTAGCTGTCAGGTAGTGTTAAGGTGTGTGTGCATGTATGTATGTATGTATGTATGTATGTGAGGGACTAAATGTGTGAATGCATGTGTGGGTGTGCATCTGGCTGCAAGGTCTCAGTAGGGGGGGGTTAGTGAGGTGGTAGATTAGGTGTGTGTGTGTGTGGGGGGGGGGTAGATGAGTGCTTCCCTGAGGGAGGTTGCAGAACTCCACACAGAGAGTGACTTGAGGGCACAACTAAACCCCAGACCCAGGAGCTGTGAGGCAGAGATCTTACCATTAAGACACCATGTTATTCCCCTGTTATAGGGTATGCCATTAGTGAATCAGAAAGACAGCTTACAAAGAAATGGTCTGAAAGACAAAAAAAAAATCCCTAAAACAGTTAAACAGAGACCAAACCTGAGAAACAGTCAGGAAAATATTGACGCTTAATGCAGAACAATACTATAAGTAGATGTCAGGTGTCAGTTCAGTAAGTCAATGAGTAATCTTGAGTTAGGTATTGGATGGCAAGCAACAGCTAATAGCCAAAAGGCTACTGTCGTATATGAAGAAAAGATGTTTCTAAACTGAGAAAGCAGCAGTAGAATTAGTATAGGAATTTGAGTACTTCCTTATGTAGCTATTAGGCAAAGTGTTTACACTAATTACTGACCACAACTCATTATTGACAATATTCTGCAATACAATGTACACCTTGAGGTAACTTTCTGAATTCACAGACATCCCCACTACAGTGCTTTTGAACAAAGATGTACCGCTCCACAGTGGGCTGCCTCTGTAGCCCTGTTAAATGCTAATGAGGCAATCTATGGAATAGGCATAGGCTTATAAGCTGTGTGCTCTCCCCAGAGAACTGCCTGTGGTGAAGCATTCATGCAGCCAAATGATTCAGAGAATCACCTGGCTGCTTAGATTAGCATGGCTGCAACTGGCTTCTTGCTGTAATGAGCACAGGCATGTTCATCCACTGCAGTAGAAGTAAGAGCTGGGGAGTTTTGTGGTCAGGTAGTGTTAGGGGGTATGTACATGAGTGTATGTGAGAGGCTGCATGTGTGAATGTATGTGCGAATGTGTGTGACTGCTTGGAAGCTAGTGTTAGGGTTGTTAGTTTAGATAGGTGTGTGTGTGTGTGTGTGTGTGTGTGTGTGTGTGTGTGTGTGTGTGTGTGTGTGTGTGTGTGCGCGCGCGCATGGTGTGTGTGTGTGTGTGTGTGTGTGTGTGTGTGTGTGTGTGTGTGTATGTAAGAGGTTGGGTTTGGGTGGCTGTCATACTTTCACACACACACACACACACACACACACACACACACACACACACACACACACACACACACACACACACACACACACACACACACACACACACACACCCCTAGGTTGATGAGCAAAGCCTGCAACAATGGGTCAGGGGATAACACCAGTGCAATGTCTTAATATGTGAGTTGGGGCGACCACTAGACACCAGGGCTAACTCTTAATACATGGGTCAGGGGGACCACTGGACACCATGACTAACTTTTAATACATGAGTTGGGGACCACTAGCCACAAGGGCTATGTCTTATTATGTTGGTTGGGGGCCACTAGACACCAGGGCTAACTCTTAATATGTAGACTGATGGACCAATAGGCACTAGGGTTAACTCTTAATATATGGGTCTGGGGACCACTAGGCACCAGGGAAATCTCTTTTTCATGATTTAATGGCACTTGCACATAATGGGAATCAAGTAGGGAAACATTAAAAACCAATGAGAACAATTCATATCATGCCTTAATAGCAACGACACATAATGAGGATTGGTTAGAAAAATATTAGACTAGGAATATTCTAGATATTGTGTCTTAAAGGCACATTAAACTGTGGTGCATGGAACTACAAGTCATCAGGGCTAATATTATGTACTTGTGCTTTAAAAGCACTACAAGGGCATCAAGCTCTGCACTTTGCCACAGTAAACCTCAAAGCTAACCTGCTGCACTAACCAAGAAGTTAGTGCCACAAGAGGTTTTTATACATATATATATATATATATATATATATATATATATATATATATATATATGTTACATACACATATTCAGACTTATACAATGCCTGAAATATTTTGATGTATGGGGGGAGGGATGGTAAGCAGCAGACGTATCTCTCATCATTGTAGTGCAAGGCAGGACAACAGCCAGGAGGGATTTAGAATGCACATCCTACAAACTTAAAAAGCTTCTAACTTAACAGCTTTTGCTACGAAGTATGAAACTGTAATGTTTTCCATTACTGACTGACTAAATGAAATTGTCCATGACTTATGAGGGCAGGACAAAGGAGACATTGGGTACTTTCTGACAACACAGGGACAGGTGTGGGATACAGAGCATGTGTTTGTGTGTGTGTGTGTGTGTGTGTGTGTGTGTGTGTGTATGTTCTTAAATATGTGTAATGTGTGTTGGAGATTAAACGGGGGGTGCCTGTGCGACCGCAATGTGGCCTAGGCACTGTTAACTACTGCTGGACATACTCTTCTGTACAAGCCCTAGTCAATGGTGATTCAGAGACATGCAAATGAGCTCATAATGGGGTATTTCCTCATTGTGGTTAATGTGTCTCTGAGTTGCAAAATACCACATACTGGAAACAGAGCCTTTTTTCTGCAGCCCTTAACATGAGCAGTGGGGTTCTTATGAATCCCTGGGAATGTTTAAACTGCTGATTAAAATTGAAAAATGGTCATCAATTCTGAATCTCTAGCATGTTTAATGGATAATGCATAAAAAGAAAAGGAAACATTGGTGACTACTTGCCCAGACATTCATAGATACTCAGTCATGGAGTAGCTGGAAGGTCTATAGTACTGAGTGTCAAGGGTCCCTTATAACAATGAAGTACCATTACCGATGATCAGCATGAAGCTGTAATGTCTGCCTTTGCTGACTGACTGAAATCATCCATGAGTTATGAGGGCAGGATGCGGTGATAACTTTCCCTGTACCTGTTTGATAGCCCCTCCCCCACTCACCTAACATCTGGAGCAAGCTTATTTAAATTTCATGAGATACAGGCACCATTTTAAAATCTGTCTGTATGCTGTCTATGCACTCGGTGTTGTGTGCTTGCCAAGTAAGAGTTCTATAGAAATAGATAAGAACTGTATCATTTTTTTTTTGCTGCTTGAAAGGATTGTTATGTTACGGTTGACAATCTATGGTAGGTCTGTGTATGTGCAGATTCTATTACATTGTTATTGTAGACTGCTAAACAGCTGTGACACTGTTTCATTGCTGTATTTTACTTACTTGGTCTGAAATAATGGGTTTACTTAGACATCAAGAAATGTATGCGTTTGCTCATTAGAGAGCTGATGAACATTTCATTACTGTGTACATATCAGTCACTGTATACATAGCTGTGCTTTGGATAAAAGACACTGCTCATGTAATGCTCTGTGTCTTTAACTTATGTAGTGTAATTCAAGTTGTGGAATTAAATAAGTTAATCTGCTGCTACAGATAAGATGGCTGAAGTGTAGTTTTCTTGTATGAACACTGAAGCATTTGGTTGTGAAATTAATTGCCCACTACAGATAAGGTTACCGTAGCATAGTGTTTTGTATGAGCACTGAAGCTTTCAGTTGTGAAATTAATTTTTCATCTACCCCATCTTTCCGACGGCCTTCTAACATTGTTATTTTTTTTTTTGCTCTCTGTTGAACATTTCATTACTGTGTACATATCAATTAATTTATACTGTACATAGCTGTGCTTTGGATAAAAGACACTGTGTATGTAATGCTCTGTTTCTTTAACTTATGTAGTGTAATCCAAGTTGCAGAATGAAATAGGCCAATCTGCTGCTGCAGATAAGATGGCTAAAGTGTAATTTTCTTGTATGAACATTGAAGCTTTTGGTTGTGAAATTAATTGCCACTACAGATAAGGTTACCGTAGCATAGTTTCTTGTATGAGTACTGAAGCTTTTAGTTGTGAGATTACATTTTCATTTACCCCATCTTTCCGATGGCCTTCTAACATTGTTTTTTTTAACCTCTTCCACTGTCTTTTTTCAATTTCCTTTGCTACTCCTCATTTCTGAATTAATTTTTCCCTGATACATCCTTACCAGTGGCCACTATAGTGCATCTAAGTGACTGGGACCCTTAAGAGATTTTTGAGAGAGTGTACCTTCAGCAACCAGTATAGGTCAAACTTCTCGGGAATTTTATTAAAAAAGCATCCAGTTTAAGTACATATTGGTGAGTACACTGCCAGGGATGATAGATACAGTTTTCTAAGTTCCTCTGCCCCCCTCCCTTAATAGTCTTTACCAGAAATTCCATTCAGGCATGTCCAAAGGCCAGTTCCCAGTGTATTCTCCTATTCACCTGATGAATCTGGGCATCCTGAGGCAATGTTACAAGTGCCTCATGTACACAGACAACCCTCTCCTCCTATCACATGACACCAAAATCTGCGAGAGATGCACTTACTTAAGGAAGTTATTGTCCCCCTCTACTCATCACTTATAAGACCCATTATTGAGTACAATGCCCCATTTGGGATGTACCTTACTAGACACCTGCAAGAACTGGAGAGGCCTCAAAAATACCTCACCAAGAGGATAACAGACCTAAAACATATGCCCTATGCCACCAGGCTAAAAAACTTAAACTGTACTCGGTTGCATACCGGCTACTCAGAGGAGATCTCTGCCTGACATACAAGACTATGTCTAACCCCAAATTGCTGGAAATGCTCCACCTAAGGAAAACCCAATCTACCCGAGCTACATGCTCTAGGGACCTTAACCTGACCTCAACAATAAACTTGACTTGTTGGAGGGATAGATTTGTGTCCCAGAGACTCCCCTTGCTCTGGAATAGGGTCCCCATATATGTGAGGCATAGCTCCTCATTAGTGCTCTTCAAGAAGAATCTTGATGAGTGGATGGGGAACAGGAAATTCACCCCGGGAATCACTTCTGTGGCCCTGCTTGACAGAGGCGCAGGTAGCTAAACCATGTGGGAGGCGCAAGCCGAAACATTTTGGCTAGGCTTAATTATGCCCTAGGGCCAATAGGTTAGTACCTACTTATGAACCTATGAACCTATGAATAAGGCTAAAGCCCATCTCTTAATAGTCTTTACAGAATAATGTGAATTATGGCATGTTGGAATGGTTAGAAAAATGCATTGCTAAAACATTATTATCTTTCCATATTTTGGTCAATATTCTGTAGCTGTAACTTACAAACTTAGTTCTGGGAGTCTGTGAGAGGTAGTTCACATTAATTTATTATTTTGGTTAAAGTGATTTAGCAGTGTCAACTAGGGTGTCACAGCACCTACATTTCTCACCCATTTGTGGTAGCTTTTTGTGCATGCTGCAGCCAGGCTCTACCCACTCCATTCACCCTTGCTGTGCTCAGGCTCCCTTACCCCCATTTCCCACCCATCCCTGATATACCTATATTTATTTTCAGCAAACCACTCCCAGATTCACCATTAACCAAACACACACATAATTTCCTCTCTATTACATTACTCTTAATTATCAAATCCTACCCGCCATCTAAATCCACCTCAATCCTCACACTCAATTTCATTATCATCTTACAAAACATATTAACTGGTAAGAATCCCTGTTATTTATCTAAATATTTTAAGCAGAAACAGCTACCAACATCAGCAATAGTCATTTCCTCTCAACTGCATTTACACTATAATATACTTTAATTAATACTACTATACAATACCTTTACTAAAGCAATATGCTACCATTATACACTGTAGCACTCCTAATTCTCTCAATAGCTGGCCATCTAATGTTTTACCACATTCACCTAAACATTCCTTCATCCTCCCATACTACTCCTTTCCCTTATCCACCACAAATATAACCCACAAACATTGTCATATTACCTGCAATCTATAATATTACATACATTGATCAAGCTAACTATACTATTCTCTCTTAGCATAATTCTCCTCATGTCTCCCTGAAGTATGATAAGTTCATAACTAAATTCCTCAACACCCTTACACACACAGCATTCCAACTTACTCTTAGTGGTGATATCCACCCACACCCTGGCCCCAAAACTAGCCTAGCCCATCTCAGTCTCTAACCCACCATGCAGCCCCAAAGTGTGTTTATCCTCCCCCGAAAGGGAACTGGTCTTCTTCTACTAAATATAAACCAAGAACTCCATGCCACATTATCATGCTACTCTCCAAACATTGCTCTAATAACTGAAACTTGCATAAAGTCAGACATTAGCAACAATGAAATCATTCCTCTGGGATATAACATGCATAGGGTAGACAGAAAGAGCAAAAGAGGAGGTGGAATAGACATACTATTTAAAAATAATCCCATTCTAGAACCCCTAGATCAAAACACTCCTGATTTCAATAATGCAGAAATACTTTTTACTAAACTGAAAATCAATTCCAAGAAATACTTAAACATAGTAGGAACCTATATACCATGCGGTAATAACCTTCTAATAACCTTCCCACTTTAGAACACATCTTCCACTGGACATCAACATTTCTGCCTCAGAAAATAATCACTATGGGGGACTTCAACATTGATTGGTTTACCTGTAACTCACAAAACCCTACTAATCATAATAACCTTCATGGCTTTACCCACACTATTCAAGCTCCCACTAGAGTTGACAAAACATCAAAAAGGCAGTCTGTCCTTGACTGGAATCTAACTAACATACCTGCCCTCTCTCTACACTCTGGATGCCCCCCAGATAGCCTCAGTGATCACCTTCCTACCGACCTATTTAGGCCACATATTAATCCATTGAAACACACCATTTATTATCAAATCTGAAATAAAAGAAATTTCAGCCCTCTTGCCTTCATACCCACCCTCACACTGGGTTCCACTTAAGTATCTTCCCCTAGAGGCTGCCATAGATTATATTAACTCCACCTTCCTCAACATATTGAACAAATTAGCACCTCCTAGGACATTAAGAATAAAATATAACTATGCCCCATGCTTAACCAAAGAAATAATATCATTACTAAAAATGAGGAACAAGGCTTGGGAAATATGGAATAAAAATAAATCTCTAACAAATCAACAGGCATAACAAGAACTTAGAAACAAAGCAAAAAGGCAAATCAAACAAGACAAAAAAAAAAAACATTATTGTAACAACCAAATAAAATAGCAGAATAACCGCCAAAAATTTTGGTCAGATATTAAAAAGGCCTTACAACCTGGAGAAGCCAGTACACCATCCCCTTCATCCACAAATACCACAGATACCATAGCAATGCAATTTAACAAATACGTCACAAAACTATAATAGTCCTCTCAAAAAAACAACTGCTCTTCTCTTCCATCAGTTCATTTAACATCAAGTAAGGATAACAATACCTTTTCCTTCCAACCTGTCTCAATAGATACTATAAACAAATTTGTTAAAAAACTTAAGTCAACTATCCCAGCAGCTGATAACTTACTAGCTGAGTGTCTTAAACTTTCTACTGAAGCCATCTCCAACCCTGTATTCATCCTTATAAACCATTCAATCTCTGAGCACCAAGTCCTGGCAATCTGGAAAATCTCAAACATTATCCCATTACACAAACTGTGCAAATCAACAGAACTGTCCAACTATAGGCTGATAGCTATCTTATCTCCATTATCCAAAATACTAAAAAAATGCATACACTACATAAGCAAATCCATGCCATCTGCTGATCTCTGCAAAACGTAAGTAGACCTGCTGAATCTAGTTCTGTTTGTATAACTTGAGCACTAAACCAGGCCATTTTTTGTTGGAGAGGGTTCCCCTGAACCCCAGTGGCAGGAGTGTGCAGGAGTGTGCAGTTAGAACCCATCTGATTGAAGGTTGCTGGAACAGGGCTTTTTGAGCTTTTTATTGGTTTATTTATTTAGACCAGTTTGCACTCAATTGCTACATAGCACCGCATTTGTGCATCACTCACTGCAATGCAGTTAATTTCCTTAGTACTCTGCTGGCCCTCCATCATTGAGTTCTCATAATTGTCCCCTACTGACAAGTGATACATTCAGCAAAGCTCGTGAGGTACCAACAGAGATCCTACCCATTAGCCCTTCATATTTTTTGTCCACTTCTCCTGTCCTCTACATTACCTGTCCCTTCCTGTCCTCTCCCTGTTTTCTGATCACATCAACTTACCTAGCATTATGGATGGTCAATATCCCACAGTTTCTCCAGGCAGCCTGGTCAACATGGGCACCCTGATGCAATGTAACAATTGCCTAATGTACACTGACAACCCACTTCTTTTAGTCCAAACAAATTCATTATGTGGGGGGTGCAGCTATATCAAGAAGCTAGAATCCAATCTCTCTTGCTCACCAGTCAGTCCATCTGATACCAAGCAGATTGTCAGCATTCTGCACTTACCAAAACAACAACACATAAACCTACATATGTGGAGGATCTTACAAGAAGCTTACCTAAACATCAGAGACCTCCCAAACACAAACACAAGCACACTTCACATAATACATCCTCTGTAGAACATAGAACACATAATATATCACACACCAGTGTCTCGACAGTCAAGCTCCTAAGGCATAACACAAAAATAAACATCTTAGTCATAGGTGACTCAACTGTAAGACACACAGATGTTCCTCTCACCAGGTTGGATAAGGAAAAGGTCACAGTAGGTTGTCTGTCAGGTGCCAGGATCTGCCACATCACACACACTCTCAAGTTTCTCAACAACAGTCACTGTTATGACTCCGTCATAGTCCATGTTGATGTGAATGACTTGAGATGTACCTCACTAGACTATATGAAGACAGACATGACTGAGCTCTTGGATTATGTGTCTCAGGCAGGTATGTCACTAGCCTTAAGCAGCATTTTGCCTTCACTTAGGATGATACCTCAATGCAAAAAAAATGATTGCCTTCAACAATTGGCTTAGTTTCTGGTATCATTCAAAGGGAATCCAGTATCTGTCAGCCTGGGATGACATAGTTGACAGACCTCAGTGCTTTTTGGTTACTGACTAAGGCTTCTGCCATCCGCATAGTGCCTTTTTAGGCAATGTCACAAGAACAAAATTCCTCACTTACAAATACCCTCCAAAAACAACCTCAAGGTTATGCTGCTAAATGTTAGGAGTCTATACCAGAAACTGCACTGACTGGAAGCAGTTGTCACCCTGGAAGATGCTGACATTTGTGGAGTTACTGAGACCTTGTTTAAGGCTGTGGAGAGCACCCCAGCTATACCAGGTTACATTTCCTTCCACATGTTCAGACCACAAACTGAAGGCATGAGTACTAAAAGAGGTGGTGTATCAATATTCATGAAAGATAAATACACCTCTAAATTGGTTAAGTAGCATGATTCCCTTGAATTACTTCAGGAGCACTTGACTGTAAGTAAAACTCCTCTTCAGGTCATTGTCAGCTATCGGACCCCCTCCATGAATTAAGACATCCACTCAGCCTACTTGGATATACTTGAGTCAATCAAGATACAACCAAACACCCTGGTTTTGGGTGACTTTAATTACCCATCCATAGACTGGGTAAATTATACGTGTTCTAACTCATTTGCCCAAGGGTTCCTGGACTTTGTTAATTCCAATGCCCTGGATCAGCTGATTGACACACCCACAAGGGACTCAAATATCCTGGACCTGGTGCTCACCAATATGGAAGACAGCTGCAGCACCCCCAGTGTGCGGCCATTCCTGGTGAGATCTTATTACAAATCAGTATTGCTAGAAGTAACTATAACACAAGACCCCCCTCCTTAGCAACAACTAGACTAAAAAACTTCTCCAATGCCACTTACAGCCTCTTGCGTGACAGCATAAATAGCTTCATAGCCTCTCCCCCCACTGATGCAACAGACATCTATGCTGAATTATACAGTAAATGCCCTCCCCAAGGCCAAAAAAAAGCCTGTATGGGACCAGACAACATCCCAGGCTGTGTTCTACATGGGTTAAAACAGGAATTAGCATCACTACTGAGCACACTTTTCAATCACAGCCTTAACACTGGCTTCATCCCAGTGGAATGGAAAACAGCTACTGTCATCCCTTTGCACAAAGGTGGGGGGGTGCATCCACAGACCCTGGAAACTATAGACCCATTATCCTGACCAGCCTTATCCGCACGACCATGGAACAAATCATAATGGACCTTATTAACAAAGATATAGGAAATCTCCAAATGCTCAACCCTGCCCAGTTTGGCTTTGTCAAGGGGAGATCATGCCTGTTAAACCTGGTGGACTTCTTTGAGACAATCACCAAAGCCCTAGATTAGGGCAAATCTGTGCATACGGCCTACCTAGACTTAGCCAAGGCCTTTGACACAACCTCCCACTCAGGCATCATTGATAAACTCACCTAGCTGAGTATCAATCCATATATTGTCAGGTGGGTTGCAAACTGGCTCACTGACAGAACTTCTCCAAAGTACAGGCTAAAACTAAAGGACTGTGGCTGACAATATTTGCTGATGACTGCAAACTGGGAGCGATTATTGAAACCCCTAGCGATGTCAACATCCTGCAAAAAGGTCTTACATAAACTAATGACTGGTGCCAAATCATTGTCTTAAATTTAATGCAAAAAAATGCATTATCACCCCTTCAGCAAGGGTGATGTTCCTGCAAACTACCACATCAATAGCAATGCCCTAAGCACAGAGTTAGTGGTGAGAGATCTGGGCACACAGGTTGACAGTAACTTTAACTTCGATCACCATGTCTCCACAGTGGTAAGAAGGGCATTTTATATTGCTGATCTCATAAGTAAGGGCACTGCCTCCAGAAAAAAAAAAAGGTTATAACCCCCCCCCCCTCCATATTCTTCCCTCATCAGGCCAATAATAGAGTACAATGTTCCCTTTAGTATGTTCCTTACAAAGAAAATTCAGGGTCTTCAAGATCTGTCTTATGCGGACAGACTGAAATAATTGTCACTTTACTCTGTGTTGTACAGACTGCTCAGAGGTGACCTGTGCCTTGCATATAGAGCAATCTCTGTCCCAGTTTTAATGGAAATGCTGTACATTCACAAGTCAAATGGCACACATCACTTGCTGAAAGGACTTTAACCTGGCAGGTGACATCAACAGAACTTGCTGGAGAGACAGATTTGTCTCACAGAGTTTGCCTCATCTTTGTAAAAAGCTTCCTATTCATGTTAAACAAAGCCCCTTGTTGGCACGATTTAAGCACAATTTGGATGATTGGATGGGTAACCATAAATTCATCCTGGGGTTCCACTTGTGTCCCTCTTGGACAAGGGCAATAGGTGCTGATTTTAGTGTCTGCTTGAACCACACACCTTTGTGAATACTGGTTGAACTTGGCTAGGCTTGAAAGGGTCCTGGGGCCATTTGACTAGTGACCTCCTATGATCCTATGATCCTATGAACTTCTGGACTATCTCTTACCTAACAATCTCCTATTCAAAACTCAGCATGGATTTCATCCCTACCAAAGCACTTCTACTGCTCTGCTGAGCTTTACTAACACCATCAATCAACACAGAAATGAAGGCAAATTAGTTTCTACTATCTTTCTTGATCTGTCTAAAGCTTTTGACACTGTCTCTCATAGCAAACTCTTAAATGGACTCTCAGAACTAAGTCTCAGTCATTCTGCACTTGCATGGCTCCAGGATTATCTAGCCAGACACCATCAAGATGTAAGATGGCAACAAGACCTCTCTCCTCTACTGCCACCTGTCACTTTGGGAGTTCTACAAGGATTTATCCTAGGTCCCCTTCGTTTCACCATATTTAATAATCTTCACACAGCTACCCTTCATGCCTCCCTTGTCCAGTACGCGGACGATCACACTCTTATACAAGATGTGCTGCTCCATCACTACAACAACCTCAACTAATAACACAACAGGCCTTCTCTGCAGTGGAATCATGGCTGTCTCATTCACAGCTTATTATTAACCCTAATAAAACTAAACTCATGCTTTTCCAACCCACAAAAGCCACAGACCCCTCCCCTCCATTATATATCTCATCTACAGATAATACCACTATTTCACCCATATCCAAAACTAAACGTCTGGTTGTTGTTATTGATAATAACATGAAATTTGACATTCATATATCTCAAGCAATAAAGAAAGCACATAAAAACAACAGCCTAAAAAGGATAGCAAATAGTCTCTGCAGTATCCAAACCCTGTGGTGACCCAGCCTGAACCCCCAACAATCAATTCCCCCACGTGGGTATTCCCCTAGAGAATGCCAGAAGATACTTTATGATAGCAAATAGTCTCTGCAGTATCCAAACCCTGTGATGACCCAGCCTGAACCCCCTACAATTAATTCCCCTGAGTATCCTGCTAGAGAATACCAGAATATGCTTTATGTACATGCAGCCACGTAAAATTTATATTGTATTTAATACCTGTATTGCTACTCCTGTCCTGGTTGTAAGCTATCACATTCTCTTGACCGCTCCTTGGTGTCTGCCTCTTTTCTCTATATCCCACTCTCTTTCTATCTGATCAACCAGCTCTCTCTAGCTCTCTGACAACAGTGCCTTTCCTCTGCACATATCTTTGGTCCCCCTCCCTTCATCTGCACTCCTCTACTTGGGTGCGTGGCCCCTGGTTTTGGTACTTTAAACCTCTGCTGTTCATCACTACTGATCTACCCTGTCTCTTTCTCCCTGCACCTCTGCCTCCCTGCCTTCTCTAACTCTTATTTGCCTAACTTCCCTGGTTTTCCTGATTGTTTCTGGTAGCTTAGTTTTCTAGGGGTGCATGCCCCACTATTCCCTCCAGTTTCTCTGCCCTTAATAGACACAAGCCTCTTCCCCTGTCTGACTGTACATCTTCTCCCTTCTTGCTGTTCTCTTGATTCTGTTGGCTCTAATCTTTTTCTCCTATCTCTACTGGTACCAACTCTATTGATCTGCTGCTAATAGCTGTACTGCTATTCCCCTCCCCCTTATTGCTCCTGTAACTGTTTCCCATCATCCTTTGCACACTTAAATCTTTCCACTCGTTTTCTCCTGCGCCATCTTTACTCTATCCCCTCCATCCTCCTTCACCAGCCTGTGGTCCTGAGCCATGCAACAGTCTAAAAAGGTGAGTATTATTATTGAGTTAAACCACATATTGTTGACATGTGTGACCGATGTGAACCTGGACTATGCTCTTGTTTATCGGCGTTGTTTAAGCCGATCTGTTAAGACATTAATCCTTCTACTAAAGAGTCACGGGATCTTTTCCCCTACATTTCTGTCTGCAAGTCTTTTATTTGAGCTACCGGAGAGATGTGTATGCCTGCATAGATTACAGCATTTCGCTCAACCAAACTGTAAAGGTTTGCAACAGGATGTATGCGTACTTACATTAGCCTTATCTCTGCTATGTATGTCTTTGTGTTGGTCTAAAACTAGTACCATCTTTCACCTGTGTCTTGTACTTTATTTAGAGGTGGTAGTGGATTTGATTACTTAATCTGTCAGAGGGCAGACCGTCTCTACCTTGTGTATAGCTTTTACTGCATTACTATATACTTATACATTGTGTCTGCTGTTCTACTGCTCTGACTTTTGGGGTTTAAAGAAGTTAATAAAGGCTGCCTAGCGTGGCCCTGTGGAAATGCTTTACTGTCCAATATTTGCCCTATCTAACTGCTGCTTCTACTGGGTCTCTGGATCCTGGTTTTAAAGATAATCATATAGTACAAAGGCCGCCTAGCATGGTTTTCGTGGACTCGCTCCAATGTTGGGTATTTTTCCTATTCAGTAGCTGCTACTCCTGGGTCCCTGGATCCTGGGTTAAATGTAAGCAGGTCAAACATAACACCACCTGGTGTGGTTTTGTTGGAACGCTTTTACTGTTGGGTATTTTCCCTATCTAGTAGCTGCTTCAACTGGGTCTCTGTACTCTGGGTTTAAAGAAAAAAAAAGGAAAACAAAGGCAGCCTAGTGTGGTTTTGGGGATATGCTTTACTCTGAGTCTCTTTTTGTGCTGAAGTGTCTATTTTCCCATGTGTGTGGCTTTACTGCTTTATCGAATGACCTTTATCGCTTTGTCAGTTTCTCCTGAGTGTTGCTCTTGCTATCTCATTACTCTGGGGTTGTTCCTAGCCTATAGTGGGATTCAAAAACATTTACTTTCTGTTGCCTCAAGCTCAGCTGTTTATTTGAGAGTGTGTCTGCCTGAAATGTGTTTTTTTTGTAAACTGCATACATGCATTAGTGCACAGTAATTTGTTAACAACCTTGTCATATACCTAACTGCTTATCTGTGAATGCTTTTGACTGTATGTTTTTTTCTTATTCACAGTTGTACCTCTGCTTATTTATTAGCTATACGATGTTGCCGATTTTCCTGTGAATGTTATGTTATCTGTATTCTGCTGTATACCATTACCCACTGTTATAGTAGATGCCTACCTATGATTGTTATTTGCTAAAATTGTCATTGCTTACTACTCTCTAATACTGTTAATTACCTGAAACACTCCATTGTCTTCCCCTTAGTGTTTTCACTCACCCCCTATACTCACTACTTACCTACACTTCCCCACCCTTAACGCATACCAGCACTCTCTCCCTTACACCAAGCACATTGTGAGTACACTCCTTGCTCTAGCTTCCCCACTCACATACCAGTCTTACCTGCTGCACTCACTCACAGACTTTCTATCTACTTACTCACATAAACTGACCTACTCCCCCACCCTCATTTACATCAACTGGTTAACTTGTTTTACTTGTATGTACCTACCATTGTTGCTCTTTCTCTACCCCTAACCCCTATCTTCTCTCGTCTTAATTTTTTCTAGGATAGCAAATAGTCTCTGCAGTATCCAAACCCTGTGGTGACCCAGCCTGAACTCCCTACAATCAATTCCCCTACGTGGGTATTCCCCTAGAGAATACCAGGAGATACTTTATGTACGTGCAGCGAAGTCAAAGTTATATTGTATTTAATACCTGTACTGCTACTCCTGTCCTGGCTGTAAGCTAGCACTTTCTCTGGACCGCTTCTTGGTGCCTGCCTCTTTTCTCTATATCCCACTCTTGCTCTCCCTGAATCAACCAGCTCTCTCTAGCTCTCTGACAACAGTGCCTTTCCTCTGCACATATCTTTGGTCCTCCCTCCCTTCATCTGCACTTCTCTACTTGGGTGTCTGGCTCCTGGTTTTGGTACTCTAAACTTCTGCTGTACATCACTACTGACCTACCCTTTCTTTCTCCCTGCACTTCTGTCTCCCTGCCTTCTCTAACTCTTATTTGCCTAACTTCCCTGGCTTTCCAAATTGTTTCTGGGAGCTTAGTTTTCTAGGGGTGCATGCCCTGCTCCATTCGCCCTTGCTACACTCGGGCTGTCTTTGCTCCCCTACCCTACCCCATTCCCACACACCCCTACATGAATTGCACTTACACTCTTCATTCCCTCTCCTTCCTGCCTGCTCAGCCTCTCACAACACACTTCCTACCAATACTCCTCCCCCATTCACCTCACTTCCATCCCTCCCCTTCCTGCCATCCCAGCCTCTCACAACACACTTCCTGCCAGTACTCCTCTCCAACTCGCCTCACTTCCATCCTCCACTTCAGTTTTACTCCCCTTACTAGCTCTCACTCATCCCCCTGACAATGCAGCTCTTCCTCTTCTTTGCCATTCCACTACTCTTATACCTTTCAGCCTTAACCTCATTTCACTCATACCACTCATACCTCCCCAACCCACTTAAAGGTTCCCCCACCTCTACCTCCCACACTAAACTCTTAATTACTTCCTACTCAGCTATCTCCCCATTACTCTTTAGTATCTCCTCCTCTACTTTTCACAAATTTACCCTCCTTTGCAACCATACAAATACCCTCAAACCCAAGTCAAAACTTATCTTCCTTCACCTAGCAAATACTCCACTCACACACCTCACAAATAAACTTCTAATCTCTGGTGACATCCACCCTAACCCTGGCCCTCAATCACTTCATCATTCCTCCAATCCCACCCCTTCTGCTCTCACCCCTAACCATACCCATACTCACTTACAACAAACACCTGCACATAAACATCTGTCCAGATACTCTATAAATATTTAAAGTCTAACTAACAAGATCTCAGAGCGACATTCCTGGATAGCCCATACAAACTCTAACATCCTTGCCTTGTCCAAAACTTGGCTCAAGTCTCACATCAATAACAGTGAAATACTGCCACCAGGTTTCAACATCTATCGTGCAGATAGAGCCCCTAAAAAAGGTGGTGGTGTAGCCATACTCTACTCAGACAGCCTAAACTTGTCTCCTATCACTATCCCCATCCCCAATTTCCATCCTGTTGAACATCTCATCCTAAACTGCCATCTTAACCCACACAAGAAATTTGCTGTCACTTCTAGCTACATCCCCCCTGGGAATAATATACACACCCTCAAAAATATCCTATCCTGGTTTAGTCACAACTTAGACTATGAAACTCTCATTCTTGGTGATGTCAATATAGACTGGTCCAAACTTACTACTGACTCACCACAGTCCAGCATCAACTTACATGGTTTCCATCAACTACTTACATCCCCCACCCGTTTCAACAAAGACTTATCTTCCATTTCCATCATTGACTGGATACTCACCAACTCTCCTCACCTCTACCATGGCCCATGTACCCTACCTGACTCCTTAAGTGATCACATCCCCAACTCTATCCTTAGACACACCTCCCAGACACACAAACCCCACCTATTTCAAGATTGTCGTAAGCTCTCTAACTTCAATAACACCCAATTTCACTCCATACTATCCAGTATTGATTGGTCCATCCTTAAATAAATCCCTCTTGATGATGCTGTCATTAAATTCAACATTTTCCTAGATAACCTTAATTCCCTTGCTCCCTCCTGGAAAATCAGAATGAAATCAAACTATGCTCCATGGCTCTCCAAAGATACTAGAGCACTAATGCATAACAGGGATAGCACCTGGAAGTTATGGCTTAAAACCAGGCATACTCCCCATCTACTTAAATACAGACAATTACGTAACCTAGTTAAGAAATTAGTCACTAAAGATAAGACATCTTACTACAACTCACCTCAACTAGACAACAGGTCCAACCCATACAATTTCTGGACTATTCTTAACAAAATACTTTACCCTGGCAAGCCTTCTAGCCCCACACCCTACCCCAACAAATCTCCTCCTGAAATTGCTACCCTACACAACAAACACTTCATTGACACTATCCAAAACCTTACATCCTCAAATGCTAATGCTGAAACTATCATTACTACCAACAACCCTCATAGCCAGAATCCCTTTTCATTTAAACCTGTGTCAACTTCCTACATTAAATCCATTCTTCTTACGCTTAAACCATGTTCTCCATCTACTGATAACCTGACTCCTACATTTCTCAAACTTGCTGCTGAATCTATAGCCTATCCTATATCCATTCTCATTAACAGATCTATACAAGAGGCTACAGTTCCTACTATCTGGAAATCCTTCTATACTATCTCACTACATAAGGGTGGCAACTCCACTGATCCATCTAACTATTGTCCCATTGCTATTCTTTCTCCCATATCCAAGTTGCTCAAAAAATGCATTCATTCTCAACTTCTCAACCACCTCCTCCAACACAACATTCTCACTCCCACTCAGCATGGTTTCCGTCCCCACCACAGCACATCCACCACCTTCCTCTCTTTCACTCATGCCATAGCCAATGCCCTTGATAACAATCAGCTAATATCCTTCCTCTTCCTTGACCTTTCCAAAGCCTTTGATACAGTCACTCACCCTACACTCCTTTCTAAATGATCTAACCTCAACCTGTCTTCTTCCCCCTTGCTTGGTTCTCCAGCTATCTCTCAGGTAGGCAGCAATCTGTCAAATGGCTCTCCTCCTGCTCTCCCTTTATATCTGTTCCAACAGGTGTTCCTCAAGGCTCTATCTTGGGTCCCCTCTTATTTAATATCTTTACAGACAAACTATTCACCTATTGCAGACAATCTTCTCTTATACAAAATGCAGACGACTCTACACTCATCTCAATCTCCAGTAATATCACAGACCTTCTCACCCTTACTCAAAACTCCTTTCTATCCACAAAGAAATGGCTATCTGACAATCTGCTTATCCTTAACCCCAAGAAGACCAAGCTCCTGCTCATTCTCCCCCACTCTCTTTCCAGCCACAAATCTACATTTACCATAACATACTCTAACAACACAATCATAAAACCTGAACCACACACTAAACTGTTAGGCGTCATTATAGATGATGAGCTCAAATTTAACTTACACTTACTGGAAGGAATAAAAAAAAACACACCAGAAACTTGGCTTGCTCTATCGTAACAAAAGATTTCTTACTCCAAATATTAGACTCACCTTAGCACAGTCCTTCCTCTTGCCCACACTTCTCTACGCAGCCCCCATACTAACCAACATACAAGCTACCACCATGAACAAACTGCAACAAACTTATCACAAAATTGCAAGATTAATTACCAACTCCCCCTGCAACTCCCATCACTGCCTGTCCCTGAACTCCTTACAATGGCTCAAATTCCCTCAACTACTGCTACTTTCTCAATTTCAAGTTATTCACTCCATTCTATACAGGCCTTCATCCTGTCCAGCTCTCACTACTCTTTTATCTACCTATACCCCTTCTAGAACCCTCCACACCTCTAAACAACAACTTCTGAATGTAGATCATCCAAAGAAGAACACAGGCAAACTACAATATAACTGCTCTATAGCCCACACTTGGAACAAACTTCCTCTACACATACGCTCCATCATACACCCTGCACACTTTAAAAAGGAACTCAAACATTATCTTCTTAACACTACATCATGTCTCTGCTTAGAACCTACCTGAAATTTCCCCTTTATACAATGGTGCTTCTCTCTGAACTCCTGAAAGCACCTATACCTTCCTACGAAGCCTAGGCAAGAAATCTGATTCACTTGTATATCACTTGTTTGATCACTTGTATATAACTTGTTTGTACATATATATATATATATATATATATATATATATATATATATATATATATATATATATATAAATAAATAAATAGAGGTTCATATACTCATTTCTTTGAGACAATCCTCTTTCTGTAATCTAAATATGTTTGAGCCATATTTGTATTAATATGTTTTGGAGTTATACTTGGTTATGGTACTTTCTATTTTTTATTACCTGTTATTCTAATTGTTTTGTAATTGGAGCTTTTCTCCTCAGGTCTCCACTGAACATGGGCTCCTGGTCCAGCTGGACCAACCCAGTTAACAAATGTCAAATAAAAATAAAATAAAATAAAGAACTTGGTACTCTATACAGAAACAAACAATTTCTAACCAATAACACAAAAGCTACCATTGCAAGAACCCACCTTGTGTCTATACTCCTTTATGCTTCACTCATTCTCAACAATCTAAAGAAATCAGATTTAGGAAAACTAGAGGCTTGTTACAATAAAATTGTAAAGTTCTCCACAGATTCTACCTATCGATCTCATCAGCGCTGAAACAACTCACCTGGTTAGAACTACCACATCTCTTATACCCAGCTTACTGTGGCCCATAGATTACTAAACCAACGCAAAAAACTCCTGCTCTCTAAAACCTACTACAACCTTACTCTAGTAATCGTGTCTTACATTCTAGTAATAAATCATTACTAAATACAACCAAAGCCAACAATGCTGCAGGGGACTTCTGATATTCAAATTACATAGCCAAAATCTGGAACACACTTCCTCTAAATATAAGATATACTACTAAATCTGCACACTTTAAAAAAATTACTGAAAACCCACTTATCCAATACATAACTAATTACTCATAACCCACTTATCCAATGCATGGCTATGCTCATGCACTAGCCATGATTAATGGCTAACACTAATGCTTTCATCTTCTTCACCCCTCTCTCTTATCAGATCATGCCTAGGATATTTCCTACTCTAACCTGATTATGTCTACTACTATTCCATAAACATTTTTTCTCAGATCATTCCTAGTGTTACTGTTTGAATCCCAACAATCTGGGTTTACTTGGTATTGCCTGAGTTAAGAACTTCTGGTAGAAAATTGAACTATATTTCCTTTGTTAAACCTTGAAGCATTATAAGTACCCCTCATCTGATCTTGTAGGCCCTGACTCTTGTTTCATCGCTTCCTTATCACGCTGCTTCTCTGGCACATTACATGTATCACTGTAATCACCTTGTTAAACGTTTGTAGATAAGAATATGGTATGTAAACAAACCTCTCAACCTCTTAACACAGGAAATCTGGACAAAACAAGAAATAATGGGGGGACAACTGCCCAAAAATAGAGACAGATTTTAAATATTGATCCTATAAACCTAGAAAGTTGCTAGAATGACAGATTTTGCATTATTATATATTTTCTGAAGAATACAGAGTCTGAAATTCAAATGTCTTTTCTGCCTTGCTTCATAGGAATCCCCAGCAGTGTTCTCGCATTCCCCTCATCAGAAGTTTCATCCTGTGTCTTGGCCAACCTCCAATCAACCCAAGGCTGTCTTGTTGCCCTGCACTGTGAGACCCTGAGTCAGTGGAACACTAAAGTGCTTTCAGCTACACTAGTGTATGTTAGAGTTGCATTTAATCTGTCCTCTAAAGACCCTTTCCCCTTTCACTGTACACATGCACACTACTGGTCTCCCCCCATTTTTCTCTTCCTACTGCACTCTTAGGTCAATTACTTAAAACTACTTTCTCTTGGGAAAAGTTTATCTATGTACCTGCAGCCCATACTTCAATTGTTTTTCCTTCTAGAAGTGTTGGTCCTTTTCACCACACTGTACTAGATTAGTAGCATACGATTTGTAGTTATTAGGAAGATAATGGGCGTGCCTTCGTTGCAGGTTGAGCATCGAGCTGGCACCTCGACATTCGTGAAAATCTACTGCCAATCATTAGCGGACCAGAGTTCCGCTGTGGCAACCCCTAACCGGGAAAAGCCAAAAGACAACAACAACAACAACTGCACTACACTGACCTGGACTTGACTTAGTTTGGTTTTCCTGTTTTCTTTTTAGCAGCTGGCCTAGTCAAGTTTTTCTGACTCACAACCTTGTATTACTGTGTGTCTACTCCCCTCCTCTACCTTGAACCTGCACAACTCCCTCCCACTCCATTATAGAGGTATCAAAAAACCTGATGTAGAAAGGGACCATCTTTTGATTTAGCTTTGCTGCCTTGCTTCATAGGAATCCCCAGTAGTGTGCTTGCATGTAAGTACTACCTGGTATTGTTTTTATGATTCTTATTGCTATTTTTGTGAAATTTTGCACATGGTATGCATTTTTTGTCATGCATATTTTAGTTGGTAACAGCTCTATTTGGTCACTTGTTTTCTGGACTTGCAGTTCAAGAGCATTTTTGTTTTTTTTCCTTTACTCTATTTGCCCTGCATATGAGTATTTTTGTTATGCAAGTATATAATTGTATTTATAGCATATTGTGACTTTAAATAACAGGTAAAATGCTGCTTTATTCACTAATGTGAATATTGTCACTTGCCATGTGTAGTTTTAGATCAGTAACCTGTTTGAGAATTAGAGTAGAACTTATTGTGACCTCCGAGAGATACAACTGACTCTGTGTACCTGCATAACATCACTGTTATTTCTGACTGTTGTTGGATAATTCTAAATTGCATGTAGCATCTTAGTAGTTACTTGTTTCTGTAGCATACCACTGTTATTCCTTACTTTTAGTGGAGAATGCTAAATTGTGTGTAGCATCTTAATAAATACTATTTTCTCTTCATAACCTTATAACAGTACATAATAGTGTAGTGTATGTTATAATAGCTTGGTATCAACTGCAGTTACCTTTTTGTTTTTTTTTTCTTCCCCCGCTATCCCTACATTTTGTGTTGTTCATAGAATTGTGCTGTTTCTTACAAGCTATGCTGCTCCTCCCCTGCATCCTCTATCTTAGTTACTTGGTAATCAGAGTGTTTTAAAACTTCAGACCGACATTTACCTCCTTTTCCTTTTTACTTCCAGCAAAAGTTTCATCCTGTCTTGGCCAACCTCCAATCAACCCAAGCCTGTCTTGTTGCCCTGCACTGTAAGACCCTGCGTCAGTGGACCACTAAAGTGCTTTCAGCATATGTTAAAGTTGCATTTAATCTGTTCGCTAAACTGAACTGAACTAAACTGAAGACTCTTTCCCCTTTCACTGTACACATGCACACTACTGCCCTCCCCCCACCATTTTTCTCTTCCTATTGTACTCCTAGGTCAATTACTTGAAACTACTTTCTCTTGGAAAAAGTTTACCTATGTACCTGCAGCCCATACTTGAATTGTTTTTCCTTGTAGAAGTGGTGGTCCTATTCAACACACTGTACTAGATTAGTAGCATAAGATTTGTAGTTATTAGGAAGATACTGCACTACACTAACCTGGAATTGACTTAGTTTGGTTTTCCTGTTTTCTTTTTAGCAACTGGCCTTGTCCAGTTTTTCTGACTCAAAACCTTGTATTACTTTGTGTCTACCCCCTCCCCCCTTGAACCTGCACAACTCCCTCCCACTCCTACTTAATTACAGAGGTATTTTCCTTTTACTGTTCTGTCCTGACCAACCCTATAGATAGGTTCTGCAGTCTTGAGGACTGGTGTAGCCCCGCTCCATTCGTCTTGCCTCACTCAGCTCACTCCACTCCCCTACCCTGCCCCAAATTCCCACCCGCCCCACTACCTCTACATTTATTTTAACCCCAGATCACCTGACCACACCTTCCTCCAAAGACCTCTCATTCACACCCCTATCAAATTTCTACCTTAAAAATGTGCATAATATCTACTTGCCATGCATTCACACTCACACCCATACTTGAACCCCAAAACCACTAAGACCCAACAACTACTCCCTCATAAAATACCATTAATCCTAGGATTTCTCTTCCTATCCCTCACATACCTAACAAACATCACATCATTATCTACAAACACATCACTAGAAAACATATCATTCCACATAACACTTTCTCAAACAAATATACACGCACACATTTTCTTTCCTATCTCTTCTACATTATTTAAAGACAGCTTAATCCTACACATTCATAACCCACATAACACCATCTTACACTAGAAAAACATCATTTAGATCCAGCATAGACATAGTGCACACAATTAAACACATACCATTTATCACTAAAAATCTACTGATATCTGGAGATATACACCCAAACCATGGACCACAAAACTTTCTACGCTCTGCTAGGCAAATCTCTGACCTATTGATTCTGAATGTCAACATCAGAAGTATCTCTAACAAACTTTCTGACCTACTCCCCTGACATACTAGCCATTACCGAGACGTGACTAAAACCTAGTACCCAAAATGAAGAAATTCTCCCACCAGGATATAATATCCTAAGACTGGATAGAGAGTGGGCAAAAAGGGAGGTGGAGTTGATATCCTCTACAAAAATACAATCAACATCAAACCTCTACAAACCCCCATACATAAATTTCAAAATGCCGAAATCTTAGGTTCAACCCTAAGCATAAATGACACAAAAACTATCATCATTCTCTGCTGTTATATTCCCCAGTTAATAACTCTCCCATCATTGACAAAATGTTACAATGGGTCACAGATAATTTCCCCCAAGAAACCATCTTACTAGGTGACCTGAACACTGATTGGTCAGCCTGTACCTATAACAACCCCACTAACCATATAATCTTTACAGTTTTACCCAACTTAGCCAAGAACCCACTATAATTGACAAAAAAACCCACAAACAGTCTATTCTAGATTTGACACTAGTTAACTGCCCCAAATAAAACTATCAGACAGGATGCCTTCCTGATCATCTTAGTGACCATCTCCCACCTTCCTCCTGCAGAAACATACCAACATAGCCAAACCCATTGTTTTTAGACAAGTCAGAGATGACTGTAAACTAAATATACAAGAACAGTATTCTAAAACATAGTAACTGGAAACCACTATAAACTGTAAATCTAGACCAAGCTGTTGACTACTTCAACAATATTTTCATCAATATCCTTGATAGACTCGCACCACTTAGGAAAATAAGAGCCAAGGCAAACTATGCACCATGGCTATCTAGGGAAACTAGAGCCCTTCTAAAGTCAATGGATAAGGTTTGGAAAATTTGGAAGAAATACAATACTAGCCTAGCCAAACAAAGTTACCTACAACTTAGAAATCAGGCTAAGAGACAAACTATGCTTGATAGAAAACATTACTTCCTCAATATCGAAAACAAACATTCAAATGATCCCCAAAAGTTTTGGCATGCCATTAACTCTCTCCTAAAACCAGGCAAAACTACCACGTCCACTGCTAACTCCACAAATGACAACAAGGAAATTGCCACTCAAGTCAATCACCACTTCACAGAATCCATCTTAACACTATCCTCCCAACTATCCAAAAACAGCCCGACATAACCCAACCAAATTCCCTGACAACATCCCATCCTTTACGCTCTCACCCGTTCCCACCTCAACAATTAAAAAACACCTCCTAAAACTTAAACCTACCACCCTTGTCACTGACAATCTACCAGCCAACTTCCTAAAAATAGCTGCTGAATCCTTATCCTACCCTAGTTCTATTCTTATTAATTGCTCCATACAAGAAGCATATGTCCCACAGCTATGGAATGTATCATACATTATTCCACTATATAAAGGTGGAAACTCTTACTAATACTCACATTATCACCCCATTGCAATTCTATCCCCTTATCTAAAATACTAGAGAAATGTATACATTCTCAAGTAACACAATTCCTAAACTCACACCATCTCTTCTCCCCCACACAGCATGCTTCCGACAACACCATAGCACAACCACCGCTCTGCTCTCTTTCACCAATCTGATCAATCAACATAGAAATAATAATGACTTTGTATCTGCAATATTTCTAGATCTCTCCAAAGCATTTGACATGTTTTCAAATTCCTTACTACTAGACACCCTGACATCCCTATCCTTTACCCCTTCCGCTATTGCCTGGTTTAAAAGCTATCTGTCAAATAGGCAACAACCTGTCCAATGGCAAAGTGTACTATCTCCCTTACTCCCAAATACCATAGGTGTACCACAAGGCTCCATATTAGGCCCACTTCTTTTCTCCATATTTACCAGTAATCTCCATACCACCACACAGCATGCTTCACTTATACAATACACTGATGATTCAACACTTATCTGTTCAGCTCCATCACTTCCCACCCTACAACAACTCATCCAGGAATCATTTAGCTCTGTGGAAAGTTGGATCACTCAGATCCAACTTCTCCTAAACCCAATAAAACCAAATTACTACTTTTCACCTCCAACAAAACCATTTCCACCCCTCTAGCCTCACTATCTCCTCCAAAAATGGCACTATTATTCTCCCTCTGACCACACCAAACTCCTAGGCATTGAAATTGATAAAAATCTACACTTCAATGTCCACATTTTACAACTATCAAAAAAGTCCATAAAAAATGGGAACACTATATAGGCACAGAAAATCCCTCTCGAAACAAGCACAGATTACCCTAGCCCAAACTCACCTCTTGTCTACTGCTTCAATTCTTACTCAGCTTAGAAAACTTGACCTTGCCAGACTTGAATCATGTTATAATAAAATTGCCACGTTTGCAAACAACTTCACCTTTAGAACCCACCATTGCTAGGCTCTAAAGGAACTGCAATGACTGGAACTTCAGCAGCTACTAACCTATCACCAGTTAGTCTTTGCCTACAATGTGGTAACGCATCCAGAAAAAAACCCTGCACTAGGCCAGCTTCTCACCCACTATAATACAAATTGTCCTCTCAGATCTTCCGACAAACCCCTCCTCTGTATCTAGGGAAATCACTGTTGTCCCACTTCATAGCTAGAATCTGGAATAATCTCCCTCCTGCTCTGATTTCTGCCCCTACCTCTTCTCACTTTAAAAACTCACTTGGAACACACTTAAAGAATAAGTGGCTATGCCCATGTATTACACAAGTCCTCAAATTATTCCACTTATATACCTCACTTCCTAATATACCTACTGTAATATATATTACAGTCTAGGTCTTCTGCTAATGCTGATTGAATTTGTATACTTATTCTATTATTAACCATGTGTAACTATTTTTTTCGTGTATATATAGGTCTTATGTCTTCTGCTGTATACTGCATTTTAACATATTGTTTGAAAATTCTCTGTATACTGTATTTTAACATATTGTGTAAAATTTTACTTACTGTGGAGCTTTTCTCCCCGAGCTTCTGCTGAAAATGGACCTGTGTCCAGTCGGACCATCCCAGTTAACAAATGTAAAATAAAATAAAATAAATAGTGTTATTTAGTGACTTTGGTTCTCAATGATTTGACAGAAAATCACAAATTTTATGGCGAGCAGACTAAAAATAAGAGGCAAAAATCTGGATATTTTGCAAAAATCTGTACAGTTGAGAGGTATGAATGTAGACATGCATGGTCTCTCTGTTATGCATTGTTTTACATTTTTAACTCGTACAATATGCTTTGAATTAATTCTATAACAATATATTTTGAATCTATTATAATTATGTAAAATATTTTGTTCTTGAATTATATCCATTGCATTCTCTGTGTTGTAACAATGTGGAGCTTTTCTCCCTGGGCCTCCACTGAAAAATGACTCTTTGTCCAGTTGGACTTTCCCAGTAAACAAATGTAACATAAATAAATAAATAAATAAAATAAAATAAAATTATCTGCAACCAAATGTGAAAGGTTTACTGTCATTTTTTAAGGATGTGAGACATTCTTAATTTGTTGCCCATATTTCCTTGGAAGAATGTTTCTTTTCTGCAACTATTGATGGTAATAGCCCATGCACATCATCTCAGTGTGATTTTGGAATTTAGGCTATCAAAACGTGTTTGTGGTTCAACACCATTTTGGATCACTTTTTTGTTTAACTGACTCACTATTGTAAGTGAGAGACCTGGTACTGTGAGTCATAATGCTTTGAAAATTATCATGTGATTCATTAAAAAAGCACTGTATTCCAAAACCCAGTGTAATAACTTTAAAGCATTATTGCAGGAGGCAGGTCTTCGCTAACCCTGATTGGAGGGGGGGGGGGGGACTGTGCTTTTCACATACTTGCTACTAATACATACCACCTCCAAGATTGTCATACCTTGAAGAAGGTGGAATATGCAGAGAGTCTACAACTTCAGATTAAGTATTTTTTTTACCAAGTTGTACTTACATTGTGGCTATTCTGAGGATGGCGGCTATCCTTCACAGACTTTCCACAGACATCTGTTTAATTATCATATTTTTTAACTAATAATTTCTATCATTTTGACAATAAAATATATTTTTCAGTTCAAAGGAATGGCTATAAGGTTAATATTTGTCCCTGCTTATGTCAGCCTTTTCATGAGCTGCTTTGAAAATTCATCTGTAATAATTAATATCAGTTGGTATACCACACTTCATTGGAGCATGTTCTCATGAGCTGCTTTGCATCAAGTGTTTTTAATTATAGGTCACTTTTCCACAGTGAATTAGATTGTGTGAGCCAACAGCGTATTTTGTTTTTATTTCACCTTTCTCCACTGCAGTGGACTGTGTATTTGGTATATATGAGTTGATGGGCACCAATCTGAGGAGTACAGGAGGGTTTCACTCCCACTCAAAAAGTTTTTTTTTTATGTTTTTTGAGTTATGCTTTTCAGTCTCAAAAAATCGATAAAGCGAAACTTGTTTCTGTGCCTCTTGACTCAATGTAGGGAAAACATTATCAGTCTAAGGTTAAATTCAGCCACACTGACAGTTTATTATTATTCAATTGCCCAGATCAGGTTTCTCAATTTCAGGATTTTTTGATCCTTTTAATAATAATACTTATGATGTTCACTTGTAATATGGAAACTAGCAAAATAAATCACTTGGATTTTGAAGACTGTATGTAAGAGATAAGAAATACGGTACAAATGAAGCTAACTTCTGCAAATACCTTGTACTTAAAGAGCTCACTGTATTCATTTAGTGAATTCACTTTCTTTTGGTGAACTGTGGGAAATATATTTGCTCAGGTGTTAAAGAATTTGAATAAAACTAGTGAGAGAAGACATAGATAAATTGGCTTCTAGTTGTCATATTTATGAAGTACTAATCCAGCCCTATGCCAGAGCACTTAAGATGAAAAGGGTACAATCACAGATGAAAAAGAAAAAAACACATGAAGTGAAATGTTAATTTTGACAAACAATGGTATATATATTCTGGCTCAACTGTTTATTATTTTTGTTGTTGCATTTTAATTAAAATTATTAAGGACTGATTTCCTGTTTGTCGCTTCCTGTGCCTGCCTTAGCGTGCATTATGTTTTAGATTTATTGGTGGTATTTGATGCACATTTGCTGATTTTGTGTTCTTAATGTACATATTATACTTTAATCTATAATTGTTCTACAGTTCACCTGTAATTGCATACACACAGGAAGAACAAAAACAAGGACATGTACTCTTACATGTCATGGCATAACTGATGTATTCCTGATACTTACTAATATGACTATGAGCCAATAAATTTATTAAACTAGCACCTTTGATAAAATAAACCATAAAAGGATGAAGTATAATGTACTTAATATGAATCAGCCCACACTTGTGCTAGAATTTTTAAACACATTAACTACCTCCTCTGAACTCACAATATAGTTTGTCACTGGCTATATTTTCAGTTGCTTGTCTCATTATAGTCTGTCATGAACAACATTTGCAGTTGTTTGTCATGAACTATATTTTTGCCTGTTGTTTTTAAGATTTATAATTTTTTAATGAATGTGCAAGATTGTATAAGAGTACATATTTTTCTTGAAACTTGTCTACCAGTAACTGTTCTCAACATCTAGCATTTCATAACCTTCTTCTGAAACATCATAATTACTCGAGTGGATCTTTCCAAAAAATCTGTCCATTGGTTGTGAGCAGCACATGGTCTGAGAAATTCACTATAAGTGATTGAAAACAAAAGAGCCGGGCCCATGCAAATAACTGTGAACACCAGTTTCCTTCTTATAAAGCCCATGGATTGCATTACAGCCAGGAATACCTTCCAAACTTAAAGTCCAAATATTCAATACTTTTGTTATTAACTTTATACATAAATTTTAAGTCAAAGTGATTATCACTAAACTCACCAAAGACATCATAAGTCCTCTATTTTGTATTTAGAAAGACAATGAAGATCATAATTGCATGCTTAATGACATTCTGTGTGTTTCAGGGATTTGTATTTATGTTTTTCAACAATACAATAAAGTTTTGTATAAACAGAGTCAAAATGTGCCCACATCAATATATGTTTCTTTTACTAGCAGCATTTCATGACAAAAACAAATACGTTATTATTAAGACAAAAAATTAATTCACAACTGAATCTCTCAGCAGGACTGAAACCAGTGTTGTAATCAATAGCATATATGTTGTATCAATGATTTTTTTCCATTAAATCATACTTTAAAAACTATGCCAGCCCTGTTTGCATGTCTTCAGTTTACTAATGTGTATATTTATTAGGTATGTCTTCTCTCAGGGTAGCATTTTAAAATACTTAAACAATTTTCTGCTTAAAGAAATATGTGAATCTACCTTCTGTGCTTGCAGGTTTTCATTCTGGATTTGATTAACACCATGGATTCCTGACCCAAGAGGTGTGCATGACTGAGCTCTGGTCCTATATTTGAACCATGCTCTTTTGGGCAGCTGCCACCTTGCTCTACACCATCTCTAAAGGTACCTCAGTATTTAGCCATGTTAGCACTGGACAAGGCATCTGTCTAGCATGCTGGTGATCCTGGCTTCATTACAGATATGGGAGCAAGGAGTGCCATCTGGGGGTAGGCTTAAATGGCCAATGTTCAACTCACTTTCAGGTAAAGTGTGCACACAGAAGGAAGGGTGGACATCAATGCATTATTGGTAGCAATGCTCAAAGTCAAATGCTTAAGTAATTGCACATACCTCATCTTGGGGCATATAGCCCATGTTAAAAAAATCCCTGCATTCTGGAGTGGATAATTCAGGGCTGGGATACCTTGATCTCCTGTCCCATCTCTCAAAGATGGTTTAATACTCTTCCAAATAAGCTCCCAGATTGATGGTCTTGTTCCAGGGGGTAAGCCAGTCAGAACAGAGTGAGGCAAAGAAGAGGCACCAGACAACTGCATAGCAAACAGACCATAGGATCAGAAGCATGTTATATGACCAGAAGCATGTACTCATCCCTCATTAGACCCATTATAGAATACAATGCCCCATTTGGTATGTACCTCTCAAGACATCTGCTACAACTGGAAAGACCGCAGAAATACCTCACTAAAAGAATCACAGGTCTAAAGCAGATGCCCAATGCTGACCGCCTTAAAAAACTCCAGCTATACTCTGTCGCATATCACCTACTAAGTGGCGATCTCTGCTTAACATACAAGGCCATGTCAAACCCAGAGCTGCTGGACATGCTACCCTTAAAGAAATCCCAACCCTCCCTTAGAGCCACACGCTCCTTGGATCTAAACCTTGTCATCACAATAAACAAAACATGCTGGAAGGATAGGTTCCTGACTCAGAGACTCCCCAGACTCTGGAATAGACTGCTCATACATATCAAGCAGAGCACCTCTTTGGCCCTCTTCAAAAAGAACATTGATGATTGGATGAGAGAAAGGAAATTCACCCCGGGGATCACGTCAGTCACCCTGCTAGACAGGGGTCCAGGGAAGTAAATAGTGTGGAAAGACATGGCCAGGGAATTGTTATGGCTAGGCTTGTATAGGCGCTAGGGCCGATAGCCTAGTACCAACCTATGAACCTATACCAGTATTTCTTTAAATGTTAAAAAGCAGCTATAAGGGGTTCATCATTGCTGAGATTTGGTTTATAATCTTTCAATGTGAAGGCTAATGATCCACAAATTTTGCATGCATGTAAGAGTTCCAAGATGACTTCTGTGCAACCTCCCTGGTTCCAACAAATGAGTAATTATTTATTCTAATTTTACCTGGCTAGTATTGTGCCTCACTTCTTTACCCTATGATTTTACCAGAAATACTTTGGTATACAGACATGAAGAAACTTCGTATGAATAAGAAACAAAAAAATCTTAATCATAGCAAAGTGACAGCATCAGAGTACCTAGCACTAGTATAAACCTCTCCTCATTGGAGCTGGTAGTATCTAAAGATCCCTTAAAAATGCTTCCATCCTCTGGCATGGTTTCTCCATTAAAACAGTGGAACTGAGGGAAGCTCTGGTCCTATTACCAACATTCCCTGTTTATTAACACCAGTAACAGTTTCTGCACTAGTCCATTTCCCACTTTTTATGTAAAAGAGGATAGTTGGCACAATCCCTTTGAGTCTGTCTGAGAAGTATCAGGTGTTCCTCATAAGTAATAAAAGACAGCCTCAGTGGTAACCATTTGAAATGTTGGGACCCGCTTGAGTGAGTCCCGAAACATGGATTCTGAACTAGCCGAAAAACGGACTTACATATACTAAATCCAAGATGACCATTTCCCAGAATATTCCCTTTTTTTCTGAGCTATGGTGATCTCTTTGTTAGTGTATTTTTATAATTTCAGGGAGTAAAGGGAGGCTTGCTACTCCCCTGCAAAAAAAAAAAAAAAGTTTAAGGGAGAAGAGTGATCTTTAAGATTCTCTGTCTTCTTGAGTTTTCAGTCATTCTTTTTCGGCTTGTCAGCAATCGGCATTTCTACTGCCAACACTTCAAAAAGGAGCCCAAATGATTCAGGCTGGGCCTCACACAGCTGTACACAGGAAGGATGGGTCAGAACACAGCGTATTCCATCCACAGTTAATCTTCAGTGATTAAGCATTTAGATCCCAAAGCCAACTGGAACCAAAGAGTTTGTCAATATGGCCAGTTTTCTGTTTATGAAAACTAGCACAGTGAGACAGCACTAGCTAGCAGTAAGAATATCACTCAAAGAACTAAAAAAAGGTATATTTGCCCTAAAAAGCCTTTCTACTGCCCAGTAAGTTCATCCATGATGGTTTCCTGGAAGACACTTTTTATTAAGTATGCCCAAACCATGTGTAGCACATCGCCATTCACTGCTGACACCTGTAACAGTAACCATCTCAAGTCTGTGCAGCTCATTCCAGCGAATTAAGAGTATGTTGTACTGTGCTTTATTATGCACTTGCTGTTATTATACTTGGTTGGCTTAATGGAGTTACAGTTCTAATTCCAAACTCTTTTTGATGGTCTGTCAGTTTCTCTGGTGTATAAGTGAGTAGAGTCTCTGTAGTGCTGTGTCTTAGGATGGCATTATACGGGTCTACTTCACCCTGTCGAAGGCCGACAATATCAAAGCTGATATTGTTGGCACCAAAATGTCGAAAGCAAAAGTCACTGCGCATGTAAATGGAAATCTCCGTAAGGGGAGATTTCCGTTTACAGCAATGTAGTGCGATCTCAGAGTTGGTATATTTAAGTAGCTGGGGGGGGGGTGCAGGGGGGCTTGCCCCCCTGCATAGAGCAATTTGTGTTGTGTTTGGGTGTTTTGTTTTATTTTTGTGTGTGTTCGATATTTGCGGGTTTTGACATTTTCGTGTCGATTATTTCACTGTCGACAGTTTGACTTTTCGACAGCGTAATATAAACTCCATTATACAATACAAAACAGACTAGGAAGCTTCATCTGAAACCTTCCATTTTCAGACTTTACAAAGACAAACACAATATTAAAATCAAAAACAAGAAGTATGAAAATCAAACATTTTCAAGGGACAGAGCAAAAATATGAGGAATAGTTAGGGACGTTCTACTAATTCAGAAACAGTTGAGGGGTATGCTGTGGGGGTACATGCGTTCCTTTGCAATGTATGTATTTTAATCTCAAGGAGATATTTGGTGTGTAACTGATGGGCACATTTGTATGTGTGTGTGTGTGTGTGTGTGTGTGTGTGTGTGTATGTAGACCTTAAATACTTAAATAATGTATATTTAGAATGTAAAATATTTCCTTCAACAGTTGCTGCATATCCTATAGCAACTATGAAACATTAGGTGGAGGAAGTATATTACATCAAAAAAGTTAAAATAATATGAATATATTAAAAGTATAACAGATGCAAACCAATGTAATTGATAGACCATTTTCTAAGCACAGTAATGCCCTCCAGGGCAATTGTTATAAGGGAAATAATAGATCTTCCAGGGGAGGAGAGACCCTCAGCTGCTTCACAACACCCTAGTGTGGTTTGTTGTTTCTCTATTAACATGTACTTTGTCAGACCTTATTGCTTGCTTAATACAGCAAACCACTGAACAAATAATCCCACATCAAGTAAAAACCCGAAAGTTAAAACATAACATCCGAAGTATGTAATATAACTTAATCATTTATTAATAAAATAATTTTGCTGTGATAACAGGTATGTAGGACAGAGTATGCACAATCCATACAGGACATAAAGGCACAAGTAAATCTAAAAATATGAACAAGATGTTTGAAACCCACAGCACATTACAGAGTAATAAGAAGCTGTGTTGTGGGGAAAGTCCCACCCTTTTCAGAGGAGGTTTAACTTGAAGAACCTTTGCTGGCCAAAGTACCAAGCCCAAAAAGGCATCAAAAACTTTGTCTCGTGCATCCAAGAGTATTTGCTTCATTCAGTAATTAATGACTATCTGCTCAGATGTCTTGGGAGCCAGGATGTTTATCAAAAGAAAATGTTATATCCAGATCTACTTTACTATGGATCATACATACTGCCTGTCTTAGAATATTTTCAAGCAGATTTATGGGCAGCACAGTAGCGTAGCAGTTAACATTGCCGCTTCACAGCAAGAAATTCTCTAGTTCGATTCTTCTGTGCAGAGTCTGTATGTCCTCCCTGTGTTTATGTGGGTTTCCTCTGGGTACTCTGGTTTCCTCCCACATTTCAATGACATGCATCTGGAGCATTTCTGCCTGGGCCTCCACTGAAAATAGGCTCTGTCCTAGTCAGACTTTCCTGGTCAACAAATGTTAAAGAAATACATTTATAGTCTTCTTCTTGTAAGTATATCAGTGTTCCACAAGGTTCTGCACATGCCAAAATCAGCTGTCTACTTTGTTGCTTCATGGCCTCCTCTTTTCTACAGGTTATGCTGATGGATATTCATTCCACCATGTAATTGTTGTTGTTTGTCTTTTGTCTTTTCCTGGTTAGGGGTCGTCACAGTGGAACTCCGGTCTGCTAATGATTGGCAGTTGGTTTAATGGTGTCGAGTTGCCAGCCCGATGCCCAACCTTCAACAAAGGCACGCCCATTCAACGCATGCCTTTCGAACGCCCACTCGACTGCGGGGAGGACATGCAGACTCCACACAGAAGGCACTCCCAACCCAAGGCGAGAATCGAACGGGAGAATCTCTTGCTGTGAGGCAACAACGCTACCATTGCACCACCACGGAAGTCATGCTTTGGATATCATGTCACTGCAATATGCATAATCTTGTAGGCCATTTCTGATGATCACATGCAATCCTGCTCTTCTTCACCAGAGAAAATACTCACTTTTCACATAGTCTTCAGGCTGCTTCAGCACTTGGTAAAATATATAGCCTTCAGTAAGTGGGTGGTTTTCTGATTTGATGCACACATGGGCAACATCTTGAGGTTTAAGTGTTATCCTTAGTTACTAGGTACTTCATAACCACTCCTGTGTGTGTCTCAGTGAATAACACTGAGTCTGGGAGATTATGCGGGAATTACCTCTTATATGGCAGATTTAGCTGTGATCTATGGCAAATGTCTGTTGCTCTGAGCAAATACATACTTATCTGTCAGTCTTATTTGTAACATAAACAGCCTCATGTAGTAATCTAGCCCCAGGACCAGACGGGAATACAAAGTCTTTGCAGAAAATTTAAAATCACAGTTCATTCCAAAAGCAAAAAAAGGCTCTCAAAGCACTTTACCATGAACACACGTGGTTAATTATGATAATAGAACAAAACAAATAAAATAACCAAAGCAAGGATAATGCTTTTGTCCCTGTAACCTGGGACTTCTTCACAACCCTAATGAGAAAATTCAATATCCTTTTATAAGCACATCATTTCCTTAATGAACCATAAATAGTAATTTAAAGTCACAATTTAAAATAACAAAATGTTTTATATATAAATAGTGCATACTAATTATAAAATTAAAAAAATGCACAACCTTCTCTCCTCATTTAAATATGACAGAATAAGAAACTGTGTGCAGTCAAAAAGATAAATACTTTAACATTTAAAAACAAATAAAATCTATACATTTAAAATGTTAATCATGAAGCCCTAAACACTATGTCACAAACTGTAAGTGCTGAATCATACGTACTTTATCTTGATAGACACTCTTTCCCTTAATGTGAAAAATTATATTTAAAGCCAACAAGATGCTGGTTTAGTTTTGCTTCATGTCCCCATACTGTATTGCCGTCTCTCAAGTTTTATTTCTTTCTTGAGATTACAGTAGCATGATTCATAAAAAAACGAGAGATACAGATTTAAACTAATGTTTTTTCCCTCACACTTTCCATTTTGTCATTTGTAGATGAATCCAAGAACTAAAGTGACTCCTGCAGCAATCCAGAAATGCTTTCTTTTGTGTGAAGAAACATAGAGCACTGAGTAGGCATGCAAGAAATCAGAATGGTATGTGTGTATGTGAGTGTGTGCGTGTGCGTGTGTGCGCGCGCACGTGTGTGTGTGTGTGTGTGTGTGTGTGTGTGTGTGTGTGTGTGTGTGTGTGTGCGCATGCGTGTGTGTGTGTGTGTGTGTGTGTGTGTGTGTGTGTCTGTGCATATGTATGAGTGTGTGCACTTCTTTAAATTCCAAAAGATCCAAGCTGTTTTGCAGATATGCATTTGGTCTATCTAGTCTGCATTTATTTGCCCCTCTGACTATAGCAAGAAGGATGAAAATAGCTATGGGATACAAAGTTGTTCCCTCCATCTTTGTGAAGAGTTTACTCAGATGGATAAGGACTCTCTCCTCCCTTTCAAAAAAGGAGCAAGCATATGCAGTGGTAAAGGTGATCTTATACATGAATGTGAAATACATAAAATTACAAGTTTAAGCAGTATAGGATAGGCAATTCTTTTCAGACAGCAAATGAGCTAAATTATAAATTGAGAAAGTCAAACTTCTGTTACATCATACATGACAGAAGTCTATTGAAAAAGAGATTACTGATTTGTAACAGATGATAACCCCTAAAAATACATTTGATTGGTCTCTGAGTAGCATTGCATATTATACTTCTCATATTCCAAGAGCTGAATACACCATTCACGAATGGTCTGCTTCACAATGTGTATAGCATAGCAGCTGTAGCAGCAAACAGTTCAGCTGTCGTCAACGGTCTCCTTGCTGTCATTTCCCCACCTGCAGCTGCTACTTAGCGGCATGTACATTTTTAGCAGCTTTCATATTTTAAGCACATTTATTTCTTATATTTCAGCATGACTGCTTAAGAAATCTAGTTTGTACTCCTTCCCAGATTGTGCTTACAGCTTCCCTTTCTGTCCATCTGTCTGTCTGTCTCTTCATCTTTCTGCTTTTATTCTGGCAGAACAGAATATGAGATTCAAGGAAGAAATTGTACTCTACATGTCTCTCAGCAGTTACAAACAAAAAAATCACTAAGGCCAGGATCTTCCAGAACCCAAATCTCTTAAACAGCCTCAGCATGAAAAATTAGGAAAAGACTGGGCAGCTTGATTGGAAACGTTATTTTTCTGAAACTTCTCTTTCAAATGTCTCTTGTGACTGTCCTTTGCAGAATTCCTTAATCAGGTAGCTGGTAGACCTATTCTACAATAACCAAGGCAGTAAAACAAGACAGAAGGTAGAATGTAGCTTAAGAATTGTGATGTTTTGGCCTGAAATGAATACCTCTCAACTGTCCATATTTTTGCAGAATGCCTAGATTATTGTGTCATATTGTTGGTATGTATCTCATAAAATCTATAGTTTTCAGGCAAATCATGGAAGATTGAAGTCACTAAATAATGACAGACATTTACGTTTCAGACTTCATATTCTTCAGAAAATGCATGTTAAACCTCTCATTTTAGCAACTTTCTAGGTTTGTAGGAATTTTTAAAATCTGTCCCTATTTTTGGGCCTTTGTCCCTCCATTAGTTTTGGCTTTGACCAGATTTCTGGTGCTATGATGTTGAGAGGTATGATCAGTATGGCTGGACACAGGGCAGTTTTCTCATATTATTTGATCGCGTTTCTGAGTTCCAGGAAATGAAACAAAGTAGATTAAAGGAAACCTCTGACTAAAGAAACAACCTCCTAGTTTACTGATACCACCAGAAGCCTGATCTCAGTGAATAGCTGAAGCATTGGAAGGTCACTTAATTTGTTTAACTGGGTAAGTAAATATGCTCATTAAAGAACCTTAAGGACCCCATTAGCCATGTTATAGGCCATAATATAGCAATAACCCACGCCTGGGTGTGGGTAATGCTGGATTTACCTACGGCTGGTGTGCTTTGGTCATGAGGGCAAAGCCCGAGTGGCCAAACAAAGCCAACCGTGGGTAAATCCAGCATTACCCACACCCAGAAGTGGGTTATTGCTATTATACAATGACATTATTTAAGAAAAAAAATAATTGTTTTTCCTTAAATAATGGCATTGTATAATACCTCCTTGCTGCCCTTCTGCAGCTGTCTGGTATTCTGCGGCAGTTCTGATGTCTGCACATGCGCATGCCTATTTAGTACATCAGAGCTGTGGGCAAAAGCAACGGAGAAAGCAAGATCTCCGTTGCTTTTTAAAAACTGTTTCACTATGTTAAATGAGTTCAACATAGCGAGACAGCTTTAAACAAAGCAATGGAGAATATCCGTTGCTTTTTTAAAGCTGTCTCGCTATGTTAAACCCATTTAACATAGCGAGACAGTTTTGAAAAAAGCAACGGAGAAAGCAAGATCTCCATTGCTTTTTAAAAACTGTTTCGCTATATTAAATGAGTTTAACATAGCGAGACAGCTTTAAAAAAAGCAACAGAGAATATCCATTGCTTTTTTAAAGCTGTCTGGCTATGTTAAACCCATTTTTAACATAACGAGACAGTTTAGAAAAAAGCAACGGAGAAAGCAAGATCTCCGTTGCTTTTTAAAAACTGTTTCGCTATGTTAAACTCGTTTAACATAGCGAGACAGTGTGAAGCAATGGAGATCTTGCATTCTCCGTTGCTGTAAAAAAAAAGATTTATAGTAATGGAAAAAGTCCGGGCGACCCATTACTATAACTCTGATTTACAATGTGCACGCTGACCAATCAGCGTGCACATTTTTGAATATTTAATGGGGGGGGGGTCGTTGTATAATGGAAAATTTTAAATGCAGATATGAACATATATGGATATTTGTTTTTCTTAATGACAAGTTCTAAATAAATGGACTGATTAAAGATATCTGGGATATTATTTAGTCATGTTTTATCTACACTTCTGGCATGTTATCAGAAGTTTATCTAAACTCTGTGCACATCATAAACAATTTATATGCACCCATGTTGCACTGTCAACACTTCTAAAATTCTCCTAAACTTGCCATGTTTATGCTACAGAAAAAGGAGAGTAAAAGTTCACACACTACATGTGAAAAACACGTACATATACAGATCCCAAAACACCCTAGCCCACCTACAAAACCCCTCAAATCCCAGATCTATACTTACTTTGAAAATGTGCATTGAAGTAAAAATAAAAAGTAATAATATAGCAGTCATTTCTCATTTACTTCAAAGACAAAACAAAAAAAAAAAACACTGAGAAGTGGACTCAGTGCATCAAATGATCAGAAAGCAAGCACTTGAGAACTTTCTTTCCTGCTATCTGCCCAATGCCCTTACTCCCCCATGCTGCCTACTTTCCACCCTTTATCCTTACTCCTGCATGTTTTCTGCTGTCTACCCTGTACCTTTATTTTTTCCATGCTTCCTGCTGTTTCTCCTGTATGCTTTCTTCAACATGATACACATCTGTCTATCTGTGGCTCTAGATATATACCAGTCTTACCTATTTTTTATTTTCTGAAATAAGAACCCAGCATCAGAGTCACACTTCACATAACTGGTAATCCTCTACTGAACACGGTGCTGACAGTGGCATTCGACACAGTAATATTTATGCAAAGGAAACTGCTGTCATCACTCATTTACCATCAACTTCCTTCTTAGGATCATGCTGCACAGAGTTGTTGCATTTTTGTTTTGCTTTGCCTTCCTTCATTTCTGACTGACCAACAACTATAACTTTCTTTTTATTTGAAATCTTTATTTTCATACAGTCTGTATGCCTTTCCATGTTTCTGTTTGTGTTTCCACAGAACAGCAAACCTTCTTTTCAGAGTGGAAAATAAAGGATAGCAAAACAGTGGGCTGGTTTCCATACAACATAAAAAAACATTCTGGTATAAACTGAATAAATGCATTCCAGGAACATTTTGAAAGTAATACTACAGCCAAACACTTCTGTATTTCTGGGGGAGAACATACATCTGTGTATAGCATGTCTGCACATTTCCAGGGAGTATTCTGTGCCCATAAACTCCCACCCTTCAAAGGATGCTGCACATTCATTCCAAGCCTTCCTCACATTAGTGCAGAATAATTCCAAGCATATCCATCAGTGTTTTCATTTATTACTGAGGGGCAAAATGGAAAATAATTATGAGTGAAGGCCCAAAATCTGGCTTATGTTTTACATAATGATATTTACTTTACAAATATAGATTTAGAGAATTGGTATTATATACATTTTCTGAAGAAGACATCTATGAATGCATTACATCATTACCATCTATGAATGCATTACATCATTACCATCTATGAATGCATTACATCATTACTAAGGATCTTCATGTTCAGTCACACTGCAGCAATGAAGCTCATAGGGATTTTCTTTATTTTACCTTATCCTCTTCTGCATGATAAACATTGCTCTAGGGTAGACATGCCCATGTGCAATTAAAAATCATCTCCCCACTTTCACTGATAATGTACCCATCAGTCACCCTGTCTGCCACATGCATACCTCTCAAACTCTTAGTCCCAGAATTCTGGACAAACAGAAAAATAACGCGGACAAAGGCCCAAAAATAGGGACAATTTTTAAATGTTGCTTTTGTAAACTTAGAAAGTTGATAAAAATAACAGATTTTGCTTTAGCGTGCATTTTTGGTAGGGTATCAAGTTTGAAATTCAAATGTCTGTCACTATTTAGTGAGTTCAATCCTCAATGATTTGCCAGAAAATTACAAATTTTATGAAGAAGAGACCAAAAATATGTGGCAAAAATATGGACATTCTGCAAAAATGTGGGCACTTGAGAGGTATGGCCATGTGGCAAGCTTACATATCTGTCATCCACATCTTAGGTACCACTTGTGTAAGTTTACACAATTCCTACTCAGAGATGGGTGAGCAGGCAGTAACCTTGTCTTTCCTTTCTCCTTCCTTGTTGGCTCCTTCAATGCCCAGAGTATTTGTCAGCCTCAAGTCATGTGGATCATTGCCAGGGTTCCTTCCCTCCTGATCATGTGGGTCATTGCCTGGTCTCCATCCCTTTGCATCATGGAGCTATCAGTGTCCCTGAAAGCTATGGATGGGGAGAGTTATGCTTCCCAGTGTTAACATCTTCATCTGAAAGTACTACAGCTACATTTCTTTTATCGAAAGAAGAGTTTGGTTAAAATAGCTCTAAAAGTTACAGTTTGGCAGTACAAACTATCATAGTCATGAACATTCCAGAGTGTGAGAATGTACTCTAAGAAAGCTTCACTGTATTCAGCAAAATTTCCCTTTTTACAAGGTGAAGCGACTTCGCAACTTATATATATATTTTTTTCAAATTCATTTGAAATCCATGGCATTTGTATTCATGTCATTGGCCATGCAGCTCTCCAGTAGCTAAGCCCTATGCAGGTTTAGTGGCAGAATATTACTGATTTTTACAGATTTTTATACATCCAAGTAATAACATTCAAGTTAATTAGAATGAACTGAAATCTAGATATGTACAATTATTAATGGCATGCAGTCTTCTTTGCAGATATCCACTCCAATATTTCCTTATTCTACACAGAATTAATATGTTCATAGGTTCATAGGTTCATAGGTTTATACTAGGCTATCTGCCCTAAGGCATTTATAAGCCTAGCCCAAATTTTTGTGGCTTACGCCACCCCTTATATGAAAAAATACTGTGCCCATTAGTTTGTTGTGCCTCTGTCCAGCAGTGACACAGAGATGATTCCCAGGGTAAACCTACGATCTCCCATCCACAGGTCTAGATTTTTCTTGAACAGAGTCAGCGAGGTGCTCTGCCTCACATGGACCGGGATTTTATTCCACAGCATAGGGAGTCTCTGAGTGATAAATCTATCCCTCCAGCACATCCTATTTATATCCGTGCTAAGGTTTAAGTCGCTTGCTCTAGTGGTTTTGGTGGATTTGGATTTTTTGAGGTGGAGCATGTCCATTAATTCCGGTTGGACATGGCCTTGTATGTCAGGCACATGTCACCTCTGAGCAGACGGTATGCGACTGAATAGAGCTGGAGTTTCTTCAATCTGGCAGCATATGACAGATTTTGGAGTGCCTTTATCCTTTTGGTGAGGAACTTTTGGGGTCTCTCCAATTGCTGCAGATGTCGGGTGAGATACATCCCGAATGGGACATTGTACTCGATCATTGGTCTGATAAGTGAAGAGTACAGGGGAACAATGACCTCACTAGATCTGGATGTGAATCCTTCATGATCAGGTGGGCAATGTAGAAGGTCTTTCTAACCACTTTAGCAATGTGAGTGTCAAAAGAAAGGCCACTGTCAACCTGGGTCCCCAGGTCCCTGATAACCTCTTCTGTGCTTAGTGGATTGCCACCTATATGGTAGCTTGGGGTTACCTTGTTTTTCCCAAGGGTATGACTATACATTTTTGGCGCTTAACTTCAGGCCATGGCTCTGGCACCAGCTATCTGTTTCTGTGAGTCCCTTCTGAAGGATATCCGTGTCCGATGTACTTTCCACTATGGCGCCCAGTTTGCAGTCATCTGCAAACTTTGTCAGCCAAAGTCCTCCCATGTTGGCCTGTACTTATGAGAAGTAGATGCCAAACAATAGGGGGCCAAGGACCGAGCCCTGTGGGACACCACTTGTGACTGGCTTAGAGTCTGACATAGCGCCAGCAACTCTAACCCTGTGGGTTCTGTCCTTAAGCCAGTTTGCAACCCATCTTGTGACATATGGGTTTACATTTAAGCTGGTAAGTTTTTCTACAATACCCGAGTGGGGTATTGTGTCGAAAGCCTTTGCAAGGTCAAGGTAGGCTGTATGGACTGCCTTTCCCTCATCAATAGCCTTGGTGACTGTTTCAAAGAAGTCGACCAAGTTCAAAAGGCATGATCTTCCCTTGACAAAGCCAAACTGGGTCGGGTCCAATGTCTGCAAGTCCCCTATATCTTTGTTTATGAGCTCCATTATGATCCTCTCCATAGCTTTGCAGACTAGACTTGTTAAGCTTATGGGGTGGTAATTACCAGGGTCCGTAGAGGCGCCGCCTTTGTGGAGTGGGACCACAGTTGCCGTGACGCCACCCTTGGGCACGATCCTGTGGTAAGGCTGAGATTAAACAGCTGCCTTATGTGCGGGTTTAATTCCTCATTTAGCTCATGTAGCACACAGCCGGGAACACCATCCGGTCCCATTGATGCTGTGTTTTTAGCTTTAGAGAGAGCAGCTTTCACCTGCGCATTTGAGATGTCCGGGAGGCTACACTCGGCTGGGATAGTTATCTCTCCTTTAGGGGGGGAGAGGGGGTTGAAGTTTGCACTGAACCTGTCTGCCAGTATGTTGGCAATGTCTGTGGGTTCAGTGATTTTTGTATCATTTTGGACTAATTCTGAGCATATCTGGGAGTTTCCACCCAGGTTCCTAACATAGCTGAAAAAGACCTTATGGTCATAGTATTAATGATACAGTTAGCCTTCTCAGCAAAAAGAAAAACTTTGTTTACACACGCAGATTCAACACTGTTGACACTCCTTGGAAAAGCAAATTTACACATGTTAAAAGTCTCTGGAGTTGCACAATGATGTTCAAAGCTGATTACTTAATACTTTATAATACATTTTTGGTGTAGAAGTAAGCAAGAGAATTTAATTTTATAGTATGTGCTTACTTTTTTGAGAGGAATTGTCACACAAGCGTTATTGGTTAAAAGCAGAGGTCCAGGGAGAAAAACTCCAAATGTGCAATGCCATTTACTATTACAGCAAGAGTATACATTGAATGAAAACTAAAACAAAATGAACTTGCAATACATGAATACAAAAATGCAAAATAGGACTTAAATAGAAAGATGCATACAGTTATATATATTTTCGAATTACCACAACACCAAAATGGAAATCTCCGAGACGAGAACAACGAAAGTTTAGAAAACCGAATGTGCACAACACCAGAAATTAGAAGATCAAACTAGCTGTATATTTTGAATGGAGATCGTGGTGCAATCAGAATCAGGAAATCTAACCTTATCCTCACTGTAGTGCGATCTCGGAGTTGGTATATATAACTTGCTGGTGGGGTAGACTCAGAAACAAGACTGTAGAGTAGGCAGGCTAACACAGTAAAAGTTAATAATGTGGATATAAAGTTGTCTGCGAAAGGTGAGAATTAAGAAAAGAATGTTAGTTGCACATTATAGAGTATAACTGGTTAGTAGGTTAACCTAGTAATGAAGGATTTATTTCTTCTGTGAGAGATTGATGGCTGCTGTTAATGTTTTGTTATTTCACAGGAATGGGCTAGTTGACTATTCACATATTATTTAATAAGCACTTCAAAAGTACAAAGGGTAAGCTGTGCGAGCCTGACAAATTTCACATTTTGAGCATATTGCAGTCTTAAGTATTATACCAAAAGCAAACATAATTCACTGAGACAGGAAACTGGAGTTTATTATGGCAACAAAACTTTCTAGTATATTTTGCTATCATGTACAAACATGGACATGGATAGAAGTTGTGGAGAATTTTGTAGATCTTGTTGATTTTGACTGAATATTTTTTTCATGAAAAGGGATTACCAATTTAATGTGGGTGAAGTTGTATAGTGGTAAATTCTACATGTATGTTAGTTGAAAATGTAGCTATTTAATTATAAGTTATCTATAATTTTCTAATGCAAGATTCAGGAATATAAGTGACTAGAATGAGCTCAACAAAATAGCTGTGGGAAAAGAACTGTTGAAGCAAGGCTGGATGGATCTTATTGGTACTGTAAGGGATTGTTCAGCTTTGAAAAGTACACACAACATTTTATTAGTTTTTATAGTAGCTGCAGTCATGTACAAATCAAAATGTATTTTGGGTGACACAAAATCTGTTCACAGAACGTTACTAAGTATGTTGTTCAGGAGACCACTCTGTAGCCAGCACAGATTCCCATTTTCCCCAGAGCACTGTCTGCACTCTCTGGCTAAGTCAATTGCTCAGTCATCAGAGTCGCACCAAATCAAATAGAGGCCAAGATACTCAAACCCTGGAGTACAAGAATTAATTCCTTAGTTTATAGCCTTAATCCCCTGTGCCAGCTACCAGACAATTATGCTTGCCCACTTTGGGGGTCAAACCCCAAATCCAGAGATTAACATTCTCGTGATTTACTGACTGAACTAGTCAGGCTGAATGTAGTTGTCACCACTACTGTTCATTTTTATTCCTCCTCACCTGACCCCTGTGTTGCCTCTGGCTATCTGTCTGACTTCCACAATTACCAAAATACAGATTCCCCCCCCAGAGGGTACTGCTATCAGTCTGCCACTGTATGTCCTTTTCTAAGAATTTTATTAGATGTGATAGTACTATATTGATATCTTTTACTAAGTCTTTTATTAGCTGAAATCATAATGCTATAGGTCTGTTTATGGATTTCCTTTTTTCTAAGCATTTTATTATGCATAATCGTACTACAGCAGATCTGTCCAAGGATATGATTTTCTAAGTGTTTTATTATATGTTACAGTAGCTTGGTTTGAAAGCTACCTAAAAGATAGATTTCAATCAGTAAAATGGGACACTGCTTTATCTACTCCCCTTCCAATACAAATGGGAGTCCCACAAGGATCCATTCTAAGGCCACTGCTTTTCAACATCTTCACAAACCTGCTCTATACCTCCTGCCCACTTTCCTCTATTATCCAATACGCTGATGACTCTACAGTCATTACAATAGCTAACTCTCCCTCTGAACTTTTATCAGCTACCCAAATATCCTTTAATTCAGTTGAAACATGGCTCTCAAACAACAAACTCATCCTCAACCCTAAGAAAACAAAGCTCCTACTTTTCCTTCCAAAAACATTCAACCATATAAAATCCTCTTTTACTATCCAGTCACTCAATAATACTCCTATTGCAGTTGAATCTAGCTCAAAACTCCTTGGAATCACAATTGATCATCAACTAAAATTCGACCTCCACATAAACAACTGTATCAGGAATACTCACCTTAAATTAGGCCTACTTTATAGAAATAAAAGATTTCTCACCCAGGAAGCTAGAATAGCTCTCACTCATGCCTACCTTCTTCCCTGCCTAACATATTGTTCACAAATCCTTACTAACCTAAACTCCTCTATCCTCACTAGACTTGAGGCCACATGTAACTCAGCTATCATACAGATCTCACCACTGTCTCTCTCTAAGATATTTAAACTGGCTTGAGTTGCCCCACCTGCTCCTTCTCTCCCAACTCCAAACCATACATGCAATTCTCTATCAACCATCTTTCTGTCCAGCCTTACACACCATTATATCTCACTATACTCCTACAAGAAGCCTCCAAAGCTCCTCCCAAGACCTCTTAAAAATCTATAAGCCAAAATCTAAAGCAGGGTGTAGCCTATACAGCTATCATACCTCTATCTAATGGAACAAACTTCCCCTCGAAATTCGAACACTCGCACGACCCAAACAATTTAAACTAACTCTAAAAGAATATTTTAACAGGAAATGGATCTGCCAATGCTCAAACCCACCTTGAAAACCCTCTACTTCTCTCCACTAATCAATAGCTTTTTCCCCTCTCTTATTCCTTCCTGATTGTTTTAATTGTAAAATTAACATTCTACTCCTATGTTGATCTTCTGTTCTAACTACTACTTTCAGAAAAAGTGCTCTATTATCTACCTGTTTTTTTCATAGGTTCATAGGTAGATACTAGGCTATCTGCCCTAGGGCATTTATAAGCCTAGCCAGAGTGTATTTGGCTTCTGCTCCCTATTAGATTAGCTGTGCCTCTGTAAAGTAGGTCACAGAAGGTACCCTTTAAGATTAGTTTACTGTGCCTCTGTCTAGTAGGGACACAGAAGAGATCCCAGGGGTGAATTTGCGATTTCCCATCCACACGTCTAGATTTTGCTTGAAGAGGGTCAGCGAGGGGCTATGTCTAACATGAATTGGGGAGCCTCTGGGAAATTAATCTGTCCCTCCAGCATGTCCTATTTATTTTTGTGCTGAGGTTTAAGTCCCTGGAGCGTGTATCTCTAAGGGACTTGGATTTTTTGAGGTGGAGCATGTCCATTAATTCTGGGTTTGACATGGCTTTGTACGTCAGGCATAGATTGCCTCTGAGTAGGTGGTAAGCAACTGAGTAGATCTGGAGTTTCTTTAGTCGAGCTGCATAGGACATCTGCTTGTAGCCCATGATCCACTTGGTGAGGTACTTTTGAGGTCTCTCCAGTTGCTGCAGGTGTCGGGTAAGGTACATCCCAAAAGGGGCATTGTATTCAATTATGGGACTGATGAGTGACGAGTAGAGGGGCACAATGACCTCTCTTGATCTAGATGCGAACCCTTTCATGATAAGGTGGGCTATATAGAAAGTCTTTCTAACCACTTTGGCAACGTGATTATCAAAGGAGAGATTACTATCTACATTGGTCCCCAAATCTCTAATTACTTCTTCCGTACTTAATGGATTACCACCTATGTGGTAATTTGTGGGCACCTTGTTTTTCCCAAAGGGGATGACTATGCACTTTTTAGCATTTAGCTTGAGGCCGTGGCTCTGGCACCAAGCATCCATCTCTGTGAGACCCTTTTGGAGGATGCTTGTGTCAGCTGGAGATTCAATTTTGGCCTCCAGTTTGCAGTCATCTGCGAACTTTGTCAGCCATAATCCCCCCATGTTAGCCTGAACCTCAGAGAAGTATATACTGAACAAGAGAAGTCCCAGAACTGAGCCCTGTGGGACGCTACTTGTAGCTGGTTTGGATTCGGACATGGCACCTGCGATTCTGACCATGTGGGTTCTATCCCTGAGCCAGTTTGCAACCCATCGTGTGATATAGGGGTTGATATTTAAGCTGGTAAGCTTATTTATGATGCCCGAGTGGGGTATTGTGTCGAAGGCTTTTGTGAGGTCCATCTATGGCTTTGGTAACTGTTTCAAAGAAATCAACTAGGTTTAAGAGGCAAGATCTGCCCTTAACAAAGCTGAATTGGGTAGGGTCCAGTGTCTTGAGGCTCCCGATGTCTTTGTTTATGAGTTCCATGATAATACGCTCCATAGCTTTACAGACCAGACTAGTCAGGCTTATGGGGCAATAGTTCCCGAGGTCCATTGTGGCACCACCTTTGTGGAGTGGGACCACTTTAGCTGTACGCCATTCTTTGGGTACATATCCTGTAGTAAGGCTAAGTTTGAACAGTGACTTAATGTGAGGGTTCAGTTCTTCTTGGAGCTCATATAAGACACAGCCTGGGACACCGTCCGGTCCCATAGATGCTGTGTTTTTTGCTTTGGAGAGGGCAGCTTTCACCTGTGCATCTGTGATGTCAGGGAGGTTACATTCAGTTGGGATAGGCATTTGCTCCTTTGGGGAGAAGTTTGCGCTGAATCTGTCTGCCAGGATGTTGGCTATGTCTGTAGGTTCAGTATATTTTGTACCGTTATGCAACAATTCAGAGCATATCTGGGAGTTTCCACCCATATTCCTGACATAACTAAAGAAGGCCTTGTGATTATCTTTAGTGTCTAGGGCAATTTTTCTTTCGAAACTGGCCTTTGATGATTTTATGAGGGATCGAAGTTTCTTGCTAATACTGATCAGAGATGCCTTCCCTTTTTGGGATTTTGCTCTGTTATGTAGTAGCTTCCTCCTTCTGTTGTATAGCTTATTTATGGCCAGGGTCCACCAGACAGGTCTCCTGTTTTTGGAGGAGTGAATCTTGGTTTTATTTGGGAAAGCACGATCCATGCATTCCTGCAGGTGCTCATAGAATGCATTTGTAAAGGATTCTGCAGATTGGGGTGTATTATCCTCTGGCCCGGGGGCTTTGAAGGATTCCACCTCAGTCTTGAGAAGTGCAAAGTTAGCTTTTGAGAAATTCTTTACCGTGATTTCCTTGGCTGGGGGTGGGGACGGGATATGGATGTCCAGGGAAATTTTTTTATGGTATGATCTTACCAATGAGGGGTTTACCTCTGGTGTGAAATATAGAGTCTCCATGTTGGTGATTACCAGGTCCAATATGTTGTTCTCTCTTGTGGGAGTGGTGACCAGTTGTTCCATCGCGTTAGAGTTTATAAATTCAAGGAACTGTTGGGCAAATGTGTTTGGGCTTGAGTAGTTTTCCCAGTCAATGTTTGGGTAGTTGAAGTCACCCAATAACATAGTGTTTGGAGAGACCTTCATATTCTCCAGTGTTCTCAGGAATGCCAAGTAGGGTTCCTATAATAGGGAGGGTGTTCTGTAGCAGGCTACAAACTGAAAAGCAGTTTTGCCCGCTGTTAATTGCACATGGATGGTTTCCGATGCTTTGTGCAGTGCCACTAACCTGGAGGTGTAGGTATCTTTGATGAATATAGATACTCCCCCTCCTTTTGTGCTTCGGTCCAAGCTTTGGGGCTGAAACGCATGGTGAGAGTTATAACCTGGTAGTGCTGGGGTGCTCTCAGGAGCCTTGAACCAGGTTTTTGTTACTGCACAGACATCGATTTTCTCCATACTGTAGAGAGCCTTGAGTGCATGCATCTTGAGGTTTAGGCTTCTGGCATTGAGTAGCATTACCTTTAGTTTTTTTATCCTTGGGTTGTCTATGGAGGTGGGTTTGTCCTTAGAGCCTTGCCTAAAAAAGGCACTATGGGGGTGGCAAGAGCCTTGGCCAGTATACGAAAGCCTAAGGGTGACAGGTGCAAGCCGTCCCTAGCGAAGCAACGTGGCTTGTCGAGCATGTCATCCCAGGCTGACAGACACTGGACCCCCTTAGAATGACACCAATACTTAACCAATTGTTGAAACTTTTCTTTACATTATTCTATATATTATACTTGTATTTATGACAAAATGTAATCTGTATATTCTCAAAAATTCTCTTGTAGCCTGCTAGCTGATTGCCTTATTCCCCCTGTATAATACCTATTAATAATGACAAAATGTTATATCTATTTACTGGAGCTTTTCTCCCTGGGTCTCTGCTGAAAAAGGGCTTTGGCTCAGTCAGACATTCCTGGTCAACAAATGTAAAATAAATAAATGAATAAATGTTCTAGGACTGCTGTGGGCCTGCCTATTGGTACCTTTTTTCTAAGTGTTTTATTATATGAGATCATACAATTGTCAGTCTGTGACTGGAAAGGGGTGTGGCAGGCCTACCTTTATCAATGGGATGCATCACTGCTTCTTTCCATAAGAGAGGGCCATAGCTTCCTTATGCTACGAATGAAAAAGTTGTAACTAAGTAGGCTAGTTTAGTTGTTTAGGTATGAGTTTATTGATTGCTTGCGACTCATGGTGCTTTATTGTTTGTAGTGCATGTACCTGTTATCAATTATTTAGAGGTATAATTTGAAAGGTAGAATAGTTAGTTGTTTTTTGGATGGATGGTGGGTGTTGAATTATTTTTGTTGTGTGAAATGAGGTAAGAAACAGTTAATATAACATTACAGAAATGATCTTTAAAAAGTTCTGTAGCCTCTGGCAATATTTGACTTTAGAGTGAACTGAAATTCATAGCTTTTACAAGAGAGGTTGTCTATACCTGTCCAAAAAACTGAAGTTTGTTATTAAATACACACACACACACACACACACACACACACACACACACACACACACACACACACACACACACACACACACACACACACGCCCACACAAACACCCATACACTTGCATACAGACACACACACACACACACACACACACACACACACACACACACACACACACACACACACACACACACACACACACACACACACAGATACACACAGAAACATACACATGCATGTGCACACACACAAAGATATACACAAACACACACACACACACACACACACACACACACACACACACACACACACACACACACACACACACACAAAGATCTACACACACAGACACACACACACACACACACACACACACACACACACACACACACACACACACACACACACACACACACACACAAACTGACATACCTCTTTCCTCCCCTTGAGTTAACAGAACATCTCTGATGTCTCTTTTTATTTTTTTGTCCCTGCCCTCGTAAATCATACATCCTTATGTCAGTCAGTCAGTCATTCAGTGACACAGACACATAATAATCTCTAAGTGTGGCACAGGGGATTAAGGCTACAAACAAATAAATAGATAAAACAGTGTTTCATTATTATTATTATTTGTAAAGTGCCAGCCTGTTGCTCTATTTACTTTTTCAATGAGTCCTAGTACAATTTTAAAAACTGTTTCTGATGTCATCTACTTGGCTTTGTTCTGAAGCATCTCTCCACATGGACACCCCATCCCTCTCAACTGCCCCAAATTTTAGAGACAGCTCCTGTTGCTGACAACTGTAACTGCCCTATCTTTCAAAACTATGAGCCATTTAAATCAGTGAATAATGCCACATATTACAGTTGCATACTTCTTATGGTAGCCATGGTGGTGCAGTGGTAGCGTTGTTGCCTTACAGTAAGAGGTTCTCCTGTTTGATTCTTGACTGGAGGGCCTTCTGTGTGGAGTCTGCATGTCCTCCCCGTGGTCGAGTGGCATTCAAAAGACATGTGTAAATGGGCATGCCTTTGTTGAAGGTTAGGTGTCGGGCTAGCAACTCGGCACCATAAAAATCTAATGCCAATCATTAGCAGACCGGAGTTCTGCTGTGGTGACCCGTAACCGAGAAAAGACAAACAAAAAAATTCTTATATAGTATAAAAAACACTGCTGTACTAACTGCTGGGTTAGCATTTTGGGTTAAGTCCCAGTTAATTAGTGAAGAGTTGAGGATATGAAACTTTTATTTCCCCTTTTCCTGCAATTTTTTGTTTAGGTTCAGTCACCATGGTGTCTAATGGTAGTGTACAGCACTAACACTCTGTGTGCTAGTACCACAATTACAGGGTTTGAATTATATTAAGTGCCTTCAGGGCATGCTAGATGGAGTATACCTGGTGTTTAGTGCCCCATAGACCCTGACAACTACAGACAAAGCCAAAAATAATTAGGAGGGGGAAGACCCAAAAAGGGACCGAATTTAAGTACTATTTTTATCTATTAATTAACCAGAAGGGAGGTCTGACAATTAGTGTAGAGAATGAAGCCTGCAGCTCAAAGGTACAGGGTTTGATTCTCGTACTAGGTGATACTGAGCAGGTCCTTTAATCAGGATTCCCTTAACTTGGGCATTTTATTTACACAATGAATACTTTCACACACACACACACACACACACACACACACACACACACACACACACACACACACACACACACACACACACACACACACAAACATACTGCTGCTGAAATGCTGCTCTAGAAAATAACTATTGTGGAACTGGGAATACTGATTTAAAATGCTTATGCTATTGGGGGCGGGTGCTCAGTCATGCGAGTGTAATGCTTAAAACACTTCTGTATGGATGTTGCACTTTGTTCCTTTACGGTTGCAACTGTTTTCAAAGGAATAAAATGCCCACACTAGATAGCTGCTTGCCCAACTATGCAAGGGTGTTTTTTAAACTTCCTTCCCAAATGTGGATGAGTTCTTTACTGCGGCACTTAGCGGGATACACACTTTCATGGAGGGGACAGTTCCCACAGAAGTTAAATCTCAAAGTATTCTCTAAATCTCTAAATCACAACTGATAGAGCACATTCAGCAAGAATTTGTTTACAAATGCTTTTCAGATAAAGGGTAATTGTAAAATTCTCTCTTGCTTTATGTAAAGAATTTAACACCTATTACATTCCCAGCTGATGGAAACTAGAGAAGTCATTGTTAATAAGTGATACTGTTTGCCATTTCTTGTGCTAGCACTTGATATTTGTTATTTAACACCAATGAGTGTTTTTTATCTTCATGTACGTGAACAATGTGGATATGTAATGCTTACACTATATGTCACATGTTCCACTTGGATTTCATTAATGCTTATGTAACATTTACCTTTTTTCATCCCTCTCTCTTCATATGTGAGTATTATATGTACAGTATCAAGAACAGAATACTGTGTTACAAAACATCGTACTAGTAGTACCCTTATGTGAGCACAGGTTATGGTTGAAAAGGATCAATTGGCCAGCCCGCTTACCTAGGTACAAAACTAGAAAATAAAATAAAATGTATTGGCATCTTCCTGTCCATGGATATCATCCTGGGTCTGTGGGGTGAGTTATATAGGCACAGGAGCAGTATCCATGGAATGCAGCTGTCATCACATTTCCCAAATCTACCACTGATACTGTGACACCCAACCGAGCTTCAGTTTGGCTGTCATCCTCATCAGAGCCAAAAAACTCCCTGATATTAAACAGGTCTATATCCTTGGTGAGATACTCTGATAACACAGCATTTGTAAGAACATTCATAAATTACTTAGAATAAGTAAGAGCCCTTCACCAATACCCACAGCCCAGTGAAACCACTCTTATTTAGAGTAGCAAAGAAGAGTGAAGTATAATATACTTTGGACAGGCCTTCTTCAGATGTATACAACAAACATTACTGTAAGACAAAGAAGTAATTCTTGCATGTTCTATCACCCTCCATTGCACTTTTGATCTAGTTACTACCCATGGTCAGACATATCTGTTTGGGGGCATCAGCAGTAGAGATGCACGGTGCCATCTATAATCAACATTGATGCCTGTCACTCCACCATAGATGTCACAACTGTCAGAACCCTTGTGCAGAGATGTCAGGAGCTCCTCTGTCTCTGTCAGGGGTAGCTGTGTCAGCAGACTTCCTTGCATGACCCACAGCTTCTGTGCCTGGCAGGCTACCTGGTTGGTGCTACAGTGATTATGTTAGTGGCCCTTCTTCAGAGTTGATCATAATTCCAGTTTCAGCCACTGACAGCATTGATTTCATCTACAATATCCTTCCAGACATGTGCATGGAGGGCATGGTTAGATATGTCATGAAGGAGCATCTGCTGACCATGTAGACAAAAGGCCTGGAGCAGGATGCCATTTTTTACATGAGAACATTTACTTTTCTGATGGCTACCACCTTTGGGCATGACAAGCCTCAAATACAAAGAAATATGCATGTGAGATGTTGTAAGATCCCTCATGATATATTCCTATGCAGCTACTGCTGCTCCTGCTGCTAATAGACCAAGGCCAAGAAGAAGAGTTTTTTGGGTCCATTTAACTTATCACAATTTACATGACTTGGAAATCATAGAGTGCTACAGGGTGGATAGAGACACACTACAGGAACTCTGCAACCTCTGTCATCCTCAGTTCACAGTCAGGGCAAATCGAAGGCAACCCATACCAGTGCAGAGAAAGGTATTTGCAGCACTTAGAATTTTAGCTACAGGAACCTTTTAGAGACCAACAAGGGACATGCTGGGCATGCCACAGTCATCATTATCCAGGATCCTCCATTAATTCCTAAATTCTATGTTCCAACATTGCAGTGGCCACATATATTTCCCCCTGTACTCCTGAAGACAGGGCCACAAATATGCAGGAGTTCTACCCTGTAGCGCACTACCCTGAAGTACTGAGTGCAGTAGGTTGCACACATATAAAAATTAAGGCACCACCTGAGGAACAGGGAAGGTTCTACATAAATAGAAAGGGCATCCACTCTACTAACTACCAAGTCATGTATAATGCCAATGGAATCATCTTGAATGTGTGTGCTGGCAACCCAGCAGTTACCATGACTCACATATCTGGCACACTTCTCAACTGTATCAGATGTTCACTGGGGGATATCCCACAGGGTCATTTACTGGGGGATGCAGCTTATGGACTGGAACCATGGCTGATGATGCCCATCAGAAATGAACACACACGCACCTGCTGAAGAATGCCATAATGAGGCACACTGTCAAAACAGAAATATCTTAGAGCATGTGTTTGGGATGCTGAAGTTGCGGTTCCAGTGCCTAGATACATCTGGGAAAGCTCTGCAGTGCAATCCACATATATGTACTGAAATATTCACTGTATGTGCCATGTTACACAGCATCATCCTGAGAAAACAGCTTCAGCACGATCAACAAAGGGAAGGGGCACACATCCCACCACCAATGCCAAGGTCACCATAGCCACACACAGGTGAGAAGTCATATGGGGAACCAGCAGCTACTGTGGGTGTAAGCAGATGTAGATGTGCTCAATATGCCCTCACATTGGTTAGAGGCAATGCATAGCACACTCACTCACCACCTATGGGGCTAAAGCCTTCCTCCTAGGCGCATACATATAGTAACATTGATGCCAGGCAACTCTCACAACCTTTACCTACCCATGTAATGGCTGTGTATTCCTAGCATTAGACAGAGACATCCCTGGACTAAAACGGTTGCAACTGCTGGATTTACAAGGTAAGTGTTGAACCTGGAGTGTAATATTTAGTAATACGAATTAATGGCTCATCCTTGCATGTTGTTACTTAGTAATGTATGCAAGTAAAAGGTTGGTGATTTGTACAGAAATCACTTTAACATGTGACAGTAGAGACTTATGTGACTTATATGTGTCCATTGTCAAGTAGTAGGCCTCACACATCAAAGATTCACACAGGCATACCTGTCATAAGTACTGATGGGTCACTGAAAGTCCTCAGTTTGGCCTCATACTTTTGTACAGCAAAATCATTAAAGAGAGAAGTTAGAAAGTAATGAGACACATTTCAGTTTCAGACTACACAACCCTCACAAGATCATTAACAATACTGATGCAAAAAAATTTGACTCTATCAACTAACTTTCTAAGATCACTATAAGTCAAAGTTATTATTACCAAATCAACATCACAAATGCAGATATATTAAGCACTAAGTCAGCTATGCACCCTGAGCATCAGACACAAATGTTAAGTATCCCTGAATCCAAAAGATAGAAAACAGGGATATGGTGCATTTATCATCACTGGCACATGGTGTTGTGTTGGGGGGGGGCAGGAAGCCTAGGGTGAAATGAAAGGTCGGTGAGTGTGTGCGTGAGTAAGAAAGGGAATCAGGCAGACATTTGGAAAAAGTAACAAATGGCCAGTGAGACAAAATGAACTTTAAGTTTCATGGCTGAACCATGCAACTGATGTTTGTATGTCCGTATGGGTCCTCCAGTGAAATTGGTGTGTGAGTGTCTGCATGAACACAGCCAGGCTGTGTGTTAGCTCTACATCTTGGTATGCTGGACAGGTGTGAGCTGTGCATGGTAAAGGTGGTAGTTCATCATTGTCATACCCAACCACAAGAACTGTCTCTGCCAGGAGTTGCACTGGCATGTCCATGTCCATGGTCAGATACACTGCTGCTAGCTGAACATGACTGATGTCTGCTGGAAGAGATCCCCTTCCAAGGATGCCCAGGACCATGACCTCATGGCCTGCCAGATCTGGGTATGGACACTTCAACCACTGATGGAGCAGGGAAAGTACTGCCACTATGGGAGCATGATTAGGCACAGTCACTTTGGCTAACAAAAGATGATGTGGCTGACCTACATCCATGGGGATGCTGTCCCACTCCAGCAGATGTTCCATCAGAGACATTGCCTGTTCCAAAGTGTCATTCATCTGATCCATTAAACTGGCAACATGATGGAGGCAGTCAAGCATGTCAGCCTGTGCCACATCTAAAACCCTAAGCATTTCTCTGGAGGACCTATGGGAATTTGCCTGTGCCTCCATGATGGCTCTAAACATAAGGGGAATGGCACAGGAAGACACACATGGATCAGGTGGATGATGGACAGCAGGCCTCCTCCGAGCACACCTAGCAACCCTCCTGCATGGCACCTCACCCACACTTGGCTATGGCCAGAGTCAACAGGTACTATAACCACAGTAACTACACTTCCCTGACTGAGTGTCTCACCCTCCACTTGTTCAATATCTGAGGGCTCACTGGAATAGGCTGGTGTAGGCTTACTGGCTGTGTCCCATGGAATTACAGGGGATGGCTGAATGTCAGCCTCAGTGTCAGATTCAACCTCTGTGCCTTCCAAATGTGCCTCTGTTTGGCCACCATCATCATCAGAGCCTATCAATACTCTGACATCAGGTGGTAAGAGTCTTACACTTCCACTGTCATGATCACCTGTGATAATAAACAACATACACAGGAAATAAATTTATAGCCACACTACTATAGTCAAATGTATGCTAACAAACCAATATTGATGCCACTACTACAGACAGTACAGCAATACACACAACAGTCCTGACACCCACATCACACATATGGATAAAAATTAGAATATTTATTTGAACTGCTCATCACCACTGACAAAGACAATATTTGGCTAAACATGTGCAGTTAATGTTATATCTCCTATGGATAATGGTCCTGGCAGAAGTCAACTAAAAGTTAAGGACAACATCACCACAATTAACAGTAACACGGGATAAAACTTTTTTTGCCCTTTATATATGTCCATTAACTCAACTTTCAGCAAGAACTTGAATGTGTTGCTAATTGTAGCAATCTACAATCCCACCCCAACCAACTTATTGTTAAACAGAACTAACATATTGCTGCAAATATTTTACTATACAAGAGTATTTAACAATTGAGGTACATAAGCCTACCTGGATCTCCTCCTGGGACATACTTGCTGTCACTGAAACAATAGCACCAATGTCAAGGACATGCTGTTCTGTGCTTTCCTGGGAGCTGTCTGGATCCCTGACAGTGAATAGAAATTCATTTGCTGTTAGTGGTGGATCTGTAGCAGGCCCCCCAGTCCCCAACCAATCATGGACCACTGCAGCTGCTCTCTTCCATGCAGATATGATCATGTCAGTGGCTCTATGGTGCACCTGATCATATGTCCTGCTGGGGATGCCTACTGCATTCATATCAGCAACTATCTGCTGCCAGATTTGCATTCTGCCTGAAATATCTCCACAACCCCTCTCAAGCAGAAAGGCACCATGTTGCCTAAAAATGTCCACAATGACCTGATTCTTAGGGTCACTGAAGGTGGGGTTTCATGGAGTGAGACACCTGGGTGCCATAGTGTTAGGTGACCTAAAACACACGCAAGTATCACATTACTAAAAAAATTACTGTTTCCAGACAAAACAGAAAAGTTAGCATTTTACTATTACCCACTAGAGAAACATAAAACAGTCAATATATTTGAAATATGAACAACTGGATGCAAAACAAAGAGAGTAACAATAGCAACATGTCCTTATTTGTGCCAAAACAGAAATACAGCTTTGCTTCCTCACTCCCAAAGAACAGGCAAATGACATTTTGCTGACAAACCATCAGTGAAATGGTAAAAGTGCTATCAAATGAACTGCCCCTGAAACATGTCTACAGATTTAACACAGACCCTTCCATTTGAAGCTATTGCCAATCATGTATACCGACGAAATGCCCTGACAAACATGCTCATGCCATCAGTACACTTCTAAGTAATGCATACAGATAAAAATAACATTTGCTACTTAATATATTATATAACATTAAACAGATTTTTCTTAATGACATTTCAGCATATACATATAGAGCTGAAAATGCAAGCATACTTTCTCAAGGTCAGTAGTCTTCTGTGCAGACATATCCCAAAGTAATAGCCTGCTTTGTGTTCTCCACATAAACAGGTCTCTTCACCTTCAGGTTCCCTAGCTACATGGTTGCCTTTTTATGTTGTAGATTCAGGGCTGAGTGCACAGTGAAGATGCAAATGAGGTGTGAACTCATTAGAATTGCTGAATAACCAATACTTGGCTCTGTGTTGCAGATGTAAACATAGTGCAGCCACTCCCTCAGTGTCTGTTGCTAACAGATTGCAGCTGTGAATTATTACTGATAGGGTGAAGAAAAACACAACAGCATTGCAGACTGCCCTACTTCCAGTGGGTGTGTCAGGTTAGACTTACAAAAAATAGAAGTAATTTTATCAAGGTTGGAAATGTAGGTAAGTAGTACACAAATCATGGGTTCTGTTCATTAATGTAACCCCCCCTTCATTTATTGACAACTGTATATTATTGCCATTTAATATCTTCATACATTTAAGGACAGTGATATTGAATACCTTACAGACTGCATGTCTCAGATTACTTGTCAGGTAAGACAAGAATGAGCAACAAACACAGAGAGGTAAGACATAGCTGATTTTTGCAACCAATAGCCCTAAATGGTTGTGTAATCGCTTAGTGCACCACAACTGAAATTAATACATGTCCAAATAACTGTCAAATGGTTTGTTAGTACTATGGATGATGTTGCAGTTGGTTGTATGCAGAATGATTTCAGTTTCCTGATGCAAAGCTGTTTGCATGGCAGAGAGGGATAACACACCCTTACAGTATTCCAAAGGTTCTTTGGACTGAGAGCTCAAATCCAGACCTATTTAAAAACATTTAAAGTGTACTAACAAACATTATGTAGTGTTTATTTCATAGATTGCGTTTCTTCATTTCAACTATTTTCCATTTTTTAAATTTTTCTTTTGCCAGTGTTTGCACTGCGTGTGTCTTAGAGCAAACATGGGAAATGGAGAAAATGAATGTCAATTTTGGCTGTGCTTATCTCGTTTGCATGAGTGTGCAAACTAGGACTAGTGGCCCACACAGGAATCAGACAGAACACCTGCAGACAGGGTGTCTATAAAAGTGTAATAGTCAAAAAAGATACATTGTTGCAAATTTTGCTTTCCATCACACAATGCCGCTAAGCAACATTGCATGGTGTTTAGCAAACTTCCCCAACACCTGCAGCCATTAAACACCTGCAGACAGGATGCAGACAGTCAATAATTGAAAATGGATGCATTCAGTTAATTCTGTTGAGCACCACTCAAACATGGTAAGCGTTGTTGCAGGTGGTTAATGCAGACAACTTAAGAATGAGTATGGAATTATAGAACTATCATTTAACTACTCCTGTGGTAGGAAGTGTAAGTGTAGGGCTGGAATACAGATGGCCCTGGGTTGTAGTACAAGGTGTGCAACCTATTTTTATTGTTGTGACAGTGTACTGTATAGCAATGAACTGAAAAATATACAAGTGTTATTTCAACAGTCTTGTGGCAACAGGTATAAGTGTAATTAGGTCATACATATGGTCATGTGTTCTAATACAGGATGCTCCACAAATTTTTACTGTTCTTCTATTTCCCATTATATTTACTCCCACTTATAATACTTTAGATAGTGGAGGTAATATGAATTATATGTATGAGGGATAAGACACCCTTACTGTGTTTTCAGATGTATGACTGAGGGTATACTCTCTACTATATTTCTGTAAGTATAATTCTATCTGGACTTGCATAGCCTTCACAATTACCTAAAACACATAAACAACTGGAACTTTCTACAAGAACCTTGTCAGGTCACACACATACATGTGTCAGACCTCAAACTGTCACATGTCTTTATGAATAATTCCTGACTATGTGTGAACAATACTTCTTCTGTGGCAAAGATGGAAAATCACTGCTATAGAAGACAATTTGTCCCTTATGCCTAGGTTTGAATCCCACACTTTAAAAAGCAATTTTACTAGTGTATAAAGCCAAAAACAAATGTGTCAGGTCATTATGTTTATGCTCCCATTGCTTGTTTGCATACTTAACTCACTTAACAGTTACCCTTCAATTTTCAATATATATTTCCAAGCTACAGCAGCAAACAACCCTCAAACTAAGTCCAAGTGTCAAATTAACCTTCAAATTTAAAAGAAATTATTTCCAACCTGCTTGGCACTGTTACTGTCCGCTTAAAATCATGCAAACATGGTTGGCATCGTTTCCCAGGTTTTGGTCACTACCATTAAATGAGATCGAAACTGGTGGGAAATCATTAGTTGGCATTGCTCTATTTTGGGTATAAGACATATCAGGAGTAAGAAGTCAAGGTGCCCAGTTTAGGGGCACAGAGGTGGGGTGTTCAGGAGTGCAGGATATTTATTGGACTCCTGGTAAAAAAAAAAAAAAAAAACATATCCAAAGGCTTCTGCAGGGGGACTATTCTGGCTCCCAGTACAAATCTGAGGCTTGGAGTAGTTTGGCTCAGGCTTCATCCAGTGCTACTGTCATTCCACACAGTGGAGAACAAGTATAGTCATCATTTGAATGACCTACAGAGGCACAAGAGGGATACCCTCAAGCAGTGGTTGACTCAATTTCAAACTGCTGACATCCTACAGCTGCATAGGTATGATGATGATAAAAAAGTGTTTCTAATACATAGAAAGCTAAATGCAGGCAATAATTGTATGCATAATACTCTTTCTGTTCTTTCCACAGCTAATGCTGAAATAGAGTTTAATCACTATGGTCTTGCTGATCGAATGGAGAGACTGAAGTGGAAGGGGTATGCATGAAGCACAGGAGAAGTATTATTGTAGCTTTAAAAGTTAAAGATAGATTTTTTTTATACAGATGCAGAAAATTGAGCATGCATATCCTAACTGTAAAAGCAAGTATGCATGCATTAGTCTGTAGCAAAAACAACTTTAGAAGTCAAGTATATGACTGTAGTCAGAAGCTGTGGGTTCAAATACTATGAGTAACAACTATACAGTACTGCATTTCTTTAATAATATTACATACAATTAAACTCGAAACAAGTGGCATAAATGCCCTGCTGTTAACTATAATCTGTATAATTGGATCAAGCTTATGTGTAATATGGGTTGGAGGTTGGTATAATGGTTAAGGTACTTACCTTGCAGACACATGGTACAAGGTTTGATTCTTACATGGGGTAATTGGCAAGGCTTACAAGGGCAGTTAGCCTAGTACTAACTATATGCACATTTCAAGGATTATTTTTAGCAATATGTAGTTATAGTGTGTAGTTGTTAGGACATATATTTAAATATAGGACTTCAGATAAAATAGTTGTATAACTATGTTAATGCATTGTATGTCATATATGATGGTACTAATTTTATCTCTTTTTTTTCTCTCACCCAACCCCTTTTTTTTTTTTTTTTTTATGTGTTGTCAAAATGTCTCCATGTCATCCATCTGTAACAAATCAATAAATGCTTCACAGCACAGCGAGGTAGGTCAGCTCCAGTGGATCAGTCTAACCTCATTACACTGGCTTCAACACCAATGCCCAGCACTTCTGGGACCCAACCTAAGAGCAATGCCTCTACTGCCCATGTACTACCTGCACTCTCAGGTAGTACTGCCCCGGCAGCTGTTGCTGTGGTACACTCAGGGAGCAGCGGAGGAGGTGGCAATTTCATCACCTACCAGGAGATGCCAGTGTTGGTGCATAGGATTGTGCACTGTACCATTGGTTTATGCCCATGCTGGATGGAGAGGCTGCTCTTGGTTATGGTAGATAGGAGAAGGAGTAGATGTCAAGCACCCCAGCCACCAGCAGAGTAAGGGGACAATGATGACAATCCAGTGAGGGAGGACTAGATTCTCGCTGTCTCCATGTTTGATGGCCATGAGCCTGGGTTGTCCCCTCCCTCACCCTAATCATGGTGTCCCCCAACCTTTTGTGTCCTTCATCGTCCCTGTGTCTTGTCTTGTTTTTTTGCAATTGCTTCCTCACCTACCCAACTTACCTGACCTAGAAATACCAATATCCCTTACCTGCATTCCTTTCTTACTGATTAAAAAAAAAAATGGGCATCTGACCCACAAAAAAATATTGTCCCATAGATAGCTCCATTTTGCACTTGTCTTCTTGACACACTTAATTCAGTCTAATTGGCTATACAACATGATTACATTGTTGTCATCCCTCTTTCTGGAGGTGACAGGTGACAAGTGACAGTCCAAATTCAGCTAATATTCCATATCTATTTTCAGTTTACACTGTTGAAGAAATGGATAGGTATGGTTCTTTCCTACCTCCCTCCTGCACATTCGTGTACTACTATCCCTTTGTTCTCTCCCACTGCTTGAGCCCCATTTCACCACTTCCCTATCTACACCATTTTAACACCTACAATATGGTCAAAAAATAGAGTCACACACAGCACACATAAGAACCAGAAAAAGCAATGGATCCCTTCACTTTTTGGCTTCTATGTTTGCTCGGAGTTTGGCATTGTGCGCCAACACCAAGCGATGGTGAGCAGCTTTACGGTGCTGCAGTTAGCTTTGCCCAATGCCACTTAACCCCACTACATTACCTCAACACACAGTAACACATGCTGAATGTACTATAAAGAATAATGTCATTGCATTATCACTGTTTATTTAAAAATATCACATACACCTGGATTCAAACTCAGTATCATCTGGGCTCAAAAAGAAATGTATCAATGTTTTTACACCTGTTGCCACAGAGTCAGCTAAGCAGCAGGTGTGTTTCATACACTCAATACTATCTCTCAGAATTCTAGCAATGAGCCTTGCATTTGTGGATTGCTTAATTATGTGCAAACAGGGAAAGCAATGGAAACGTGTATCTCGCATGTGTAGACTTTGCCAGCTGCTGCACAAACGTGCTGCTAGCCATTGCTCTATGCAAAGTCACTATTAGCATGTATTAGTTTTGTTTACTGTCCATTTACTCTTCATGCTATGAAACTACATGTGGAAACATAAACTGAAAGCTCTCTTTAACAATATGCCACATATTTACAATGCAGCCATGTGTTGTCTACCCCCCTGCACTGTAACCCTGGTCTCTCAGTACCTGTTCACAAATATATCAACTACAATGGGATCTGCACTCTTTATCGAATGGTCATTTCACCGAAAGTGAAATGGCTGAACACACATTTGCATTCGTGAAAATCTGCTTAAATAAGGATAAAAATGTGGGGAGAGGGCTGTTGTTGAGTTCATAGCACAGTAGGGATAAGGCAATATTCCCTTTTCCCCACTGTACTGCAATCTCGGCGTGAGAATATAAATGTAAGGGGGTGTGGGGGGGACACAGCCCCCCCACATGGAGGTGCAGGGGGCTTGCCCCCCTGCATAAATGTGAGTACTGTGTTTTTGTTTTTTTTTATTTTGTTGCTTTCTAGTTTTTTTAACACACTTTAGCGAAAGTGCTTTTTCAGTGAAAAGCACTTTTGCTAAAGTGTGTTCGGCCGATGTGGTTTCAGTTGTTTGAGCTTTCGCTCAATAGTACGAGATCCACTACAATACATACATTAATAACAAATGTGTGATATGAAATCCACATCAGTCTGGTAACATGCAGAATTAGAACTATCGCCACAGTTGAACATGCTTACACATTCATCAATTGACCCTGGGAACTTTTGGGTCTATATTAGATAATTGAACTTTCAAAAGTTCGACTGTCATATGGTCGACACCATATGATCGAAATTTTAAAAGTTCAGTTATCTAATAAAAAAAATAAACTACAAAAATAACCTACCTAAATGTTTTAAGCAGGGGGGCAAGCCACCCTGCACCCCTGATGTGGGGGGGGGGGGCTGCGCTCCCACACCCCCCACTCTTTAAATATGCCAACTCCAAAATCGCACTACGGTGCAGCAAAGGGAAATCCTTCCATTCCGCGCTGTACGGAGATCTTCATTAAAATGTTCGAACTTTTAAAATTAGATCATATGGTGTTGACCATATGACACTCGAACTTTTCGATCATTCAATCTAGACCTGAATTATCGACCCATAAGCCTGACCAGCCTTATCTGCAAGGTTATGGAAAGAATCATCATGAACCTTATCCACAAGGGCATAGGTAACCTTCAAGCACTTGATGTGACCCAGTTTGGTTTTGTCGAGGGTAGGTCTTGCTTATTAAACCTAGTGGACTTCTTTGATAATGTCACCAAAGCCCTGGATGATGGAAAAACAGTACATACTGCCTATCTCAATTTAGCCAAGCCTTTAACAGAATCAACTATTCAGGTATCATAGATAAACTCTCCCATCTGGGTATTTATCCATACATTACTAGATGAGTAGCCAACGGGCTCCCTGACAGAATGCACACTGTCAAAGTTGATGAGTTCACCTCCATCAGAAAACCAGTTACCAGTGGAGTACCACAAGGATCTGTGCTGGGCCCTCTACTGTTTGGAAACTATTTCTCTGAAGTCCAGGCAAAGGTAGATGTCCTGTGGCTTACTAAGCCTACAGATGACTGTTAACTGGGTGCAGTCATATAGAGTCTCCCAACAATGTAAACATGTTACAGAAAAGGCTGACACAGACAAACGACTGGTGCCAAGATCACTGACTGAAGCTTAAATAAAAAAAAAAAGCATTATCATCCCTTTTGCCAAAGAAGTAGCGCCTTCTAATTATGATATAGATAGCACCCTCTAAGCTCAAACTCAGTGGTGCGAGACTTGGTAACAGGTTGATAGCAATCTAAACTTTGATCACCATGTGTCAATGATGGTAAGAAAAGCATTCTACATTGTGTACCTCATAAATAAGGGCATTGCATCCAAGATGGGGGGGGGGTGTCATAGCTACTCTGTACTCTCTCCTTATCAGACAAATAATTGAGTACAATACTCCCTTCTGCATGTACCTCAACAGACACCTGTAGCAACTGGATAGACCACAGAGATTTCTGGCCAAGAGAATCCAGGTCCGCCAAAACATGACATACATGGAAAGACTGAAAGCCCTGTCACTGTACTCAGTATCATACAGCCGGCTGAGAGGCAAATTGTGCCTGGGCTACAAAGCAGTCTTGGACCTTTCCCTAATGGAAATGCTGGACATCCACAAATCAAATGTGCAAGAATAACTAGCTCCAGGGATCTCAGCCTAGCTTGTGACATAAACAGAACATGCTGGAGAGACACAAATACTTCCCAGCAATTGCTGCTCCTCTGGAATAGGCTCCCACTCCATGTGAAGCAGATCTCCTCAATGACCCTATTCAAGTGCACCCTTGACAACTGGATAGGTGACAGTAAATTCACACCATGGGTGAAACCTATGTCCCTCATAGACAGGGGCAGTCGGTGCTGGTCACAAAATCGCACTGCTAACAATGACCACCTAACTAATGTCAATAAGGGAACACAGGTTTTTACATGGCTAGGCTTGTAAAAGCCCTAGAGCCATTAGCCTAGTAATGTCCTATGAACCTATGAACCAATACAGGCCTCCCAACATCTTCTTTCAAACATCCACTGCTGATGTCATCCACTATAAGTTGTCCTGCAACCTTGGAAAAGTCACACGTGGTGGCACTTGTGTAAAGTACTGAGCTCTGTAGTCTGTGTACTTAAATAGATAGGGGATTCTGTTCTTACGGCAGTCAATTGTGTGTATGTGTGTGTCTATCTAGCCAGAACAGCATAAGTGTGTATCCTACATTTAACACTCCAGTCCCATGGATTGACAGTATTTTGATATTTGCACATGCCTACACATCCATTTCATACAGGCTTCTCAACATCTTCTCTCCAACATCCACTGCTAATGTCATCCACTGTAAGCTGTCCAGCAGCCTTGTGAAAGTCAGAGTTGTGCTTTCACATTTGCATAAAGTACTGAGCTCTGTATCCTGTGCACTTAGATAGGTAGGGGAGTTCTGTTCTCACTGCAGTCAAGTGTGTGTGTGTGTGTGTGTGTGTGTGTGTGTGTGTGTGTGTGTGTGTGTGTGTGTGTGTGTGTGCGTGCATGTATGTGTGTCTATCTAGCCAGAAGAGCATTAAGTGTGTATCCTACAGTTATCACTCCAATCCCATGGATTGACAGTATGTTGACACTTGCACATACCTACACATCCATTTCATGCTGGCCTCCCACCATCTTCTCTCCAACTTCCATTGCTGATGTCATCCAATATAAGTTGTCTTGCAGTCTTTTAAAAGTCAGACTTGTGCAGTGGTGCATGTGTAAAGTACTGAGCTCTGTAGCCTGGGTACTTGGATAGGAAGGGCATCTTTTCTCAATGCTTGTGTGTGTGTGTGTGTGTGTGTGTGTGTGTGTGTGTGTGTGTGTGTGTGTGTGTGTGTGTGTGTGTCTAGCCAAAAGAGTATAAGTGTGCATACTACAGTTACCACTCCAATCCAATGGATTGACAGTATTTTGATACTTGCACATGCCTATACATCCATTTCATGCAAGCCTCCTAACATCTTGTCTCCAACATCCACTGCTGATGTCATCCACTATAAGTTATCCTGAAGCCTTGTAAAAGTGAGACTTGTGCCATGATGCTTGTGTAAGGTACTGAGCTCTGTAGTCTGTGTATTTAAATAGGTAGGGGGTTCTGTTCTCACTGCAGTCAACCGGTGGTGGTGTGTGTTTGTGCAGTTGCTTGACATTAGAAAGAACTTTTTACACCAGCATGTGGGATACTACTATTAACATATTCTGCTCATCAGACACTGCTGATGTCATCACCTATATCTGATTAAAGGATGTGCACTAGTCACACCAAGGCAGGACCAGAGACTGGCCAGGAGGCCAGGCAGAAGTAATTTCATCCTATACGCTACACATTACACTGATGTGGCTTTCGGTCTATCCAGATATGTCATAGCATGTTTTGTAGGCCCTGTGTTTTCTTGGTGGGGAAACCCCTGTGGTTTCTCCATCTGTTGCATGTGTATGATGAGGTACATGCAGAATGGAGCATTATACTCTATTAGTGCTCTGATGAGGTTTGAGTACAGTGCTGTAATATAATCCTTAGATCTGAATATGATGGCATGATTTATGATGTGCACAACATAAGCTTTCAATACCACTGCAGACACTTGGTGGTTGAAGCTCAGATTGCTGTCTACTTGTGTTTCCAGCTCTTGCATCACAGGGTTTCACCATAGTGGGAGTGCTGTCAATGCTGTAATGATTAGGGAATTCTACTTTGCAGATGGACAAAATAAAGACACATTTTTGTATTTATTTGTTGACCATGTGGTTTTGTCACCAATCATTTGTCTGTGTTAGCCCCTCCTGTAGTAAGTTATCATAATTAGTCGACTGAATAATTGCACCCAATATGCATGAATCTGCAAACATGGTAAGCCAAATGCCATATACCTTAGCCTGAACTATTGAGAAATAGATTCCAAACACTAAAGGGCCAAGCACAGATCCCTGGGGTACACCACTGGTGACAGGTCTACTGGCACAGGTTGAGTCACCAACTTTCACAGTATGTGTTCTGTCGGTGAGCCAATTGGTTACTCATCTAGTGATGTAAGGGTTAATCCCTAGCTGGGAGAATTTCTCAATGATACCTGCAGGGGGGTTGTGTCCAAACCATAGGCCAGACCAAGATAGGTAGTATGCACTGTCTTACCTTCATCCAGGTGTATCACACAGAATCAATGGTCTGCGACAACATCACAGCTTGCATATAGCATAATTCAGCACATACACATTCCTGACACAGTTGAATACACAATTCAAGACACCCTCCACACAGACTATGTTGCTGTAGAAGGGTGTACATCAACATGCATTCATCTAAGTTGCAGAGGCAGCACCCGATGCATGTATAGATACATCCTGACTCTCCTCATCTGTGAGGTAGACCATCATGTCAGACATTGGTAATATCCTGGCTGTATGCAACATACCTGCTTGAATTGTGAATGCTACATCATGTCTGTTGCATCTTTTAGATGCCCTCAAAGTGGTCATCAAGGGCATGGGTGATGACAACCCTAATCATCCTTTTGAACTTGAAAAGCCCAAGGCATTTGACACAAATCCACACTGAGGTATTCACTCAACACTGTCAGATGTGGCCATAAACACCTATATCACCAAGTGGATAGACCACTGGATCACATATGTGGCATCTAAATATATTAAAATGTGTAAAGTGACCTATATCTTAGGTCCAGTGATCAGGTCCATACTTCAGGGATATCTGCTAGGCCCTTTTCTGTCCATTATGTAAGTCACAGATGTCACAAGTGACATACACATCCTGTGTCCAAACAGCTGTCTGAAGGACTACAGATTGTGGACAAACATTGACTCCAACTGTGATATTAGTATAATAGAGACCTGCAATGAAACAAAAACATGGGGGGATTTGTTATGTCATGACAATAAATGCACAAACCAAGGATAATGTAGATATTGCACCCTATAATCCAACCAGTAGGTATGTGTCCTGTGCCCTGGGGTAGATGCTATGGGGAATGTCCACCAGCATGTGACTACACTGCTAACTACTCCCTTGTATGCAACACAAATGTTGAGTATGTGAAGTACTTCCACATCACAGGCCATAATACCGCCATAGTTCACAGCCTTCATCACATCAATAACTGAGTACAATGCACCCTTCTTCATGTACCTCCCTACACATCCTCCAGTGATGTGTAACTGAAGTGTACCACCTTTATCACAGTGAGCTGTCACACATCTTATTGGCCATACATAGATATTCTTTTTGTTGCATAAACATTATGGTCTGATGGTGCGGAACCCCCCCCCCACCAATCTTTTACAGCAGATGCATGTGTGCTACCTGCTCCAGTAATGCACACAGTGCATATATAGCTGTTTGACAATATTGATGGCATAGGTAATAGTTGTGAAAGTGTGGATTGTGCCATAATTAGGCCACTTAGGTCTTCAGACAGGCTACTGCTAAAAATAACCCAGTCTAACAACTACCATGGTGACTCCCTCTAGTCAAACAAAATAGCCAAAACCTGAAATGCTCTCCCTAAACACATTCAAGACTGTCTCAACTATTTCACCTTTAAAACAAAAACAAAAGAATATCTCAAAACCACCTGGCTCTGCCCCTGTACTGCTCCCAAATCATTTTCCTCCCTCCTACTACCTTCCCAACCTTCACATCCCATTATCCAGCACAATTCCTTTTTTTTCCTCCATAAGAGTTTAAACATTTGGCTCAAGCCCTGTTAGACTTTCAAGTACTGCAATGATCAATAATTTCTGTAATTAAGCAATGCGACTGTTTCATGAATTTTTGTTTTTGGTCTCTTAGTTATCAATCTACTCTGTTGACTACACATCACTACATTATATGCTCATATGTTTTATGCTATCTCTATAACTTTTCTTAGCTTACCATAGTTAACATCATACCACAACTCTATAAATTTTGATCTTACTAATTGTATTGTATTGTTATTAGTTGTGGAGCTTTTCTCCTGGGGTTTCCTCTGAAAATGGGCTCATGGCCCAGTCAGACACTACCCGGTTAACAAAATAAATAAATAAACAAATATATATATATATATGTGTGTGTGTGTGTGTGTGTGTGTGTGTGTGTGTGTGTGTGTGTGTGTGTGTGTGTGCCATGCATACTAGTCAACTAGCCTGTCTCTCTGTCTTACTCATAAAGTCACATACAGGTATAGTAGTGTCCCTCATAACACCTCCAGCAGATGGTACAGTGTCAGGACAGTGTGCGTGACTACTCTCATAGATTGCTGACATGTCATAATAGTTGTATAAATGTATTTGTGCAAAACCATCTCTGATCACTCAGAATCACATATGTTATGTTAGAGACATGGGATTACTGGTGGCATTATTGTGAAATTGTCCATGATTGTGCTTGCTTCTTTTACTGTTGTTCATTAGTCTTCACCTGTATCTCACTTGTCGGAGACCTTTGCTGAGATTACATTCATATTTAGGCAAATCACTATGAACAGCTTCACAATATGCACCCTACCCCAATTGTATGTAACATCCCTGATAGATGTCCTCTGCATTATTCTTGTAGGCATGCTTATCTCACACAGACATCGTCACCATTGTTATGTCATCTTGTGTGACAGTCACATAACACACATTTTCAATGTGCAGTCCGTACTCTATCAGATTAATATGTGATTGACAATGCTGCTACAACTGTCTTCCATTGACATGCTCTCATCTGCTGTACATTAGGTTGTTTCACCTTTCCTTTTTCCCTGTGTTCATTCCTACAATTCATCTGTGTGCCCCTATTCAATACACACACTTCCCCTGAGTGTTTGTTTTACATGGCAGTCCATGTACCCTTACAAATCATTTATACACCTTTTGTACAGAATTCCTGAAATGGGATTTCACAATACTCTGCACTGTATGCACTGTCCTGCACTGTGTTTGGACCATATACATAACGATATGTTAAGCCCATTGTGACATTCCACACAATCCCGCTAACCTACTGTGATCTGAGGTAAACAGGTTTGCTATTTCTGTTGCTTTACATGATTTCTTGGCCAGCAACACTATGGCCAGTCATAAAATTGCATCTGTTTACAGTTAAATGTGGTGAGCGGCATGAATATGTAATCGGTGCTGCTGCTCACCGCACATCATCGCACACACACGTAAACTTAGTGTAGGCTTCATGTGAATAAATCAGAGTTTACTGAATCCCAGAGCTTGTCTTACAATAACAAAATGGCTGAAAAATTATACAAAAGTGCCTGGTTCCAATAATGTTTTGGACATTATTAGAGAAGAAAAAAAACATGCATATAATTTATATGGTGGCTCTCTAGTCCAGAAAACATTAGTAGAAAATAGAAATTCAAGTATAAATAAAGGGAAAGAAGAAGCTAATTTACAAACAACGCCTGCCAAAATATTTTCTGTTGCAATGAATAGATTAGAAATGGGAATATGAAAGTGGGTATTAACCAGGGGCTAGAGAAGGTCAGTACTGCAAACCAGAGAGGCTGTAGCCACCTTTGCAATATGGTTACAGAATGACTCCAGCGAATCACTGCCAAATTAGAAACCATGAAGAAACAACAAGATTGCCAAGATATCAGATAGAGGTGCGAAGCTCCAGGAAGAATCTAGAATTGAAAAAAATAAATAAATATGAGGGTTTGCAGTTTTGGTATGAAAAATTACAGGACAGTATGAAAAAAATAGAAAGAAACAGAATGACAAAGGGATAAGATGACTAACTTGGAATCCAAGGCTTGTCAGAAGAATTGGGATACTTGAAAACTGGAGTGCCAAGTTTGTCTTAGAGAAATCTGTTCAGATGCCTCTTTGAATATATGGATAAAACTACCTCCCTAAACAATTGAATATACATGATATGAAGAAAGGCACAAGATGACTTAAGATCTAGCACAGTTATAGTCAAGCTCATATTTTCAAGAGGTAAGGAAATATTTTTTACAGAAATTAGAACAGTGAAAAGAGAGGAAGTTTTTTTTTCTAGGCCAGTTTTGTTCATGTATCTATTGATCATGAAGTCTCTCCTCGATCAGACAATGCTCTTTCATTCCTCCACTACAGCAATTCCACTGGAAGCTGTCTGCAGGCTATGGTTAAACAGGGGCTCCAGTGGTCCCTATAGGTCATGTTTCAGGCTATTTAGGACACATCCTAGGAAGTTATCAGGTCCATGGATGCAGTGCCTTTGGCCTTTCTAATGATAGTAGAGAGAATTTTGTTTGATGGTATTTCCTTGGGGGGGGGGGGTCCAGGGTAGAAAAGGGGGTAAAATTGGAGCTGAATGTGTTGAATCAACAGATTTGGTATATCTTCTGGTTCCATGTCAGTGGTTCAATTTACAATGAGTTCTCCACATTGCTGTGGGCTACCTTTGAGGTTTTGGGCATAGCTAAAGAAAGCCTTGTGGCTGTCCTTTGTCTGGGAGGCTATCTTTACCTCAAAGTTGGCTTTAGTAGACTTAATTTGTCCTTTTAATTGTTTGTTAAGATTGATGATAGTGTTTTTATCATGCTAGGTGTAGCACTTCCTAATCTTAGCATTGGCATATTTTATTTTGTTGTACAAACTGTTTGTACTTGGATTCCAACAGGGTTGTTTGTTTTTTGAGTTAGTTTTTGGTTTATTTCTGGTAAGCAAAGCTGTCTCTGTGCATTTATTGATATTATTGTATAGGTTTCTTTGAACAATTTTGCATAGGCATCTGTATTCTCAGGGTTTGGCGGGGGGGGGGGGATTGAAATTTTGAAAGGTTATCACTTCGTAGTAGGAAGTTTGCCTTAGAATATTTCCTAAATGTTATAGGGTCAGCCAGGGTCACAGAACTGATTTTTATTAGGAAGGAGACAACCTGTTGGTCTGACCTTATCAGAGAGGACACTACATTAGTGGGCTGCAGGATTTTACCATGTTTGTGAGTACCAGGATGAGTATCTTTGCACCCCTAGTGGATGTATGGACTATCTGGTCTAAGGTGTTTATGTTTACAAAGTCCAGAATGACTGAGCCTGTAAGTCTGGGGTCATGTAGGTATCCCAGTTTATAGTAGGATAGTTGAAGTCACCCATTAATATAAATACGAATATGAATATGATGTTGGGTTAAATGGTGAGAGCCTCCAGTAAATCCAAATATAAATTATGGATTTCTAGGTTCATAGAGAATGACATATAGCTTGCAAGGATATGAAATGGGACTTTGCCTATGGAAATCTGGACACGGAGAAGCTCAGGCATGCCATCCTGTTTGACTAGTCTTGAGGTAATAAACTGAGATACCTGCACCTTCGGTTCTTGCCTATGCAATAGCCAACCTGAATGTGTTGAAGGCTTTGTAGCTCTGCACTGTTGGGATGGGATGTTCTCCATGGCTTTAAACTATGTCTCAGTAGCTGTACAGATGTCCATACTATCTTGGGTAAGGAGAGTCTGAAGGGAATGGAGTATCTTGTTTAGGCTCCTGGCATTGAGCAATAGCACCTTTATATTCCCTTGGGTTGCTTTATTATGTCAGAAGGTTTGGCAGTTTGGCATCACCTACAAAAGGCACTATATGGAAGGACAATGTTTTGGCCAGCATTCAAAAACCTAGAGGAGACAGGTGTAGAGCATCCTTGGCAAAGCAACATGGTCTGTTGACCATATCCTCTGCTGCTGACAAATATTGTACCCCTTGGAATGACACCAGTAATTAAACCAATTATTAAAGTCAGTCATTTCTGTGCATAGTGTGACATCATCCTTGCTGAAGGTAGAATCTTGCTTGATGCTAGGCACATACCAGTCTGAGACACACAGTTTGAAAGCTCCATAATATCTGTCTTCATATACCCCAGGGAGGTATGTCGCAGGTCATTTACACGCACATGGACTATGACTTAGTCATAATGGTATTTGTGGTCTAATGACCTGA